>NC_092720.1:115320150-115622712 GCF_047496885.1 Scyliorhinus torazame | reverse complement strand
GCAGGCTTTGTTTCTGGAACAGTTGCAGGTTTCATATGTTACTGTTAGATTAAATCAAAGACGAATAACTTGTAGTGGCAGATGCGATTGGTAATGCAGCTATGTAATCGTGCTCCCAACAGACCTGCCAGCTGTTGCTCACTGGGAGTGACCGACTTTCGTTTCGGGTGAAAATTTTAACATGTTTTGATATATGTCACTGAGAAATAAATGGATAAAAATAAATGAATATGTTTAAATGGCTTTGCCGTCTATGTCACTGTTATCAAACATAAATCGCACACTTAACATTTTCCACAGTGTTGACATTTCTTGTCACTAATTCCATCAGGGTGCCCATTTACATGTCAGTATTATATAATTAGGGCTCTTCGTCCACCTCTTACTGCCTTTTCCACCGTGTTCTCTTTCTATTCTTCCCCTTTTTCTCCTATCATTTTACATGGGATCACCACAATATTGGTTGATCACTCTTCTCCATCTCCTCCTGTCGGTCACCCATTCCTCATCCAGTCCAGTTGGAGTTAAGCGTCTCACCACTGCCCCTTTCCATTTGCTCTCAGGCCTTTCTCTTCTCCTTCTTCCTGGCAGTGCCATCTCCAACGTTAGACTCACCACCTGAGATATTTTATAAATGACACCGCCCCTGAAATGCATTGCTGACCAAGACGATGGCTTAATTTTAAAAGTACAAAAAATCTTGTCACAATCCTTGTTGGGGACAGTGCGTGTCAATGACCAAGAATAAACAGTTTGAACTACTATATGGAAATGTTATAAAGATACCGAGGCATAACGTGCTTTTCCATTCATAAACAATTTCTAAACTTGATTCTGTGTTATAAATCTGTAAAACTGGTCAATTGCATGTGTTTTGATTACTATGGCTGGGGTTTTACGGCCTTGCCAGTCTAGAAATCTATTTCCATCTTAAATATATTCAGTGACTGGCCTCCACAGCCTTCTGTGGTAGAGAATTTCACAGTTTCTCCTCATCTTGGGTCCTAAATGGCCAACGCCGTATCCTGAGACTGTGATTCCTTGTTCCAGACCATCCAGTCAGAGAAAACATCACCCTGCATCCAATCTGTCCAGTACTGTCAGAATTTTGTGTGTTTCAATTAAATCCCCATCTCATTTTTTAAAATTCCAGTGAATACAGGCCCAGTCGACACAACCCCTTCTCATATTACAATCCTGCCATCCCAGGAATCAGTCTGGTGAACCTTTACCGCAACATTCTGTATGACGGGTATATCCTTTCTTTTATCCACATTATTCTTCATCTGCCATGCATTTGTCACTCACTCAATTTGAGTGGGAAAATGCGTGACAGACCCCCTCCCAACTTACGTCCAAGGGCTGCAGACATGAAAGTATATGGCAAACAATTTATTTAGCTATGCACCATCTGATCTGCCTGGACCACATAAAGCGCAATCGGGTCCTGCTCTAGTCTTCTAAAACTGCTTGCTGTTCCAGGATCATTCAGGAATCCAAAGATAACCTCCAGATTTTTCTCTACTGCAAAGCATTTTCTTAACCCCATCTGCACTATCTCCTCCGTCCTCACTTCCATCAATAATTGCAAGAAGCTGATGGGCATCTTTGCACTACTATCAAGATCATCTGACCAGCGCCTCTGACATGTCAATCTCGTCTAGATACCCATGGGCCAAACTTCCATTGACACCCCCTCCCGCCCCATCCCAACCCTGAACACACATCTTTCTCTCGATTCTCTCCTGTCTCTTTTTATAACCTGTGGTGAGAGCCACATGCTTGGAGAAAAATCTGACTTTCTGACTATTATCCCCAAGGATCTACACCATTGGCATATTATTTATGTAATTTTTGAGCCTACTGCAGATATTTGATGGAAATACATTGCAGGGTCAGTCTTGGTCACGGGACGATCCAGAAGAGCTGAGGAGGTGAGAGATGACAACTGTTGCTTCTTGAGTGCCATTCTTAGCAGCATCTTTGAATGCCGCAGACATTTCATGATGCCCTTGCATGCTGGTTGAGGCAACTGGCTGGGACGTGGTGGGCATTCACTCCAAGCATCTCTGCGTTAGCAGTCACACAGAATGGTCCATGGCAGTCTCACTCTTTGGGCTGGATTTTACGAAGCACTGTGGTTCTCACCCTGAGTTTCTGGCCAAGCAGAGACTGGCAGCTCGCCTGTGCCACCGACGCCACTGGAAGCAGTAGCCATTGCCTGTCCTGCACTGGTTTGGGACTTGGAAAGGGTTTGGGGGGGTAGGGGTTGCCGGGGTTAGGGAGGCCATTTGAGGGAGGGAGGGAGGGACAGCGGGGATTGTTACACCTTGTGAGGAGCCTTCCAATCAGTCAAAAGGGTGCATTAATGAGGGAACCGCTTGCCTGCCAATCGCCTGTGTAAGGAGACCTGCCAAGCTTGCCCAGTTGGCGTTGGCCATTCCTGCTGTTGGTTTCCGTGACCGGCATCAATTTTCTAATTCTCATCAGCACAAATGGTGGCACAGTGGTTAGCACTGCTGCCACATAGCGCCACAGACCCGGGTTCGATTCCAACCTCAGGTGACTGTGGCATTTGCACATTCTTCCCGAGTGTACATTGGTTCCTCTGGGGTGCTACGGTTTCTTCCCACAGTCCAAAGATGTGCAGGTTAGGTGGCTTGGCGATGCTAAATTGCCCTTAGGTGTGATTACGAGGATAGGGCAGGGGATTGGGCCTGTGGAGTGTTGGTGCAGACTGGATGGGCCAAATGGCCTCTTCTGCACTGAAAGGATTCTATGATTGTATGAACTGGGCTGATACATTTTGCTCCCGCTCCACAACCGGTCCTGTGAAGAGCACAGAGGTGGTGATGGTAACGTGGGCTACTCAGCAGGCTCCACAGCACAACCAAACCCACAGGTGATGGCTATAGGACTGCAGGAGTAACCTTCACAAGTATTATCAGCGGACTGGTGATCCGGAGACTCGGTAATATTTTGGTGACCCGGGTTCAAATCCCACCAATGATGACCGTGAGACAATTGTCAACAGTAGTTAAAAAAAAAACATCTGGCTCACGAATGTCCTTTAAGGAAGGAAATCTGCCATCCTTAACCTGTGATTACATGTGACTCCAGATCCTCAGCAATGTGGTTGACTCTTCAATGCCCTCTGAAATGGCCAGGCAAGCCACTCACTTGTATCAAACAGCTATAAAGTCGATAAAAAAGAAAGGAACTGGACGGACCTCCCGGCATCAACCTAGGCACTGGAAATTACAATGGCAAACCCCACCTTGTCGACCCTCCTTACTAACATCTGGGGGCTTGTGCCAAAATTGGGAGAGCTGTCTCACAGACTAGAGAAGCAACAGCCTGACATAGTCATCCTCACGGAATCATATCTTGCAGATAATGCACCAGACACCACTATCACCATACCAGTAACGACAACGGCACAGCGGTATACAGTCTGGAGGGAGTCCTGGGAGTCCTCAACATCACTCCGGACCCCATGAAGTCTCATAGCTTCAGGTCAAACATGGGCAAGGAAACTTCCTGCTGATTACCATGTACCATCTACCACCAGCTGATGAATTGGTATTCCTCCATATTAGAACATAGAACATAGAATTTGCAGTGCAGTAGGAAGCCATTCGGCCCATCGAGTCTGCACTGGCTCTTGGAAAGAGCACCCCACTTAATTCCAATACCTCCACCCTATCCCCATAACCCACTAACCTACCTAACCTTTTTTTCAACACTAAGGGCAATTTAGCATAGCCAATCCACCTAACCTGGTTTAGCACACTGGGCTAAATCGCTGGCTTTTAAAGCAGGCCAGCAGCACAGTTCAATTCCCGTACCAGACTCCCCGAACAGGCGCTGGAATGTGGTGACTAGGGGCTTTTCACAGTAACTTCATTGAAGCCTACTTGTGACAATTAGCGATTTTCATTTCATTTCATTTTCATATGTGTTCCCATAACCTATGGATCAGATCAAGCTCTGCAGTAACACCACATCCAGTCGTGAATGGCGGTGGACAATGAAGCAACTCACTGAGGAGCAGGCTCCACAAATATCCCCATCTTCCATGATGGAAGAGCCCAGAGTATCAGTGCAAAAAACAAGGCAGAAGCATTTGCATCCTACAGAGGTCCCTAGCATCACTGCTGAACTCCAGAGGTGAAGTAAGAGTGACTGCCCTTGCCATCAAAGCAGCATTTGATCGAGTGTGGCATCAAGGAGCCAGAGCAAAACTGGAGTCCATGGGAATTGGGGAAAACTCTTCACTAGTTGGAGTCACTCACCTGACTCCCCAAAGCCCGTCCTACAAGGCACAAGTCTTGATGGAATACTCCCACTTGCCTGATTGAGTGCAGCTCAACTCTCATAACACTCAACACCATCCAGGACAAAGCAGCCCTCTTGACTGGAACCCCTTCCACAAACATTCACTCCCTCCACCACCGACGCACACTAACAGCAGTGTGTACCACCTACAAGATGCACTGCAGGAGCTCACCAAGGCTTCTTAGACAGCACCTTCCAAACCCAGGGCCACTACCACTTCAAGAAGGCAGCTCACCACCACCTTCGCAAGGGCAATTAGGGATGGCCAACAAATGCTGGCCTAGCCAGTGAAGCCCACATCCTGTAATAATAATTTTTTTTAAATGCCCTTCACCTGAAGATGGAGCGAACAAATGACCCTTCTCTCAAGGACCTCCTGTCTCCCCAACAGCCATGGCCATCAGTAATGGCACCCTCACAATCTCCAGCACTGCAGCTGCCATTGGGGTGTCAGTGTATGGACCTACGGCCTAATTTGATCCTTGTGATCTCCAGCACTTCTGTTAGAGACAGTTTATGGAGCTACAGCACAGCGTCACCCATTCGAACATTTCCTGTCAGTTATGCACTCTCTTCCTAGATGAAGAGGGAAAGATTTATGAATAGGCTGCACTCCCTCAGCTGACTCCTTATTGATGTCACCTGTTCCATTGCATTCCATGTTCTAATGTCATTGACGATTCAGCAATACATGTGATTTGACAGAGATAAGCAAAACTATGGGTACTCTGCTCAATTGGTGCATATTCAGGTGGGGCATTATCAGGCCATTGAATCATTTTCTGTACTGGATGTACTCCCTCCTAGTGACTCCCCAGATGACCTTTATAAAAATAAATTTCGAATTCTAATTCTTTTATTTCCAATTAAGGGGCAATTGTTTCCAATTAAGGGCCATCATGCCGCCCTTCCCCTGATGTCCTTTGGCGGTAACTCCAGGCTGACCCTCTTTATGTCGCTAGGCAGATGCCAGGAACAGCTCATCTCTCCTGTCAGATACTTTGTCCATTTAACCCTCAAGGAAGACAACAGAGAATGGTTGTGTCGAGGGACACCTGTCCATGCCATCAATGACCCTCTAAGCTCCCTAGTACTGTGCTGTTTCAGTGAATAAAAAGTGCAATCATGGCTGCGTTTCGTTTTTTCAAAGAAACCTTGGTTACTGGGGCCTGACTGCAGGTTACTCTTGACATCACTAATTGAGGGCGGCTGGTGGCGCAGTGGTTAGCACTGTGGCCTACAGCATTGAGGACCCGGGTTTGATTCTGGCCCTGGTTCACTGTCCGTGTGGAGTTTTCACATTAATAGTAATAGGAACAGTAATAGTAATAATCTTTATTGTCACAAGTAGGCTTACATTACCACTGCAATGAAGTTACTGTGAAAAGCCCCCAATCGCCACATTCCGGCGCCTGTTCGGGTACACAGAGGGAGAATTCAGAATATCCAATTTACCGAACAGCACGTCTTTCGGGACCTGACGGAGGAAACTGGAGCACCCGGAGGAAACCCACACAGACACAGGGATAAAGTGAAGACTCCGCACAGAATACTGCCTGTTAATACAAAATTATGTGCCACCCTACCTGATCATTTCTTTCTTTACTCCACTGTCACCCCCGATTTGCCTTGCCCTATCATTCTTTTTGTCATTTAATCTTTCCTGCCTTCCACACATTCACAGACCATAAGCTTGATTTAGTGGTGATGCGACAAGGCCGTTTAACCTCGCGAGAGGTTTGCAATGCTCGAAACATCTTGCGAGATTTCACTGGACGAGATCCAGATTAACATATTTAAGTAAACCATATTCTCCCAGCGCCCAGGATCTAACAGCTGTGCCTGGGAGATCTCAGCAGAGTGCCATTTAGCACTGATTTTCACAAACGTGGACCAGGCGTAATGGCACCTGGGGATGGGGGTCTCCCAAGCTATTAGAGACCCCTGCGTGGTTGGGCTCTGGTAAGGAGGGTATCCATGCCTTGGGGCGCAACCCCTTCCGTCCGAAAATGTCCCCCCGCACTCCTGCGGTACCTTGGGTGAGGCGACGTCCGGACCGACGTCAGTGGCCGTCGGACATTCCTCCCCGAAGGGAGCCTTCTCCAGAACCAATGGATGAGGAGCCATGTCCGTGTCAGACTTGTAGGCGCCGACCCCGTCGCGGACGCCGGTCCTGGGGCATCAGAGGCGCCGTCGTTCCGACCGAAACTGGGACCAGCCCAGGGGCCGTACCTTCCATGTGGATGAACCTGCGGCGACCACTCCTGAGGACGTGGAGACTGAGGATGACTGCCTGCAGCTGCATTGTGTGGCAGCTCCCCGTGTGGCCCCCATTAAGGTGACAGTACGGGTCAATGGTCACCCGCTTGAGATGGAGTTGGACACTGGCGCAGCGGTCTCCGTGATCGCCCAGAGGACATTCGACCGCATCAAGCAGGGTATACAGACCCTTACATTAACCTACACACAGGCCAGGTTGCCTCCTACACGGGGGAAAAACTAGACATTGCAGGAACTACAATGACCCCTGTTGTTTATGGACGCCCGGAGGGGCGTTTCCCACTTATCGTGGTGCGCGGCCATGGGCCCAGCCTGTTGGGTCGGGACTGGTTGAGCCATTTGCGGTTGCAATGGCAGCACATCCTCCAAACAGTTTCTGAAGGGTTGACTGAGGTGCTAGGATGATACCCAGATGTATTCCAGCCTGGTTTGGGGAAAAAAAAGGGGCCGTAGCCCATATCCAAGTCGAACCAGGAGCCACGCCGCGCTATTTCCGGGTGCGCCCGATGCCTTACGCCTTGCTCGAGAAGGTAGAAGGGCAGCTCACTCGTTTGGAGAGTTTGGGTATTATCAGGCCCGTCTGTTTTGCTGACTGGGCAGCACCAATTGTACCTGTAATGAAGCCAGATGCCACAGTTCGCTAGTGTGGCGACTATAAACTTACAGTGAATACGGCTTCCCGACTCGACCGATATCCAATGCCTCGCATAGAGGATCTCTACGCGAAGCTTGCAGGCAGACTCTCCTTCACAAAATTAAATATGAGTCACACCTACCTACAGTTGGAGCTGGACCTTGCCTCCCGACCATATGTAACGGTTAATACAGACCGGGGCCTGTATGAATGTACACGGTTGCCCTTTGGAGTATCCTCTGCCTGCGCTATTTTTCAACGTGTTATGGAGGGCATTTTGAGACGTTTACCACGTGTTGCTGTCTACTTAGATGACGTTTTGATTACAGGGACGTCGGAGCAGGAACATTTGAAAAATCTGGAGGCTGTCCTTAGACGCTTTTCGGAGGCTCGAGTCCGTTTACGTCGCACAAAGTGCGTATTTCAGGCGAAGGAAGTAGTCTCCCTAGGTTATCGGGTGGACCGCGAAGGTTTGCACCCCGTCGCAGAGAAGGTGCGTGCGATTCAACAGGCCCCCGCCCCGACTGACACTTCGCATCTTCGTTCTTTTCTCGGTCTCGTAAACTATTACGGGAAGTTCCTCCCCAATCTGGCAACTACGCTGACCCCGTTGCACCTTCTGCTAAAGAAAAATCACACCTGGGTTTGGGGTCAGCCGCAAGAAACCGCTTTCCGGCAGGTAAAGCAACAATTGTCGTCGTCTGGGTTACTAACCCACTATGATCCTGGCAAGGTTTTGCTCGTCACATGTGATGCATCCCCGTATGGTATTGGGGCCGTCCTGTCCCACAAGATGGAGAACTGGGCCGAGCGACCGATAGCTTTCGCCTCCCGCACATTGACTGCAGTGGAGAAAAGGTACGCGCAGATCGAGAAGGAGGGCCTGGCAGTGTTTTTTGCGGTGAAACGCTTCCACCAGTACGTGTATGGCTGCCATTTCACTATCGTGACTGATCATAAGCCTCTGCTGGGACTTTTCAGAGAGGATAAGCCAATACCGCCCATTGCTTCCGCACGGATCCAGCGCTGGGCTTTGTTGCTTGCTGCATACGAGTATTCTCTGGAGCACAAACCAGGAACGCAGATAGCAAATGCCGACGCACTGAGCAGATTGCCTTTATCGACCGGCCCCATGTCGACTCCCACGACCGGTGAGGTGGTTGCAACACTACATTTTATGGATACCTTGCCTGTCACGGCATCATAGATCCGTGAGTGGACCCAGACGGAGCCAGCCCTGTCAAAGGTTCGGCACATAGTCCTGTATGGTGGGCAGCATAGACAGCTCCAAGGCGAGTTGCGGGCATTTTCCTCCAAGCTGTCCGAATTCAGCGTGGAAGACGGCATCCTCTTGTGAGGGACGCGTGTGATTGTCCCGGAAAAAGGCCAGGAGCTGATACTAAAAGAATTGCACAATGAGCATCCAGGTGTAACCAAAATGAAAATGTTGGCCCGGAGTTATGTCTGGTGGCCAGGCCTCGACACCGACATTGAGAAGGTGGCCCAAAACTGCTCCATTTGCCAGGAACGCCCCTACATCACTGGGAATGGCCAGGGCAGCCTTGGGCATGCTTGCATGCAGATTTCGCAGGCCCTTTTCAAGGATCCATGTTCCTTCTATTAATCGACGCCCAGTCTAAATGGCTAGAGGTGCATAAAATGCAGGGGATAACGTCCTGCGCAACAATTGAAAAGATGCGTTTGTCTTTTAGTACGCATGGCCTCCCCGAGGTGCTGGTCACGGATAACGGCACTCCATTCACGAGTGAGGAGTTTGCGAGGTTCATGAAGATGAACGGCATACACCATATCCGCACTGCCCCTTACCACCCGGCTTCAAATGGGTTGGCAGAGCGCGCAGTGCAGACATTCAAAATAGGCCTAAAGAAGCAGTCTTCCGGATCAATGGACACGACACTGGCTCGCTTTTTGCTTACGTATAGGACCACTGCCTTCGATTTTGGCCAATAAAATGCCGGGTGCATTGATGGCTGGGCGTGTCCTTAGCGGTCATTGACCATGGCTGTTTGGAGTCCCTGAGTAAAGGGAGTGGCGCCGATTAGTCTGTATCTGTATCGGTTACCTGAGTACAGTTCTTTTGTTCTGGGGAAAGGGGCCATTAAAATGCAAACGAGCGGGGGTTTTGATCGCATCGAGCTATCTGGGTTGCAAATACACACACAAGCTCTGAGTCTGTCTGAGTCCTGGGTTGTCCATAATTCCCATGGTCCTTTGCAGGTGGCCATCTGAGGTGGCTACATCCCGTCCTCTTGATCCTGAACACGAAGCATGGTGGGTCACACTGTTGATCCCTTATCCATCCCTGGTGTGCCGGTTACCCTTGGTCAAGGACAGGTTCTACACTACTCTGTCCTATGTTTTTGGAGCGTTTACCTAACATTTTTATGAACACATCATACATTCATAATTTCTAACTGGTCATTATAAAACATTTCACTGTTCCGCTCAAATGAATATCTAACTAACACTATCTGAGCTACTCTCATGCTGCTGGCAAATATCAAAAAGAACTTGTGTACAATACAAGATTTCAAAACAGCAGCATCACATTTCTACTTAATCCACCAAAGTTAGAGAGATATGCGGTCTTTATTTTTATCAGCGATTACAGTGTTTGTTGAGTTGGGTGAATTCCAAAGAAGGGAGCTCGGAATTCTAAAGAAGGGGGCCATTTGCAGAGTCTAAGTGTCTGGATGACACTGCAGATTATTGCAAGTACTAGAAGGGCCTCTACTGTGTATGAAAGGGGGTACCATTTGGCAATGTTTTTGCACCAAGTGGAGGTTTCAGTGTCTATCTCTATGTGTGGTGTGGTGTCCGGGCTTTGGGTGTCATGTTGTGCGGTGGTGTTCGGGGCTGGTGTGGTGTGTGGTACAGAGGCTTGTAACGCATGCAGTTGTAGGAGTCCAGCGATGATCACAATGTAGGTCATCAGTCCTCGCTTCATCTTGTCTTCTTCCGTGTTCCTTGTGATCCTTGGGGTGCAAGCATAATATCTGTTATTATCTTCGGTTAATATCTCGTTTTACTTGTCTTTCGCTCCTTAATCCAATTTCCCATTCTGATCGTCACCATGTGTGACTCCCTCATTTTTTTTTTTTTAAATAACGTTTTAAGAGACAACAAATACCAATTTTTAAAGTACAGAGATTCTCCCAGCTTGTGGTCGATGCGGGGAGTGGGTGGACAATTTCTCCAACCAATCTTTTCTTTACTTGCAACCAGTGGTGGTTGAGGCTCATCTTAACCAGCCGAATCTTCGGGCGCCAGTTTTATAAAGTTTCTTCATCCCAGGGTCCAGAAGTAGTTCGCGTGTAGCAGCATATGTGGCAACCAAGTGTGTCATATGTGTAAATAGCAGGTGGGGAATGACCAGAGGGTCGCGGAAGGTAAAGGGGTGAGTGTACAGACTGTGGCAAAGGGCATTCTTTAAACCTAACTAAAAGAGTAGAGAAGGGAAAACTAAGACAGTGAGAAGTGTAAAGAACCATTCCAGAGTACTCAAAGTGACAGGAACTGAGGTGCGTGTGGGCCGCGGCAGGGCAAGAATGGGTGGAATCCCCAAGTAGAGTGGTGATCAATGCCGTTGCTCCACTACCAAAGCTTAACTGACCGGATGCATTTGGGGTCCTCAGGCAGGGCAGGGATTAGTGCTGTTATTCCCTACCTGGGTGACCTCAAGGAGCAGAAAGAATTTCTAACACATGTGAGATCCAACAATTGTTCCTTTAATGGCCATTGGTCAGTAAATGGCGTTGGAAGAGTAACTATGACTGTATCAAGAAATTGGGTGTCAGGCCGACATTAATTGAAACGATGTAACAAGAAGAAAGAAAGAAGGAAAATAAAAAGGCGGGCAAGCTCCATCAGAAAATAGGACACCATCGTTCTTATGTGGCGTCTTTTTTTCATCAGCTGGACACCTCAGGGTTCTGTATCAAAAAGTGTTGTAAAAGGATTACCATAACCAGAGTTAGAATCTGAATCATCACCATCCTGGTTGTCAGACTCGTGCCTGCCGTTTTTGTGCCGTGGCCATGTTGGCAGTCGTGGAATCCGAATCGTCATGTCTAACCAGTCTACAAGAGTTGTCGTGGTGCCAAAAAGTGGTTCATTTGTCATGAGCGTAGGGGCGGTGGCACTAAAGGGCAAGTTACTATCGTTGGGCGGTGGCTGTGGCGGTGGCTGTGGAAGGGCATAAAGGGGGGTGAAGATATCCTTGCCGTGGTTCCGGGGCCTGGGGTGACTGGGGCAGAGAGATCGTATCATTGGTCAGGGTTAGCAATCAATCAAGGGAGGCTGTCGCTGTCGTCGGAGTCAAGCTGGAGAGTCGCACCTGTGCGTGGAGACAAGGTCGGGTCTGTGTGCGTGGATGTGCTGTCATGGCTGGGGGAGGCTGGGTCTAGGTTGTCGATGGGCAGGGCGGAATCGTCTGCTATTGCCAGGGAGATATAGTGGGATGGCTGACATTGGGCTCCGTAGACTTTGAGCTGGTTGTGGAACCAACCAGTTTTAACATTGGGGTACATTATTTTGTACGAAATGGAGTAAGGTCCTGCAAATTTGGGGGAGAGAAAAGAATTGGGATTGTAAAGGGAAACCATTACTTGCTGACCGACTGTGTACTCTACGGGATGGACGGTTTTGTCAAAGCAGGTTTTACTCTGCTTCCTCCTCGCGCCTAGTCGGACAGCTGCAGCGAGCTGTGCTGCTTTAATATTGTCTGTGACTTGTTGGACCGCTTTTTCATGGGTGAGGGCGGTGACTGTGGGTCTTGCCAAATCGAGACCTAATAAATATTCAATTCCTTTCATGGGCCGTCTGGTCATAAAAGTGTGGGGGGTGAAGCCTGTGGTACTGGAAACGGTGTTCCGAAAAAACATAAGGGCAAATGGGAGAACTGTGTCCCATGTGGTATTATTCTGTTGCACCATCTTTCTGATGGCCACTTTTAAAGTGTGATTCATTCCTTCAACAATGCCGCTGGATTGGGGGTCGTTTTGTTACCTGTGTGGTAGGTAACATGTGCTACTCAATCCTTGGCTAATGAAGAGGTCTTCTGAATCTCGATGAAGAAGACTCAAACTCATCCAGTAGTAACAAAAGGTTTATTGAGTAACGATAACAATAATTGCATGAGTTCTTTACTTTAACTTTGATACAAGTGATAAGGTTAACAAAATCTAACTACAGTAACTATACGTAACTCCACTAGCCATCTGAACTACTCTGCTATTGCCCTGGTCACAGTGCACCCCCGAGAGAGCCCGAGACCCAATGTGGTTGCCTTTTATACCCCTGTTAGTCCGGCCCCCTAATGATCATATGGTGCTACTGATTACACATTAACCCCTTGTGTACATGCACATATAGAGATCACAACACCCCCCTTTTTTCGTGTTACATATTTTCTGTATGTTGTAAAGAAAATTGAACAAATATAATGGATGCAGTTTGCAAATGCATTACCTAAAATCAATGAGTTAGTCCGTCAAATGTGAATACATTTGGTCTCTAAGGTTTTTTCGCTTGCGTGAAATAGGTAGACAAATGATGTTATGTACAAGTTGTGATGATCTTGATGATTATACAAAGCCAATTAATATTTATGAGTCCAATCTTAATTAAAAAATTGTGAGTCCAAACTTTATGAATTTGTTCGGTTGAGTCGCCTTCGTCTTCTGTTGTTGAAGTGGTGATGTTGATGTCGTTATTTATTTGTGAACGTCGTCAGTGTTCGTGTGTTTAAGTGACCATCAAGTCATCATGAGGTGTTCGAATGGTTATTGTCTGATTTAGACTTTCTTTTTTTTTCTCTATACTTGGGGTAACGATTCTGTGTTGCACCATTGTCTGACCTGGGCTTTTTTCTGTGCTTGCGGTATTGATTCTGCATGTCATCTTTGTCGTCTGACCTGGACTTTTTCCTGTGCTTGTGGTATTGATCTAGTGTGTCATCTGTCTTGAAAGCTGGCGTGCATGCTTGTTCTGGAGCAGATATGAATTTGTGAGATTCTTTGTCATGTCTTGGCACATTTGTAGTCTTGTCATTGTTTTGCAGTGTGCTGTGGCATTGTCCTTCATGTGCAGAGTTGTACCATGTTGTACAGGTCGTTGTTTCATTGTTGTTGTTTCTGTTGTTTCCGTTCTTGTTGTTTTTGTCGTGCTTGTTGTTTCTGCTTTTGTTGTTGTCACAGTTTTTGTTGTTTTTCTTGTCGTGCTTGTTGTTTCTGGTTCTTGTTGTTTTCATCGCTGTTCATGTTGTTTTTCTTGTCGTGCTTGTTGTTTCTGTTATGCTTCTTGTTGTCTTTGTTGCGCTGCATGTTGTTTTTGTTGTTGCTGTTGTTGTTCTTGTTTCTGCTGTGAGTCTTGCGGTGTTTGTTGTTCTTGTTGCGCTCAATGAGTGTTCCGTGTGGATGATTGGAGTCATTGTCACAGTTATTGGTGTCAGTGTCCGTTGTGATATCTGTTACATTGAGCGTTTCTTCTTGAGAATTGCGAGAATGATCTGATGTTGCATTGATGTTGGTGAAATCAGTCATTTGTGGTGGATTTGAGTCCTCTTGCTTCCTATGTACTCCTAGAGTCATTTCTGGTTCACTTGAATCATCATTGGTTAATTGGTGCTCCTCTTCTGGAGTCAAAATCTTCACAATTTCATTTTCTTGTTGGTCTTGGTGCTCCTCTTCTGGAGACAAAATCTTCAAGATTTCATTCTCTTGTGGGTCTTGGTGCTCCTGATTTCTCTTGACATGGTCTCTCTGGACCCTTGGTGCTCCTCTTCTGGAGTCAAAATCTTCTAGATTTCAATTGACGTGATCTCTCTGGACTCATGGTGCATCTCTTCTGGAGTCAAAATCTTCAAGGTTTCAATTGACGTGGTCTCTCTGGACCCATGAGTAGCCCTCCTCTGATTGTTGAGTGCTTCTGTGCAGACAAGCTGAGATCTGTCAGTCTCACTGTCATCCTGCACATCCTGTATGGGAATTGTGATTTCTTCGTCGCTTGTCTCACATACAGTGGGTAGATATTCAGTGCCTTCTTGTTGGTTAAATGAGCTGAGTAGACTTTCATAGTCTTCTTCTGGTGGCTCAAATAAGCTGGGTCGACTGTCTTCTTGTTGGTTAAATGAGCGAGGTTCTGGTGGCTCAAATAAGCAGGGTAGCCTGTCATAGTCTTTTTGTTGTTCACGTGAGATTGGTAGACTTTCGTAGTTTGCTGCTGGTTGCGCAGATAAGGTGGATAGACCTTCATAGTGTTGTTTATGTATGGCGCTCGCTATGGAGTGTTTGCTTGCTTCCATTTTTGAGTCTGTCACCGAGCTGTCTGTGGAGGCTGGCATTGCTCTCTTTGTGGAGGCTTGTGTTGCTCACTCTGTGGAGTCTTTCATTGCTCTCTCTGTGGAGTCTGTCATCGCTCTCTCTCTGGAGTTTTCCATCGCGCACTCTGTGGAGTCTTTCATCGCTCTCTCTGTGGAGTCTGTCATCGCTCTCTCTGTGGAGTTGTGCAGTGTTCTCGCTGTCGAGTCTATCTGTGCTCTCTGTGCGGTATCATCTTCTTCTTGGGTATTGCTGTCATCCAATGTATCAACGATCTGCCATGGCACCATGGTATTGGATTCATCTACCATGAGAAGAGTCGTGTTGAGCGTTTCAACTGTGTTGCTGATGCAATGATCATCAATTCCGAATAACTCATGCATGTCTAAGCAGTCGTCTTCAATGAACAAATCTCCTCTTTGGGTGGTGCAAACTGCTTGTGCCAAGGTGCTGCGGAGATTATTTTTAATTGCTGGTGTAAGTTCGGGCATTGTTCTGTCTTTTGATGTGAGTAAATTTGGTTTTGCAGCTTCAAATGTCTTTTTGTTCATTTTCGTGCATTTCCCTTTTAAGTGGCCGTGGTCGGGGTCCTCTGACGTTATGACGCTCGTGACATCATGCGTAGGAATTGATTGCGAATGCTCAATTCAAGTTTCCTTTACTGTGCGCTCTTTTCGCAACTGCGCATGCGCAGCTTCTCGTGTGTATTTTGCCATTTTCCTTCTTTTTGAGAAGTGCGCATGTGCGAACTGGCCAGAACGCTCTCGCAAAAGATGGCTGCCAATCAAAAAGTGCTGCCGCATCGAGTGAGATCTTGCTTCTGCCTCGTGGTGAGTGTTCGCGCCATTTTTACCGATTTTGTTTTCTAGATACTGATTCTGTGTTTGTAAAGACTCACAGTATTGATTTTGTTTTTGTTCATAAGCAAGACATTTTTGTATAGCAGTTTCTAGAGTTAGATACTTACTGTGTGAAAGTTCTGCCTTCAAATTTTTGTCAGATAGTTCAGAAATTAATTGATCCATTATCATAGTCTCTCTGAAATCAGCATAATCACAGCCTTGTGGTATTAACTTGAGATTTGTGATAAAATCAGTGATGGGCCCTCCGTTTCTCTGGCATTTATGACAAGAGTTAAATCTTTCCAGCATCTCTCCAGACTGACTCTTACAGTGTTCATCAATTTTGTTGAGTATTACTTCTATTTTGGTGTTGTCTTCACATTCTAAGTAATTAAAGCAATTTTAGATTTCGCTAGCTTCATGCCCTCCTATTGAGAGTAGTAGTGCTATTTTTGTTGCGACAGAGACCGTGCTTAAATCATTAGCTGCAATAAATATTTGGAATATCTGTTCAAATCTTTTCCAGTTATAACTTAAATTACCGGTTGTTTCCAGCTGCCCTAGAGGTCCAATAAGTCCCATAGTTAGTCGTCGAGGATCCATTTGCTGCGAAGCCTTCCACATTTGAATATCCAGTCTGAATTTTCTTCTCTGTTTGTCTAACCTAATCTAACTAGTTATGTTAAAGCCAACATGCCTGGTACCATGTTGTGTTACCTACGTGGTAGGTAACATGTGCTACTCTATCCTTGGCTAATGAAGAGGTCTTCTGAATCTCGATGAAGAAGACTCAAACTTATCCAGCAGTAACAAAAGGTTTATTGAGTAAGTATAACAATAATTGCATGAGTTATTTACTTTAACTTTGATACTAGTGATAAGATTGTCAAGATCTACAGTAACTATACGTAACTCCACTAGCCATCTGAACTACTTTGCTTTGCCCTGGTCACAGTGCACCCCCAAGAGAGCCCGAGACCCAATGTTGTTGCCTTTTATACACCTGTTAGTTTGGCCCTCTAGTGATCATGTGGTGCTACTGATTACACATTTAATCCTTGTGTACATGCACACATAGAGCTCACTACAGGGGTGATACGCAATGTGAAATTTATGTTTGATTCCAAAAACCGTTAGGTATTTTGCATGACTCTGCCAGTGAAATGGGAACCTTGGTCTGACTCAATGCTGCGGGGGAGTCCCCAGCGGGTAAATATCTGTTGGGTCAAAATCTTAACTGTGGCCTTTGCAGTGTTTGTTCGTGAGGGAAATGCTTCTACCCATTTTGTAAAGGTGTCGATTACCACTAATACGTATTTGAAACCATTTCTTCAAGGGGGGAGGGGGCCAATGTAGCTGTGTTGCAAATTTGGCCAACGGCCATTAACAGGTTGGGGGTGTCTCAATTGTCCCTTCTTGGAGTACCTTTCAGGATATTTCTGTGCCCAGATTAAACAATTCTCAGCATAAGGTGTTACGTCGGATTTTAAATCGGGCCACCAGCACAAAAGGTCTTAAATGGGCAATGGTATTGTCTATCCCCTGATGTCCGTGCCTGTTATGAAACTGATAAATCATCTGGTTTCTGTCTTTGATGGGGACCACATAAATTCCATTTTTCAGAACTATAACGTCCTGTACCGTCAGTGAGTCCTTGCATTTGTCGTAGGGGGCTGGGAATCTAAAACCTGTTTGAGAGTGTCGTCTGCCTCTTGGGCCTGGGCTAGATCCTCTTTATTGATTTGAGAAACCTGGACTGCGTGTATCGGTTCACTTTCAGGGGGTTGCCAAAAGTGACCGAGGCGTGATCCTGACTTAGCTAAGGCATCTGCCTTTACATTAACGGATGGGGAGGAACGATGATGGCTTCTCAATTTAATAATAGCGTACGTGCGGTCTTTAGATGTTCTAAGAATGTGTTTCAACAATGGGGCTGAGGGTAGGGGTTTACCATCAGCGGATACGAATCCTCAAGATTCCCACAGGGGCAGAAATTTTGCAGACATATAAACTGTCCAAATATATGTCTGCAGGGGTTGGAAAGGAATCGGGGTGCTGCAGTACATATGCTATGGCTGCTAGTTTTGCTGCTTGTGATCCTAGGTGGCCGGGCAATTTTAAAGATATTTCTTCGAATGCGCGTCCTTGCGCGTCTTCTACATAAATTCCACAACCAGTTATTCTCTTTCCATTTTCTATCGTGGAGGAACCGTCTACATAAATCTTTAAAGTATTGTCTATGGTGTGTGGATTCTGTGTTTTACTGCCTGGTCATGTGTGCAGTGACTTTGGAATAAAGGGTCCTGTGTGGTGTTGGGCTGCTATGATCTGGCACTCGTGGGGTCCCTGCATACTGAAGGTTATCTGGTAGAAATGTGTGGGTCTTTGTACGTTTGACTGTAATGTCCCTTCCTTGTAACAACAGTGTCCAGCGAGCTGCTCTGATCTGGCTGACTGAACCGTCCGTTAACCTACCATCTAACAATAGCTGCGTTGGGGTGTGTTCGGTTAAAATTGTTACTGGGTTAAGGCCTGTGATGTACGCGAAATACCGTACTGCCCAAAAGACTGCGAGCAAGTGCCGTTCGCAAGCTGAGAATCCTTGCTCTGCGGGATCTAAAATTCGTGAGGCATAGGCCACGGATCCTAAGCGGTCGTTTCTTTCCTGTAGGAGGACTGCTGATAGGTTTCAGTCGGTGGTTGCTACTTCTATGGCATAGGGAGAGTGTGGATCTGGAACTTGCAAAGCGGGGGCTGTGCCTACGGCGCGTTTTAATTCATCGATGGCGCCCGTGTGCTGAGGAAGCTATTCCCATGGGGCATTCTTTTTAAGGAGTTTTGAGAGTGGGGCTGCTTTTGTTGCAAAACCATCTATATGGTTCCTACAATATCCAACTAATCCTAAGAATGACCGGAGTGCAATGATATTGTGGGGTAGGGGCAATTTAACTATTGACTCAATTCGCTTCTGTTCGATCTCTCTCCTCCCATGGGTGATAATGGTGCCTAAATAAAGAACCTTTTCTTTTAAGATCTGGCCTTTTTTGGGGTTGACCTTGCATCCAATGGATTGCAAAAGACCTAGTAATTCCGAAAGGAGCTTTACATGCTCTTCCTTTGTGTCCGTCTGAAGGAGTAAGTCATCCACATACTGTATAAGGCATTCGGGTCGGGAAAATTTGGAAAGTCTGTTGGCCAATTGTCGGTGTAAAATGGAGGGGGAGTTGTGGGAGGCATGTCCATGTATACTGCTGCCCTTGAAATGTGAACGCGAACTTATATTGACAGGATGGACCAGCACTGTGAAGTACTTTGGTTGTACTCCCTGCTTGAGCATGGTCTCGGAACTCGTGGCAACGGTGGTAGCTGCTAAAGGGGTGACCTTGTTAGGTTCTCGGTAGTCGATTGTCAGTCGCCAAGAACCATCGGGTTTTTTCACGGGCCAAATTGGGGCATTATTTGTTGAGGCTAACGGCCAAATTACTTGGTCTAATAAGCTATTGATGACTTTTGAAATCTCACCCTCGCCTTGCTGTGGGAAACCGTATTGCTTCTGTGGCTTAGGATCAGGACCTGAAATTGTGACCATTCCTGGGATCTTCCCACAATCGTGTTTGTGTTGGGCGAAGGAAGCTTTATGTTTTCTGAGGACCTCTCTAATTGTCTGGTCTGTACTAATTGTTTGCGGATCAAACCAATAGTCTCCTACTGAGCAAATCCTATGTTCATAATCTCCTACTATGAGCGTAGCGGGGGTTTTAGCTGCTTTGGCCATTCTCCATACACATCTATCCACGGGATCATAGGAAAGGTTATGGGAGCTCATAAAATCGATTCCTAGAATGTGCTCGGCTGTTTGGGGCATGTCGACTAAAACGGGGTTTCTGGTGCTTATTTTCCCTATCTGAATATCTACAGGGGCTGTGATGTATCCCTGCTGTATGTGTCCGGTAAAGCCACTGAGGGTGATTGTGTCTGTGGTGGGCCATTTGTCATGCTGGAACATTGTGGAGCAGTTTAAAGTGGTGCGGGACCCTCCATTTTCCAAAGGTGGCCATCTGAGATGGCTACACATGTATATCCTGATTCTCCATTCGCAGGAGCACATAGGCTCCAGAACGGAAAATCACAGCCCAGACCTGAGGATAGGAATGATGAGTGGTCTGTGGAACTCAAGGGCAACTGTCGGTGAAGTGAAGGATAAGCGCAAATCATTCACCGCCGACAGAATAATCCAAACAGTTAACCCAGTTTTTCTCTCTGCAAATGCTGCTTGATCCACTGAGAGTTTCCATCATTTTCTGTTGAAATTGTAGACTTCCAGCATCCACAGTATTTTGCCTTTCCTTTAAATGGCTAATTTCTCATTTTTAAAAATACATTTAGAGTACCCAATTCACTTTTTCCACGTAAGGCGCAGTTTAGCTCAGCCAATCCAGCTACCCTGTCCATCTGTGGGTTGTGGGAGCGAAACCCACGCAAACACGGGGAGAATATGCAAACTCTACACCGAATCCGCCACTTCTAAACTGCTGAAGAGAATAAGTAGAGTGGACTGTCCCATATTGGGGGTGAACATTTAAGGCGGGATTCTCCAGTCGCCGATGCCAAAATCGCGTTTGGCAATCGGCCAGAGAATACCCGATTCTGTCCAAATTGAGGGCAGTGCCGCTTTTGTGATGCTCCGCCCCCTCCAAAGCAGTATATCGACTCAGGAAGTTTCTGAGGCCCATCCCCGATGCTTCGCCCCCCCCCCCAACTGGCCGAGTTCCCGATGGCGTGAGTCTCATGGTCTCATCCGTCGAGAATTTGGAGTGACGGCTGCGGACTCAGCTCAGCAGCGCCACAGTCAGGGAAGGCCCGATCCTCAGGCAAGGGGGACTTTGTCAGGGGCTGGGGGCACTATTGGGGGGTGGTCCGGGGCTCATGAGCCAGCCAAAGGGGGGCACTATTTCTCAGGTCGGGTCCACGTGCAGCCGGCGCCATGTTGCACTGCGCGGCCGCTGCAGGC
This sequence comes from Scyliorhinus torazame, assembly GCF_047496885.1. Lineage (NCBI taxonomy): Eukaryota > Metazoa > Chordata > Chondrichthyes > Carcharhiniformes > Scyliorhinidae > Scyliorhinus > Scyliorhinus torazame. The sequence continues at coordinate 115,602,267 of NC_092720.1, read as the reverse complement.
CACCGCCGTGCAGCATGCGTGGCCACGGACCTGGCAATTCTCCGGGCCGTATCGGCAGCTAGAGCCAGGTGCCCTACGCTGCTCGGCTGCTAGCCCCCAGCCAAACGGAGGATCGGTGGCCGTTTTGTGCCGGATGTTCAGGCGTAAAATGCCTCCGTTCCCACGCCGGTGTGAGGACATTGCCTCACAATCGGAGAATCCAGCCCTTAGTCTCTTGCAAGCCTCCTGGAAAATCTCCGCAATTGGGGCAACACTGAACTCATTAATGTTTTTTAAAATAAATTTAGAAATCCCAATTCACTTTTTCCAATTAAAGGGCAATTTAGTGTGGCCAATCCACCAGCCCTGCACATCTTTGGGTTGTGGGGGCGAAACCCATGCAAACATGGGGAGAATGTGCAAACTCCTCACGGACAGTGATCCAGAGCCGGAATCGAACCTGGGACCTCGGTGCCGTGAGGCAGCAATGCTAACCACTGCGCCACCGTGCTACCCTACTAAACTCATTAATAATAATAAAAGCAGAAAATTCTGGAAAAACTCAGCAGGTCGGGCAGAGAGAAAGAGAGTTAATGTTTTGACTCCAAATTACCCTAAAAGAGAACTGAAGAAAATTAGAAATTATAGAAGGAGAGGTGGGCTGAGGAGGTGGGGCAGAACTCATTAATGTGGTCATTGCAGCAAAATCCATGTTTTGCAGGCACACTACAAAGTATTCGCTCTTCTAATTTCTGCAGTTGCTTTAAAAACTGGCAATTGCAGGTTAAGTTCACATGTTCTCCATTTTATAATTTCAGGGTATAAAAAGACCAAAGGTATTCGTCATCTCTGTCTATCATATGGTTTCTCATCAGCTTTAAGCTCACTACCTAAACCATTTTATCTGTAGATGGGAAAACAGTCTTTGGTATGCAATTTACATTTCAGAAATGGACAAACCAGCTTGTTCAATTCAAAACTAGATGATAGTCACAGAGGAGTAGTTTAACTTCATTCAGAACTAAATATGGAGACTGCTTTTCAGGAAATCCAGTTGTTTGCAATTTGTCTTCATGTTGTATTTATTAATGTCCAACAGAGTTCAATACGTCTATCTCTTACATCACAGCAAAATCCGCTGATGAGACTCCCATCCATTCCTTTGCCACCTTCAAGTTTGACAATCCCTATGCTTTAATGGCTGCCTTTGCAACCTCTACTCTCTATGAACCTCAGCTTAGGCTCTGCTGCCTGTATTCTACCCCGATCCTGGTCCAGCTCTGGTTTTCAATCACCTTAGTTGGCTCCTGATATCGTAACACCTGAAATGTAAAATTCTAATCATTTTGTTTCAATCCCTTCATGTCACCTTTCTGTAGTGTTTTGAAAATTGCATTGTACATTTTGTCCATTGAAGGCTACCATACATACTTATACCAGCAGTGGGAGTCTGCTAAGAAGAGATAATGAAGAATCCTTTTTTCACAGCTCATGCCATTATGATTCTAAATGTTGCTGGATGATTGTGTAACTGCTACTGCCCCAAAAACTTTACAATGGAAACAGGTTGGTGGAAAATATGACACATTGCTTTCAGGTATGAAACCTTTGGAGGTTTTTGTCTACTTTCTGTAGACTTAGTTTTAAGCTGGAGTTCAGGGACACAATGACAACACCAGGCATTCTACCTGTGGTTTAGCAATAAGAAAGCTTGCACAGTACACACACACACACACACACACACACACACACCCTGACTATATAAAAATAACCATCAAATCAAAAAAAAGCTCAAATCATTACAGAGAAGCTTTATCATTGTGTTTCTGATCAATATGAAATTGTCTACTCCCAATCATCTTTTGTGCAGTTGAAATCATCAATTGTATTTCTACATTGGCAAAAGTGGTTGCAGTCTTTCAAAGGCATGACGGCAGGTTTTGCAATCACAGATGACAAAAGATGGAGAAGGAGGGGCAATAAATGGTTGGCCTAGCCAACAATGTCCACATCCCAAGAATGAATTTTTTAAAAGTAAAAAAATCCTTACTTCTTTACTGTGGTGATGAAGAATTAGAACATAGAACAGTACAGCACAGTACAGGCCCTTCAGCCCACCATGTTGTGCCGACCATTTATCCTCATCTAAGATCAACCTAACCTACACCCCTTCAATATTGTGCCTGTCCAAGAGTTGCTTAAATGTCTCTAATGACTCAGACTCTACCACCTCTGCTGGAAGTGCATTCCACGCACCCACCACTCCCTGTGTAAAGAACCTACCTCTGACATCTCCCCTATACCTTCCTCCAATCACCTTAAAATTATGTCCCCTTGTGACAGCCATTTCCACCCTGGGGAAAAGTATCTGGCTATCCACTCTATCCATGCCTCTCAACACCTTGTACACCTCTATCAAGTCACCTCTCTTCCTTCTTCGCTCCAGTGAAAAAAGCCCTAGCTCCCTCAACCTTTCTTCATAAGACATGCCCTCCAGTCCAGTCAGCATCCTGGTGAATCTCCTCTGCACCCTCTCCAAAGCATCCACATGTTTCCTATAATGAGGTGACCAGAACTGGACACAATATTCCAAGTGTGGTCTAACCAGGGTTTTATAAAGCTGCAACAAAACCTCGCGGCTCTTATACTCAATCCCCCGTTAATAAAAGCCAATACACCATATGCCTTCTTTTTTTTTTATAAATATTTTATTGAAAATTTTTGGTCAACCAACACAGTACATTGTGCATCCTTTACACAATATTATAACAACACAAATAACAATGACCTATTTTATAAACAAAAAATGAATAAATAATAAATAACAAAAATGAAAACTAACCCTAATTGGCAACTGCCTTATCACAAGTAACACTCTCCAAAAATATAATTTAACAGTCCAATATATAATTATCTGTCGCAACGACCTATACATATTATACAGTATATATTAACAACCCTGAGAGTCCTTCTGGTTCCTCCTCCTCCTCCCCCCGCCCCCCCCCCCCCCCTCCGATCCTGGGCTGCTGCTGCTGCCTTCTTTTTTCCATTCCGTCTATCTTTCTGCGAGGTATTCGACGAACGATTGCCACCGCCTGGTGAACCCTTGAGCCGACCCCCTTAGATCGAACTTAATCCGCTCTAGCTTTATAAACCCTGCCTTGTCATTTATCCAGGTCTCCACCCCCGGGGGCTTGGCTTCTTTCCACATTAACAATATCCTGCGCCGGGCTACTAGGGACGCAAAGGCCAAAACATCGGCCTCTCTCGCCTCCTGCACTCCCGGCTCTTGTGCAACCCCAAATATAGCCAACCCCCAGCTTGGTTCGACCCGGACCCCCACTACTTTTGAAAGCACCTTTGTCACCCCCATCCAAAACCCCTGTAGTGCCGGGCATGACCAAAACATATGGGTATGATTCGCTGGGCTTCTCGAGCACCTCGCACACCTATCCTCCACCCCAAAAAATTTACTGAGCCGTGCTCCAGTCATATACGCCCTGTGTAATACCTTAAACTGAATCAGGCTTAGCCTGGCACACTAGGACGACGAGTTTACCCTGCTTAGGGCATCTGCCCACAGCCCCTCCTCGATCTCCCACCCCAGGTCTTCTTCCCATTTCCCTTTTAGTTCATCTACCATAGTCTCCCCTTCGTCCCTCATTTCCCTAGATATATCTGACACCTTACCATCCCCCACCCATGTCTTTGAGATCACTCTGTCCTGCACCTCTTGTGTCGGGAGCTGCGGGAATTCCCTCACCTGTTGCCTCGCAAAAGCCCTCAGTTGCATATACCTGAATGCATTCCCTTGGGGCAACCCATATTTCTCGGTCAGCGCTCCTAGACTCGCGAACTTCCCATCCACAAACAGATCTTTCAGTTGCGTTATTCCTGCTCTATGCCACATTCCATATCCCCCATTCATTCCCCCCGGGGCAAACCTATGGTTGTTTCTTATCGGGGACCCCCCCAAGGCTCCAGTCTTTCCCCTATGCCGTCTCCACTGTCCCCAAATCTTCAGTGTAGCCACCACCACCGGGCTTGTGGTGTAGTTCCTCGGTGAGAACAGCAATGGGGCTGTCACCATAGCCTGTAGGCTAGTCACCCTACAGGACGCCCTCTCTAATCTCTTCCACGCCGCTCCTTCCTCCTCTCCCATCCACTTACTCACCATTGAAATATTAGCGGCCCAATAATACTCACTTAGGCTCGGTAGTGCCAGCCCCCCCCTATCCCTGCTACACTGTAAGAATCCCTTCCTCACTCTCGGGGTCTTCCCGGCCCACACAAAACCCATGATGCTCTTTTCAATCCTTTTAAAAAAAGCCTTCGTGATCACCACCGGGAGGCACTGAAACACAAAGAGGAATCTCGGGAGGACCACCATCTTAACCGCCTGCACCCTCCCTGCCAGTGACAGGGATACCATATCCCATCTCTTGAAACCCTCCTCCATTTGTTCCACCAACCGCGTTAAATTTAACCTATGCAATGTGCCCCAATTCTTGGCTATCTGGATCCCCAGGCAACGAAAGTCCCTTGTTACCTTCCTCAACGGTAGGTCCTCTATTTCTCTACTCTGCTCCCCTGGATGCACCACAAACAACTCACTTTTCCCCATGTTCAATTTATACCCTGAAAACTCCCCAAACTCCCCAAGTATCCGCATTATTTCTGGCATCCCCTCCGCTGGGTCTGCCACGTATAGTAGCAAATCATCCGCATACAAAGATACCCGGTGTTCTTCTCCTCCTCTAAGTACTCCCCTCCACTTCTTGGAACCCCTCAACGCTATCGCCAGGGGCTCAATCGCCAGTGCAAACAATAATGGGGACAGAGGGCATCCCTGCCTTGTCCCTCTATGGAGCCGAAAATATGCAGATCCCCGTCCATTCGTGACAACGCTCGCCATCGGGGCCCTATACAGCAGGTGCACCCATCTAACATACCCCTCTCCAAAACCAAATCTCCTCAACACCTCCAACAAATAATCCCACTCCACTCTATCAAATGCTTTCTCGGCATCCATCGCCACTACTATCTCCGTTTCCCCCTCTGGTGGGGCCATCATCATTACCCCTAACAGCCTCCGTATATTCGTGTTCAGCTGTCTCCCCTTCACAAACCCAGTTTGGTCCTCGTGGACCACCCCCGGGACACATTCCTCTATTCTCATTGCCATTACCTTGGCCAGGATCTTGGCATCTACATTTAGGAGGGAAATAGGTCTATAGGACCCGCATTGTAGCGGGTCCTTTTCCTTCTTTAAGAGAAGCGATATCGTTGCTTCAGACATAGTCGGGGGCAGTTGTCCCCTTTCCTTTGCCTCATTAAAGGTCCTCGTCAATACCGGGGCGAGCAAGTCCACATATTTTCTGTAGAATTCGACTGGGAATCCATCCAATCCCGGGGCCTTTCCCGCCTGCATGCTCCTAATTCCTTTCACCACTTCTTCTACCTCGATCTGTGCTCCCAGTCCCACCCTTTCCTGCTCTTCCACCTTGGGAAGTTCCAGCCGATCCAAGAAGCCCATCATTCTCTCCCTCCCATCCGGGGGTTGAGCTTCATACAATTTTTTATAAAATGTCTTGAACACTCCATTCACTCTCTCCGCTCCCCGCTCCATCTCTCCTTCCTCATCCCTCACTCCCCCTATTTCCCTCGCTGCTCCCCTTTTCCTCAATTGGTGTGCCAGCAACCTGCTCGCCTTCTCCCCATATTCGTACTGTACACCCTGTGCCTTCCTCCATTGTGCCTCTGCAGTGCCCGTAGTCAGCAAGTCAAATTCTACATGTAGCCTTTGCCTTTCCCTGTACAGTCCCTCCTCCGGTGCTTCCACATATTGTCTGTCCACCCTCAAAAGTTCTTGCAGCAACCGCTCCCGTTCCTTACTCTCCTGCTTCCCTTTATGTGCCCTTATTGATATCAGCTCCCCTCTAACCACCGCCTTCAACGCCTCCCAGACCACTCCCACCTGGACCTCCCCATTATCATTGAGTTCCAAGTACTTTTCAATGCACCGCCTCACCCTTAGACACACCCCCTCATCTGCCATTAGTCCCATGTCCATTCTCCAGGGTGGGCGCCCTCCTGTTTCCTCCCCTATCTCCAAGTCTACCCAGTGTGGAGCGTGATCCAAAATGGCTATAGCCGTATACTCCGTTCCCCTCACCTTCGGGATCAACACCCTTCCCAGCACAAAAAAGTCTATTCGCGAGTAGACTTTATGGACATAGGAGAAAAACGAGAACTCCTTACTCCTAGGTCTGCTAAATCTCCACGGGTCTACACCTCCCATCTGCTCCATAAAATCTTTAAGTACCTTGGCTGCTGCCGGCCTCCTTCCAGTCCTGGACTTCGACCTATCCAGCCCTGGTTCCAACACCGTATTAAAATCTCCCCCCATTATCAGCTTTCCCATCTCTAGGTCCGGAATGCGTCCTAGCATCCGCCTCACAAAATTGGCATCATCCCAGTTCGGGGCATATACGTTTACCAAAACCACCGTCTCCCCCTGTAGTTTGCCACTCACCATCACGTATCTGCCCCCGTTATCCGCCACTATAGTCTTTGCCTCGAACATTACCCGCTTCCCCACTAATATAGCCACCCCCCTGTTTTTCGCATCTAGCCCCGAATGGAACACCTGCCCCACCCATCCTTTGCGTAGCCTAACCTGGTCTATCAGTTTCAGGTGCGTTTCCTGTAACATAACCACATCTGCCTTAAGTTTCTTAAGGTGTGCGAGTATTCGTGCCCTCTTTATCGGCCCGTTCAGCCCTCTCACGTTCCACGTGATCAGCCGGGTTGGGGGGCTTCCTACCCCCCCCCCCCCCTTGTCGATTAGCCATCCCCTTTTTCCAGCTCCTCACCCGGTTCCCACGCAGCTGTATCTCCCCCAGGCGGTGCCCCCCCGCCCATCCCCTCCCATACCAGCTCCCCCCTCTCCCCAGCAGCAGCAACCCAGTAATTCCCCCCTCCCACCCCACCCCCTCCACTAGATCCCCCGCTAGCGTAATTACTCCCCCCATGTTGCTCCCAGAAGTCAGCAAACTCTGGCCGACCTCGGCTTCCCCCCGTGACCTCGGTTCGCACCGTGCGACGCCCCCTCCTTCCTGCTTCTCTATTCCCGCCATGATTATCATAGCGCGGGAACCAAGCCCGCGCTTCTCCCTTGGCCCCGCCCCCAATGGCCAACGCCCCATCTCCTCCACCTCCCCTCCTCCCCCCATCACCACCTGTGGAAGAGAGAAAAGTTACCACATCGCAGGATTAGTACATAAAACTCCTCTTTCCCCCCTTTTTAACCCCCCTCTTCGCCCCCCACATTCGCCCCACCACTTTGTTCAAACGTTCTTTTTAATAACCCGCTCATTCCAGTTTTTCTTCCACAATCAAAGTCCACGCTTCATCCGCCGTCTCAAAGTAGTGGTGCCTCCCTCGATATGTGACCCACAGTCTTGCCGGTTGCAGCATTCCAAATTTTATCTTCTTTTTATGAAGCACCGCCTTTGCCCGATTAAAGCTCGCCCTCCTTCTTGCCACCTCGCACTCCAGTCTTGATAAACGCGGATCACTGCGTTCTCCCATTTACTGCTCCGAGTTTTCTTTGCCCATCTAAGGACCATTTCTCTATCCTTAAAACGGAGGAATCTCACCACTATGGCTCTGGGAATTTCTCCTGCTCTCGGTCCTCACGCCATCACTCGGTATGCTCCCTCCACCTCCAACGGACCCGCCGGGGCCTCCGCTCCCATTAACGAGTGCAGCATCGTGCTCACATATGCCCCGACGTCCGCTCCCTCCGCACCTTCAGGAAGACCAAGAATCCTCAGGTTGTTCCTCCTTGCGTTGTTCTCCAGTGCCTCCAACCTTTCCACACATCGTTTCTGATGTGCCTCATGCGTCTCCGTCTTCACCACCAGGCCCTGTATGTCGTCCTCATTCTCGGCTGCCTTTGCCTTCACGACCCGAAGCTCCCGCTCCTGGGTCTTTTGTTCCTCCTTTAGCCCTTCGATCGCCTGTAGTATCGGGGCCAACAGCTCTTTCTTCATTTCCTTTTTGAGCTCTCCCACACAGCATTTCAAGAACTCTTGTTGTTCAGAGCCCCATGTTAAACTGCCACCTTCCGACGCCATCTTGGTTTTTGCTTGCCTTCCTTGCCGCTGTTCTAAAGGATCCACTGCAATCCGGCCACTTTCTCCTCCTTTTTTCATCCGTATCCAGGGGGGATTCCCTTCTGGTTTACCGCACAGTGTTTTTAGCCGTCAAAATTGCCGTTGGGGCTCCTATCAAGAGCCCAAAAGTCCGTTTCACCGGGAGCTGCCGAAACGTGCGACTCAGCTGGTCATTGCCGCACCCGGAAGAACACCATACGCCTTCTTAACAACCCTATTAACCTGTGTGGCAACTTTGAGGGATCTATGTACGTGGACCCCAAGATCCCTCTTTTCCTCCACACTTCCTGCCTTTAACCCTGTATTCAGCATTCAGATTCAACCTTCCAAAATTAATCACTTCGTTTTTATCCAGATTGAACTCCATCTGCCACTTCTCAGCCCAGCTCTGCATCCTGTCAATGTCCTGTTGTAACCTGCAACAGCCCTCAACACTATCTACAACTCCACCAATCGTTGTGTCATCGGCAAACTTATTGACGCACCCTTCCACTTCCTTATCCAAGTCATTTATAAAAACCACCAAGAGCAGAGGTCCCAGAACTGATCCCTGCGGGACACCACTGATCATCGACCTCCAGGCGGAATACTTTCCATCCACTATCACTCGCTGTCTTCTTTCGGCCAGCCAATTCTGTATCCAGGCAGCCAAATTTCCATATATCCCATGCCCCCTGACTTTCTGAATGAGCCAACCATGGAGAACCTTATCAAATGCCTCACTGAAATCCATATACACCACATCCACTGCCCAACCTTCATCAATGTGTCTCGTCACATCCTCAAAGAATTCAATGAGGCTTGTGAGGCATGACCTGCCCCTCACAAAGCCATGCTGACTATCTTTAATCAAACTATGTTTTTCTGAATAATCATAAATCCTATCTCTCAGAATCTTTTCCAATATTTTGATCACCACAGATGTAATACTGACTGGTCTGTAATTCCCACAGGGGAACAACATTCACCTCCCTCTAATCATCTGGTACTACTCCAGTGGAGGGTGAGGATGCAAAGATCATCGCCAATGGTGCCGCAATCTTCTCCCTTGCTTCCCATAGTAACCTTCAGTATATCCCATCTGGTCCAGGGGACTTATCTATCCAGATGCTTTTCAAAATTTCCAGCACATCCTTCCTTTTAATATCAACCTGTTTGAGCCTATTAACCTGGTTTAGGCTGTTCTCACAAGCAACAAGCTCCCTCTCTCCAGAATATGGAAGCAAAATATTCATTTAGGGCCTCCCCTACCTCCTCAGACTCTGGGCAGAAGTTTTCTCCATTATCCCTGATCGGTCCTATTCTCACTCAGATCATCCTCTTATTTCTCACATAAATGTAGAACGCCTTGGGGTTTTCCGTAATCCTTCCCGCCAGAACTTCTTCATGCCCACTTTTAGCTCTCCTAAGTCCATTTTTGAGAAGATATTTTTGAGATACTTACACCTGAGTAATTATGACTGTGACTCAGTAAAAATACATAACCTATGTGTCAATTACTAGGGGGCATAGATTTAAGGTGAGAGGGGCAAGGTTTAGAGTAGATGTACGAGGCAGGTTTTTTACGCAGAGGGTAGTGGGTGCCTGGAACTCGCTACCGGAGGAGGTGGTGGAAGCAGGGACGATAGTGACATTTAAGGGGCATCTTGACAAATACATGAATAGGATGGGAATAGAGGGATACGGACCCAGGAAGTGTAGAAGATTGTAGTTTAGTCGAGCAGCATGGTCGGCACGGGCTTGGAGGGCCGAAGGGCCTGTTCCTGTGCTGTACATTTCTTTGTTCTTTGTTCTTTGTTGTTCTATTTCATACCCAAGAAAAATACAACATACAAAACATTTGCCTTCTGACGCAATGGCTATTGTTTATGGTGCCACCATTGAGCACCACGTTGTGTTGTGGGTTTAATGTCTCAATGATGAGATCTTGAGATTTGCATGTTTAAAGATGAATCATTTATTGTTAATCTTTAAATATAGTACAGATCCTAATTACTGCTGTCATGTATGGTGCTGCTCCATGCAGGCTGGTCCTTTCTAGAATGTTCTCTCGGTCTATTACCATGTGGTGCTATATATCATACTGTGAGGGGTGCTATTCTCCAGTCCCACACCAACTCTTGCTATTCCGAGCAACTTTACATTACAATAGCATGCAGGCACATGCAACATTTAAAAACATTAACCTGTTCCAGCCCTATTCCCAACTTCAGGGTCTTTGCTCCCTCAAGTCTTGGCTCTTTTGTGCAATCCCCTTCCCTTTGCAACTATTTAGTGATGTGTCCTCAATCACTGACACCCCTCACTCTAAACTTCTCGTGTTAAACCTCGCAGACATCTTCAACCTCTCTCTACAACAATCCGAGGTCCCTATCTGCTTCAAGAAGACAACCATCATCCCTGTACCAAAAAAAGTCAAGCAGCGTGCCTTAATGACTATCGTCCCGTGGCTCTGACATCCACCATCATGAAGTGCTTCGAAAGGTTAGTCATGGCACGAATCAACTCCAACCTCCCAGATTGCCTTGATCCACTACAGTTTTCCTACCGCTGCAACAGGTCCACAGCAGACGCCATCTCCATGGCCCTTCACTCTACCCTGGAACACCTAGATAACAAAGACACCTATGTCAGACTCCTATTTATCGACTACAGCTCAGCCTTCAACACCATCATTCCTACGAAACTCATCTCCAAACTCTGTGGCCTTGGCCTCGGCTCCTCCCTCTGTGACTGGACCCTGAACTTTCTAACCCACAGACCACAATCAGTAAAGATAGGCAACAACACCTCCTCCATGATCATCCTCAACACCGGTGCCCCACAAGGCTGTGTCCTCAGCCCTTTACTATACTCCTTCTACACCTATGACTGTGTGGCCAAATTCCCCTCCAACTTGATCTTCAAATTTGCTGATGACACCACCGTAGTAGGTCGGATTTCGAACAATGATGAAACAGAGTATAGGAATGAGATAGAGTATCTGGTGAACTGGTGCGACGACAATAATCTCTCCCTCAATGTCAACAAAACGAAGGAGATTATCATCGACTTTAGGAAGCGTAGTGGAGAACATGCCCCGTCTACATCAATGGGAACGAAGTAGAAAGGGTCGAGAGCTTCAAGTTTTTAGGTGTACAGATCACCAACAGCCTGTCCTGGTCCCCCCATGCCGACACTATAGTTAAGAAAGCCCACCAACGACTCTATTTTCTCAGAAGACTGAGGAAATTTGGCATGTCAGCTACGACCCTCACCAACTTCTACAGATGTACCATAGAAAGCATTCTTTCTGGTTGTATCACAGCTTGGTATGGAGCCTGCTCTACCCAAGACTGCAGGAAACTACAAAAGGTCGTGAATGTAGCCCAGTCCATCACGCAAACCAGCCTCCCATCCATTTACTCTATCTATAATTCCCGCTGCCTCAGAAAGGCAGCCAGCATAATTAAGGACCCCACGCACTCCGGACATACTCTCTTCCACCTCCTTCCGCCAGGAAGAAGATACCAAAGCTTGAGGTCACTTACCAACCGACTAAAGAACAGCTTCTTCCCTACTGCCATCAGACTTTTGAATGGACCTACCTCGTATTAAGTTGATCCTTTCTCTACACCTTGCTATAACTGTAACATTATATTCTGCAGTCTCTCCTTCCTTCCCTCTGTACGGTATGCATTGTTTGTACAGCATGCAAGAAACAATACTTTTCACTGTGTACTAATACACGTGACAATAATAAATCAAATCAAATAAACCTGTCCCGTATCTCTCTGTTTCTGGAAGACCTTGCTTAAAATTCACCTCTCTGTCCAAGTCACTCTCCGAATAATTCCTTCTTTGGCTTGGCATCCCTTTTAAAAAATATATTTTTATTGGTTTTACGTTTATTTTTAACAGCATTGCCAGAAAATAAAATGTAAAAATGAGAGGAAATAAACAGGTATGAATACACAGGAAACATATACACAGATACAAGGTAGATTAAATAAATAAATAATCTTTATTATTGTCACAAGTAGGCTTATATTAACACTGCAATGAAGTTAATGTGAAAGTCAACGTTGGGCTCCCTGTAATCAGATATCACAACTGTACTGTTTCACTATCTACATGCTGCCTCATAGAATTAGAACATACCAGGGGTGTGTTTGAGGTCACCCTGTTGTTGTTTGCTAGGGCCGCACCCATGGTTTTTTTTCCTCACTCGGTACCCTTTGGTTCCTCTGTCCTAATTCCCCTGTACTTTGGGTGGTATCTCCCCTCCCCTTTTTTCCTATCCCCCCACCACCATCTCTCTTTACTTCCTTTGTCTGTTTCAGTCCCCCCCCCCTCCACTCCCCCCTCCCTGCTCCCCCCCCCTTATTGGTGGCTGGTCAGGAATAGGTCCTCAAACAAACAGGCTTGTAAATTGCTTCCATTTGTTGGGGAAGCCGTCTTCTGATGGCAAATTCTGTCTATTCCAATTTGAGGAATTCTGCTAGGTCGGACAGCCAGTCTACGGCCTTGAGTGGTGCTGCAGATCTCCAGCCAAGCAGGAGTCTCTGCGGGTGACCAGGGTGGCAAAAGCTAGGGTGTCTTCCCGTCTCCCTGTAAAGAGCTCTGGTTGTTCATGACCACTAGTGGGCATGCCCCCCCCCCCCCCCCCCCCCCACCAAACAACCTTGGACATGGCTTCAAAAAAGGTGGAGCAGTACCCGACAAGTCTGGGACAGGACCAGAACATACGGGTGTGGTTGGCTGGGCCTCCTTGACACCGTTCACACGTTCACATTTATCCTCCACCTCCGCGAAGAACCCACTCATATGTGTTCTGGTCAAATGCACCCTGTCAAATACCTTTAGTTGTGTTAGGCTCAGCCCTGCGCATCAGTAGGTGAAGTTCGCCATATGCAGTACTTCGATCCAGAGTTCTCCCCCTATCTTTATGCCCTGTTCCTCCTCCCACTACTCCTCGTACAGCGAGGCCCTTGGCATCCTTTTTTATATGATTACATCTCTGAAACTTCTTTGCACATTTTTTATGCTGAAGTTCTTATATAAATGCTCAGTGCTGTTGTAACAAGTTAATTAAATTATTCAGTGAAATTCCACTGTGTGCTGTTCTAAAGTCTGCATTAACTTTGTATTAATTTTCATGCAAAGGGAATTCACCCAAATGCATTAAACATTGGTTACAAATAGAGCCCATGGGCTCGCTAAACCCAGAGGAAATTTGGACAGCCAGATGTTACGGAACAAATCAAGAAACTTCCCAACTTAAGAGACTTTGCAGTAATTTCTGCATGTTGCCAGCTCTGCAAATATCTAGCATGGTATCTCCTGTTGCGATTCTGTGTCATACTTTATAAGGCTCCCTGAAATCTGGGTTGCAGTGAGCAGAACTGCTCCCATCTTGTTCAATCATTACCTCTGTGCTCACTGATCTACATCGTCTCTCGATCTGGCATCATTTCAATTTAAAAATTCTTATCCACGTTTTCAAATTCCATCAAGGCCTCACCCCTCCCTAGCTCTGTAACCTCCTCCAGCCCTACATCCCTCTATGATATTGAGGCTCCTCCCTTTTTAGCCTTTTGCTCATCCTTGATTTTTAAGGTTTCTCCACAAGTGGATGGGCCTTCAGTTACCGAGGTCCAAAGCTCTTGAATTCCCTCCACTCTTTGCTTCGCTACCCTCCTTTAAGATGCTTCTTAAAACCATGCAATGAAATCGTGATGAGTCAAACTCCAAATGACACAAAATTCCATTTATGTCAAAGTTGTCAGCCATTCTCGCCGCGGATTAGCAAATCCCGTAGAAGTTTACTTAAAATGATAAGCCTAAATTCTGCTAACTGTGCTGACAAATCAGTGGGGGTTAGACCACACAAAGGCTCAAGATCATGGAGCATTGGGCAAACTATCATTTGACATTGAGATCTATCTGTGCAAGGATGAGCAAAACCTATGGATGGGACTTTCTGGCCGTTCCTGCCAGTGGCATCTTCTGGTCCATGGTGTGTTTCTGGGTGGCAGGATGGGCGAGTGACACGTTGGCACAGCAGGAAATTTGCATGGGTGACCAATGGCGAGCTGCCTTTGCCATGGGAAAACATGCCGCGAGGGGGCTTGAGTGTGTGTGGCGGGGGGGCAGGGTGTTGGGGGGAGGGGGGAGACATTCTTTCCTGATGTGTTGTTTAAATCTCAGAGAAAGTTAAAAGTGTTGTTGATTGTCCAGAAGGTAACGTTGTTGCGGCAAGTGGAAAACCGTGATGGGAAAGGGAAAGTGGGAATCACAAAGGAGTGTGAGATTTTGCCATCAGGTTAGTCCACCATCCTGAATCACAGGGCAAACATCTTGGCCGGGATTCTCCGAGCCTCCACGCCGAAATCGCGCTCGGCGCAGGGGCAGAGAATGGGGCGTCAGACCCACGCACGATTGGGTCCGACGCCTTCCCACGATTAACTGCAAGCGCGGTCGACACGGCGCTGGTTGGGGGCCATTGAAAGAGGCCCCCACAGCGATTCTCCGCCGGCAGCTGGCTGCATTCCCGTCGGCGTGGTTCACTCATGGTTCCACCCGCCGGGCACTCGGTTTGGCGGCTGCCGTGGCCGCCCTGGTGGGGTGTGTGGGGATCCGTCACTGGGGATCCTCCAGGATGGCCAGGGTTCAATTCGGGGGCCACCGATCGGAAGGTGCGCGAACTGGGGAGGGGCCTATTTTGTAGGGTCCGGCTTGCTGTGTGGGTCAGCCATGTTGCGCGGGGCTGCCACCACCAGCGGCCGCACATACGAGGACCCAAGGCTGGAAGTGCACGCCCCAATATCAACAACTGGAGCTGCGCGGAGCACTCTGGCGCCCTGCTGGCCCTCTTCAGGTAAGTGAATCGCTGGGCCAACGGGCCCGTTGACGCCGGCATGAAACGCTATGGTGTTTGCGCCAGCGTCAACACTTAGCCGCCGTTTTGCAGAATCCCGGCACTTGGAACAGTTTGACAGGCATTCTCTCCAGCAAGGAAGAGGAAGACTGTGACTACCTACCAAGAAACTGCCAATGTCAAGGCAGCCAGCCCAGCAGAGAGCATTCTCATATGTGATCGAATCCTGCTGGAAAACGGAATAGCCCGCAAAGATATTGAGATGATCTGGGATTTCACACGGCAGCATAAATTCATCAAAAACATGTTTGGCTGTGTTGATGACATGGCGGATTGTATCCTGCATGTCCGCAAATAGCAGACTAAGTAGAAAAGGAGTTTTTCCAGAGCCAACTCCCAACCTTTTTCCATGCCAAGCACCAAGCTTTTGCAAGGTCAGGTCATTGTAAGATTTGAACAAATTGAATAAATACTTTTCCACACATTGACTACTATGTTTTCACTTGGTGTTTGAATCTGTTCTGTCTGATGTGGACTGAGTTTGTATGCATATCAGGTTACATGTGGGAATGGAACTTCCTTGGCTCTCAAAAATTGCTGTTTAACACCAATTTGGTGGCGGATTCCCTTGAATTCGACTCATTGCGATTTTATAGTACTTCTTTGACTATTGTTCACCCGTCCTAATATCTCCTCATGAAGCTCAGTTTCAAAATTTATTTGGTAATGCTCCAGTGAAGTGTGTTGGGATGTTTTCCTGTATTAAAAGCACTAAATAAGTATAGCTTGTCATACAGGCAGATTGCTTAACCTCTAGCAGCAAATTGCTCAACGTGATTCAGGCTGAGATGGATCAACACAAGATCATGACATAAGGAGTAAGATTTGTTCAAGCAGCCCTATACAGACTACCGTCGCTGCCCAGGAGAACCCGGCATCCTATGTTTCCTCAATGGAATCAGTGAGGTCCGTGGCTCATGGCGTTCTCTGCTTCTAGGGAATGGACGCTGCAAAGTACCACTTGAAGAGGTGATAAGTGAGCAAACCTTTCCCCCACTATCTTTCTTAAAAGTCTCTTCACTGCTAATATAATAAAAATAAATGTTGGCTTCAGGAAGGCGAGCCCCAGCCATCACTGACTACACTGTACGCTTATTAGATCTGGTTTAGTGGATGGATTTACTACAGCCTCAAAGATTAAATTGAGGGCAGCACGGTGGCACAGTGGTTAGCATTGCTGCCTACGGCACGGAGGACCCAGGTTCGAATCCCGGCCCTGGGTCACCCGTGTGCAGTATGCACGTTCTCCCCGTGTCTGCGTGGGTTTCACCCCCACAACCCAAAGATGTGCAGGATAGGTGGATTGGCCACACTAAATTGTCCCTTAATTGGAAAAGATAATTGGGTACTCTAAATTTTTTTTTAAAAGATTAAATTGGATCAAATAAATGGTCTCTTGATCTTAACATTTCCACCATTTTATGTTTCTCAGGTCTACCAACCTTTTGATAAGGTGCTCACTGATTCAGTTTTGGGTGCCTGATTAGCACTGAAAGGGAAATGTCCTTTAAACCTCAGGAGTGAAACAAAGAGGGATCAGGAGGACAACTGGGTGAAGCTTGCTGTATTTGTAAATCCTGTTGCAAACCAAAAATTAACACCAGAATTTAAAAAGAAAGGTTGGAGTCTGATCCTACAAAATGTGCACATTTTTACACTCCTGATATATTCGGGTAAGATGCAATACATTTGTAGAATTCAGGAGAACTACAGCACGTAACACATTAATATATGCAAATGTTCTTTCCCAGAGAAGGCAGCTGTGTTCACCAGACATAAACCAGAGCAATAACTGGGGAATTCCTTCACACGGAGAGAAATTTGGGGCTTGCTACCACAGGACTTTGTTTAAGCGAATAGTATTGATGCATTTAGGACGAGTCTAGATAGGCTCTATCAGCTAATATCTCTAGAAGACATGAAGGAGATGGAAATGGAGAGTTGAGTTGGATGAAGGGGCTTGTACTGGTTGGACAGAACAGCTATTTCTATGTTCTATTATCTTTGTAAGCTGGAACAATAATCAACATCACCATGAAAATAATGAGCTGGGTTCTTCTGGTAAGCAATTTACAAGTTCAGAATCACTATCACACCCTGCGTTGGACATGTTCGATGGGCACAAACATATTGCCAATACTCTGAAGAGTATCAGACTCAAAAGTCAACACATTGTTCAATCACAGTGGCTTCTGACGTTGATATGGTTTTCTTTGTGGGGACTGGTATTTGATGGTTGCAAACCCTTGGTTAATCTACCAATCACAATCTCCAATTTGATTGTAAAGGTGGCAGTGGTCACAGTCAAATCCAGATGTCAATCTCCAGTGACACAATGCCATATTCAGGATTTGAACTACATTATCTTGGCATTGTTTGGATGGGGGGACAGATTTGTTTCATGTTTTGTTGCTGATCCTTTGCACTAGACTTTCAGAACAGCAAAAAACAGTAAATTGTACTCCTTCAATCCCAAGGTGTGATCTTTGTTATAGATGGGGGGCATGTGGTAACCCAAGAACATTGCTATTCCTCAAATTCCCTTTGTGAAAATGTCAGGATTAAAATCCCTGGAGAGATTGATCATTTTAAAAAGAGATTAATGTCAAATTTTAATACTTTTACTGTAATAGATAAACTAAAATCAACTAAATCAAACATTGATTAACAGGCAACTGTTAAACCACTCCAGTCTGTACGTTGCAGCAACTGAGACTTTATTCAGAAACATATTTGTGAGACATTGCTCTGCTCCTACGAAATGTGTGACTGGTACCAAGGCTGTGTAACATATTTATATCTTTTGGTTATAGAAAAATAGGAGATCTCCCGCATACATCAATAAATCAGTTACAAAGCTTACACAGATGGCCACTTATCTCCGTAGTGTGGCCTTCCTGACTCACAGCAGGGAGAACTCCCTGTCTACTTTACTAACTCCTTAATGCCTTTTTTTGACTACCTTTTCCATCATGCCTGAAAGGCTTTCATAGCTGATTTTAAAGCTATTCGTTTTCAACTATTTCTAAAGCTATAACTCTACACCTTAATATGAGTTTCAATATCAAATTATTTCAATGACCCCCCACTTCAGTCCTTCCTTTTGGATCCTTGGTCAGCCATTACCTGGCCCAGGTGGGCCATTCCCAAGATCCTCTGCTCACCAGAAACTCTAGGGATCCTGCTAGAGTCTGCTATGCTTCAGATCTGCCACCCTATCATTCTATTATTGCGTTGCCGTAGTCCTATTGATCTAAGCTTGGCCTGGAATTACCACTTTTTAAGAAAACATTTTATTGGAGGCATTTTCAAATGTATAAATAAACAAAGAAGAGAAAACACAAAAAAACAACTGCGGTGTGGTAGTATGCATTAGGGGTCATGTGGGACTGTGAAGCCGTGATGTCATTGGCTGACAGATCCCGGGTCCTGGTTGGCTGTTGATCTCTAGCTCCGCCCTGAAGGCAGAGTATAAGAACCAGGAATTCTCCCCGCAGCTCCAGTCTGTTGCTGAACTGCGGGGAACGAGTCACGCTTAATAAAGCCTCATCGACTTCACCTCTATTCGTCTCTCGGGAGTCTTTGTGCGCTACAATTTATTAAGCGTGCTTAAAGGACTATGGAGCTCAGGATCGTCCCGGAATGCCTGAGGATCAGCCCCCACGCAGTGAACTCAGCAGCAGTTTTTAAACACTGGCAGACTTGTTTCGAAGCCTACCTCCGAACGGCCCCCGGCCGGGTCACAGAAGACCAGAAACTACAGGTCCTGCACTCGACGGTAAGCCCGGAAATTTTCCCTCTCATAGAAGACACAGAGGATTTCCAGACGGCGTTGGCAGCACTAAAGAGCATCTATGTTCGCCCAGTTAACCAGATCTACGCACGCTTCCAACTCGCAACGAGACGGCAAAGTCCCGGAGAATCGCTGGACGAATTCTACGCCGCCCTGCTAATTTTGGGACGGGCCTGCAGCTGCCCGCCGGTAAACGCGATTGAACACACGGACATGTTAATTCGCGATGCGTTTGTGGCTGGTATGAACTCTCCCCAAATCCGCCAAAGACTTTTAGAAAAAGAGTCGCTAGGACTCTCAGAGGCACGGGCCCTTGCAGCCTCACTAGATGTGGCCGCGCGAAACGCCCGCGCCTACGGCCCCGACGGCGCGGCAGCCCCTTGGGCTCCGTGGACCCCCGTCGCGACAAAACCCCCCCCCCCCCACCCCCCCCCACAGGCTTGCGCGGTTCAGACGCCAAGTCGTCCCGGGGGAGCCCGCTGCTATTTCTGCGGCCAGGCGAAACACCCCCGCCAGCGCTGCCCGGCCCGCGCAGCGATTTGCAAGAGCTGCGGGAAAAAGGGCCATTTCGCGGCTGTGTGCCGGTCCCGGGGAGTCGCCGCTGTCCCCGGAGAAGGAGTCCTGCGCGTTCCAAACGCTCCCCAACCCCCCCAGCGCCCCATGTGCGACCCGCAGGCGCCGCCATTTTGGGTCCCGGCCACCACAAGGGGAGGAGGGGCGCCGCCATCTTGGGACCCCCCAGCCCTGCGCGACGCATGGGGGTGGCCATTTTGTCCACCCCCGCCGCCATCTTGGGACCCCCCAACCATGTGCGATGCATGGGGGTGGCCATTTTGTTCACCCCCGCCGCCATCTTGGACGGCAACAATGGACCCCAGCATCGACGGCGCCACGGGGTTCGAGGAAGACGCTGAAGCACTACGACCACGTCTGGCCTCAATGACGCTGGACCAAGCACGGCCCCGGACGCTCCAGACGACGACAACAACGGTGCTGATCAACGGACACGAGACACCATGCCTGGTCGACTCCGGGAGCACAGAAAGCTTCATCCACCCCGACACGGTAAGACGCTGTTTTTTGACCATCCGTCCCAGTGCGCAAAAGATTTCCCTAGCTGCAGGATCCCACTCCGTACAGATCAAAGGCTTCTGCATAGTGACCCTAACGGTGCGAGGGAGGGAGTTTAAAAACTACAGGCTCTACGTCCTTCCCCAACTCTGCGCGCCCACATTACTGGGATTAGACTTCCAGTGCAATCTGCAGAGCCTAACTTTCCAATTCGGCGGCCCAATACCCCCACTCACTATCTGCGGCCTCGCAACCCTCAAGGTTGAGCCCCCATCCTTGTTTGCAAACCTCACCCCGGATTGCAAACCCGTCGCCACTAGGAGCAGATGGTACAGCGCCCAGGACCGGACATTTATTCGGTCCGAAGTCCAGCGGCTACTGAAGGAAGGCATAATCCAGGCCAGCAATAGTCCCTGGAGAGCACAGGTGGTAGTAGTAAAGACAGGGGAGACGCAAAGGATGGTCATAGACTATAGCCAGACCATCATCAGGTACACACAGCTAGATGCGTACCCTCTCCCCCGCATATCCGACATGGTCAATCGGATTGCCCAATATAAGGTCTTCTCCACCGTGGACCTCAAGTCCGCCTACCATTAGCTCCCCATCCGCCCAAGTGACCGCAAGTACACAGCCTTCGAGGCAGACGGGCGATTATACCACTTCCTAAGGGTCCCATTTGGCGTCACAAACGGAGTCTCGGTCTTCCAACGGGAGATGGACCGAATGGTTGATCAACACGGGTTGCAGGCCACGTTCCCGTATCTCGACAACGTAACCATCTGCGGCCACGATCAGCAGGACCACGACGCCAATCTCCAAAAATTCCTCCAGACCGCGAAAGCCTTGAACCTCACATACAACGAGGACAAGTGCGTTTTTGGCACAAACCGGCTAGCCATCTTGGGATATGTAGTGCGCAATGGGATAATAGGCCCCAACCCCGAACGTATGCGCCCCCTCATGGAATTTCCCCTCCCTCACTGCTCAAAAGCCCTAAAACGCTGCCTGGGGTTCTTTTCATATTACGCCCAGTGGGTCCCCCAGTACGCAGACAAGGCACGCCCCCTAATACAGACCACGACCTTCCCTCTGTCGACAGAGGCTTTCCAGGCCTTCAGCCGCATCAAAGTGGATATCGCAAAGGCCACGATGCGCGCCATCGACGAGTCCCTCCCCTTCCAGGTCGAGAGCGACGCCTCCGATGTAGCTCTAGCGGCCACCCTTAACCAAGCGGGCAGACCCGTGGCCTTTTTCTCCCGAACCCTCCACGCCTCAGAAATCCGCCACTCCTCAGTGGAAAAGGAAGCCCAAGCCATAGTGGAAGCTGTGCGACATTGGAGGCATTACCTGGCCGGCAGGAGATTCACTCTCCTCACTGACCAACGGTCGGTAGCTTTCATGTTCGATAATGCACAGCAGGGCAAAATTAAAAATGACAAGATCTTAAGGTGGAGGATCGAGCTCTCCACCTTCAACTATGAGATCTTGTACCGTCCCGGAAAGCTGAACGAGCCGTCCGATGCCCTATCCCGCGGCACATGTGCCAACGCACAAATTAACCGTCTCCAAACCCTCCATGAGGACCTCTGCCACCCGGGGGTCACTCGGTTCTACCATTTTATAAAGTCTTGCAACCTCCCCTACTCCGTGGAGGAGGCCCGTACAGTCACAAGGAATTGCCACATCTGCGCAGAGTGCAAACCGCATTTTTTCAGGCCGGATAGTGCGCACCTGATCAAGGCTTCCCGTCCCTTTGAACGCCTCAGTCTGGATTTCAAAGGGCCCCTCCCCTCCACCGACCGCAACACATACTTCCTGAACGTGGTGGACGAGTACTCCCGTTTCCCCTTCGCCATCCCCTGCCCTGACATGACAGCGGCCACAGTCATTAAAGCCCTTAACACCATATTCACACTGTTCGGTTGCCCCGCATATATCCATAGCGACAGGGGGTCCTCCTTCATGAGTGACGAGCTGCGCCAGTTCCTGCTCAGCAAGGGTACAGCCTCGAGCAGGACGACCAGCTACAACCCCCGGGGGAACGGGCAAGTAGAGAGGGAGAACGGCATGGTCTGGAAGACCGTCCTACTGGCCCTACGGTCCAGGGATCTCCCAGTTTCACGGTGGCAGGAGGTCCTCCCGGACGCCCTCCACTCCATCCGGTCGCTACTATGTACGACCACTAACCAAACGCCTCATGAGCGCCTCCTTGTCTTCCCCAGGAAGTCCTCCTCTGGAACGTCGCTGCCGACCTGGCTGGCGGCCCCAGGACCCATCTTGCTCCGGAAACATGTGCGGGCGCACAAGTCGGACCTGTTGGTTGAGAGGGTTCACCTCCTCCACGCGAACCCGCAGTACGCCTACGTGGAGTACCCCGACGGCCGACAGGACACGGTCTCCCTGCGAGATCTGGCGCCCGCCGGCAACACACACACCCCCTCGACACCAATCACCCCCTCCCTGCCACCGGCGCACCCCGCGACAGCCCCCTACCCGGGAGGATCGGTCCTCCTCCCAGGTCCGACCAGAAGTGAAGCTGAAGCTGAAACCGTAAAGCTCCCGGAGGCGACAACACTGGAACAAGCACCACCACCACCGGGGCTGAGGCGATCGACAAGGCCGACCAGACCGCCCGCCCGACTCGTGGCATCGGTGTAACACTAGAATGTTGTGGACTTTAACGAGAATGTTTTTTTTCTTTTCCCTCTTACGAATACTGTAAATAGTTCAAAACAAATAACCCTGTACATAGCCCAGTGTAGGGCACTGTAATGACATGCAAAAGTTTTTTTTCCTCCCAGGACCAGCCTTGTAAACCCCTACCACCATGCGAAGCACCACCCCGCCGGGTTCATTTTTAACAAGGGGTGAATGTGGTAGTATGCATTAGTGGTCATGTGGGACTGTGAAGCCGTGATGTCATTGGCTGACAGATCCCGGGTCCTGGTTGGCTGTTGATCTCTAGCTTCGCCCTGAAGGCGGAGTATAAGAACCAGGAATTCTCCCCGCAGCTCCAGTCTGTTGCTGAACTGCGGGGAACGAGTCACGCTTAATAAAGCCTCATCGACTTCACCTCTATTCGTCTCTCGGGAGTCTTTGTGCGCTACATGCGGCAACAGCAAACAGTCAAAATACTCTTACACAGCCCTCCCCCAACCATCTCCCCCCCCCCCCGACTCTACCCGCTGCCACCCCAGTACTTGTCCCCTTTTTAACTTTCAATCCAACCTAAACAGATATAAAAGAACCGCCACCCCCTCCAGCACTGATGTCTCAATACTCCTTAAAGAAGTCGATGAACAGCTTCCACTTCCATCTCAAAGTGAATCCCTCCTCTGCCCCCAAAATTGATAACTTGATCTTCTCTAAGTGCAGGAATTCTGCCAAATCACTCACCCACACCCCTACGCTCGATGGCGTCGAGTCCTGCCAGCCCAGAAAATCCATCTCTGGGTTATCAGGAGGCAAAGGCCAATCAACCTCTCTGCCCACCTGCAGTCCCGGATCCTCCGATACTCCAAATATTGCCACCTCCTGACATGGAGCTACTGTTACCCCTAAAATCTTTGGCATCATATCTGCGAATCCTGTTAAATAAAACCTCAACCTCAGAGACACCCAAAATATATGGAAGTGGTTTGCTGCCCCCCCCCCCCCCCCCACACCCCGCACACACGCACACACACACACATACCGCCAGACTTATTCTCCATCCCTGAAAAGAAATGACTCATCCTGGAACACTATCATGTAGCCCTATGTAGCATCTTAAACTGGATGAAATTTAGTCTTGCACACGACGAGGAAGCATTAACCCTCCGCAAAGCCTCCCTTCACATTCCAGCCCTCAGCTTCCACCCCCCCCCCCCCCACCCCTCCTCCCCAGGGGGCCCCAGCCCATCCTCCACCGGGGTGCTCTCTCTCTCTCTTCAACAGCTCCCCATATATATCCGAGACCTCGCTCTCTCCTATTTCCTCCTCGGAGAGGAGTTTAATCCTGCAGTGCCGGAAATGAAGGCACCTCCTTCCTCATGAAGTGCCTAACCTACAGATACCTGAACCCATTCCCCTTCGGCAATTGATATGTCCCCTCCAGCTCCAGGTCTGCAAACGTCCCTCCGACAAATAAATCCCTGAAGTACTCTACTCCCACCTGCCGCCACACGGAGCAAACCTATGATGATCGCAGATCGGTGCCAACAGGGATATGCCTTCCTTCTAAAATGCTGCTGGTACTGATTCAATTCTGATACCATATCCGGGCTCGTGGAGTACCCAGCTGGCAAGAATGGAAGGGGCACCAACAATAGTGCCTTCAAACTGGTCCCTTTACATGGGGCCGCGTTCATCCACCCCTTCACCGTCCGCTCCTCCGCCGCCCATTTCCTACCCATTGCAGTGTTGCTGCCCAATAATAGTTTTGGAAGTACAACAACACTAAACCCCCAACCATCGATCCCTCTCCAAGAACACCCTCCTAGCCCGCGGAGCCTTACCCGCCCATATGAAACTCAAAATCATCCCATTAACCTTCCTAAAAAGGGACTTGGGCACAAAGACGGGGAGGTTCTGAAACACAAACAAAAACTTTAGCAACACCGTCACCTTTACCATCTGCGACAGCACAGCGGCACAGTGGTTAGCACTGCTGCCTCACACGCAGAGGTCCCAGGTTCGATCCCGGCTCTGGGCCACTGTCCGTGTGGAGTTTGCACATTCTCCCTGTGTTTGCGTGGGTTTCGCCCCCACAACCCCAAAGATGTGCAGGGTAGGTGGATTGGCCATGCTACATTGGCCCTTAATTGTAAAAAAAATTCTAAATTTATTTTTAAAAAATCTATACCATCTGGACTTGACCAGCCAGTGTTGCTCTTTTTAGCCTTAGTTTTATTATCTTTGATTATGTGGACACCTCAGTTCTCTGTTGCGAACAGGGTCGCAAAGGGGTTGGCGGATTGGGGGTCTGACTCGGGGTCATCCCCTTCTCCCGGGTGCCAAATTCTGGAGTGAATTAATGTTGAGAGGGCTGCGTGGTGTGAGTTGGGGTCGCTCTCGTCGTTGCGGACGAGTCTGTAGGAGTTGTCGCGGGGCCAATGGCGTTCGTCAAATTGTGTGGGGATAAAGTCGGGGTCGTCCGTGTGGTTCGGTGGTCGGTGGTGTGGTTTGTTTAAGAAAGTGATGAGGAAGGGGTCACTGGAGTCGAACTCGGAGTCACTGGGTGTGGGACCAGGATAGTAGGGAGGCGTGCTGTGGCTGTCGTCGGAGTCACAGTCACTGTCTCTGCTGCTGCAGTCTGTGGCGTTCCGGGGCGGAGTGTAAAGTTTGTGGGTGGAGTCGGGGCGAGTCCGTGTCTGGGTTGGACGTGGAGGGGGTTGGTGTGTTCACGTTGGCTGTGGGCGGGGTTTGGTCTGCTGCGTCAAGCATGACGTGGTGGGCGTGGTTTGACTGTGCTCCATAAGCCTTTCGCTGGTTTATGTGAAACCACGCAGTCTTACCATTTTGGTATTTGATTTTATATACCGATGGGCTTACTTTATCCGTAATGGAGTACGGACCCGAGTATTTCGGAGACAGAAATGTGCGGGGGTTATACACAGACAACATCACTTGTTGTCCTATGTTATACTCCGTAGCATGTACTGCCTTATCAAAACAGGCCTTGCTCTGTTTTCTTTTAGTACCCAGCTTAACAGCGGCTTCTAACTGAGCCGTTTTTACATTTATAAGTAATTGTTCAACGGCTTTCTCGTGGGTGAGTGCCGTAACTTCAGGGCTGGTCAGGTCTAAACCTAACAAGTACTCTGTCCCTTTCATGGGGCGTCCGGTCATGAGGGTGTGTGGGGTGAAACCTGTGGAGGTGGAAACAGTGTTACGCAAAAACATCAGCGCAAAGGGGAGGACAGAATCCCAAGTGGTGTTGTTCTGCTGGACCATTTTTCTAAGGGTGGTTTTTAGGGTCCGATTCATGCGCTCCACTATACCACTCGACTGTGGGTGGTACGCAATGTGAAATTTTTGGGTTATGCCAAATATCGTGAGGACGTTCTGCATGACCCGTCCCGTAAAGTGAGAACCTTGGTCCGATTCAATACTACGGGGGAGTCCCCATCTTGTAAAAATGTGGTGGGTTAGGATTTTGGCTGTGGTTTTCGCGGTGTTGGTGCGGGCTGGAAATGCTTCCACCCACTTTGTAAAAGTGTCTATGACCACCAGAACATATTTATAGCCATTCCTGCAAGGGGGCAATGGACCTAAAGAATCTGGAGGTTAGTCCAGGGGCCGTTAACGGGTCGGGTGTGGCTGAGATGTGCCTTTTTGGCATATCTATCTGGGTTGTTCTGAGCGCAGGTGAGGCAATTCTCAATGCAATGGGACACATCCTCTTTGAGATTAGGCCACCAACAAAGCTGTTTGAGGTGGGCTGCGGTGGGTTCGATTCCCTGGTGTCCATGACCATCATGGAATAAACAGATTATTTGGTTCCTATCCTGCTCAGGAACTACATAAAGGGTGTCCTTTAGCACCACACCGTCATGTGTGGTTATTGTATTTCTGTACCTCTCGTATGAGGCTGGAAAATTCCCTTTCACGATTTCAGTGAGAGCGCTATCCTGCTTCTGGGCCTCTACTAGATCTTCGATCCTAGTCTGCGCGACCTGAACTGCACTCACTGGGGCGCTGTCGGGGGGCTTCCAAAAGTACCCATGCCTGGATCCCGCCTTAGCCAGTGCGTCGGCTTTTACATTTCCAGGGGGGGAGGAACAATGGTGGCTGCGGACTTTTATAATGCCAAAGGTCCGGTTCTTGGCTTTTTCCAAAATATGGCGGAGTAATGGGGCTGAGGGGAGGGGTTTCCCATCCGCGGAAACAAATCCTCTCGTTTCCCAGAGGGGCAGAAATTCAGTGAGGCTGTTGCACACGTATAGACTGTCTGAATATATGTCTGCTGGGCTGGGGAAGGAATCTGGGTGCTCTACAATGTAAACGATGGCCGCAAGCTCTGCCGCCTGCGCGCCTAAGTGTCCGGGTAATTTTAATGCGATTTCCTCGAGGGCGCGTCCCTGCGCGTCCTCCACATAAATCCCACAACCTGTTATGCGTTGCCCATCCAGGACTGTGGAAGATCCATCCACATAGATCCTAATGGGGCCACACGTGTCCGGGTGAGGGGGGCTTTGAGATGGAGTGGCTAGTTTTCTGGGGGGTGTTTTGGCTAGGGGCCTGTATTATGGTGGGGCGAGATGATTTCACACTCATGGGGAGTTCCGGGGTACTGTAGATTGTCCGCTAAGTATGTGTGTGTTTTGGTCCGTTTGACTGTGATGTCCCATCCTTGTAAGAGAAGGGTCCACCTAGCAGCGCGGATTTGGCTGACGGTACCGTCTTTAAGTCGTCCGTCTAGTAAAAGTTGGGTGGGGGTGTGCTCGGTCAAAATGGTGATGGGGTTCAGTCCAGTAATGTATGAAAAGTACTGGACTGCCCAGAAAACTGTGAGCAGGTGCCTCTCACAGGCTGAGAATCCCTGCTCCACAGCATCTAAAATTCGGGAGGCATAAGCCACGGGTCTTAGCTGGTCGTGCGGTTCCTGCAGGAGCACGACTGAAAGGGTGCGGTCTGTGGTCGCTACCTCTATTGCGTAAGGGGAAAGCGGGTCGGGAACTTGTAGTGCGGGGGCGGCTATGAGCGCCTGTTTTAATGATTCCACAGCATCCGTATGCTGCGGAAGCCATTCCCAGGGGGCTCCTTTCTTTAGGAGGTCTGAGAGGGGCGCTGCCTTGCTGACGAAACCGTCGATGTGGTTTCGGCAGTAGCCAACCAGTCCTAAAAACGACCGGAGGGCTGAAACATTTTGGGGAAGGGGCAATTTAGCGATCGAGTCAATTCTTTTGTGCTCGATCTCGCGTTTGCCGTGTGTGATAATAGTACCCAAATATACCACTTTCTCTTCCAATATCTGGGCCTTTTGGGGGTGTACTTTACAGTCAATGGAATGTAGTAATTCCAGGAGTTCGGACAGAAGCTCAATGTGCTCTTCCTTCGTGTCTGTCTGCAGTAGTAGATCGTCTACATACTGTACCAGACATTCGGGGCGAGAAAATTTTGCTAGTCCATTTGCCAGCTGTCGGTGGAAAATGGAGGGGGAGTTGTGGAAGCCTTGTGGCAGGCATGTCCACGTGTACTACTGCGATCTGAAAGTGAAGGCAAATTTATACTGGCACGCCTTTGCCAATGGAATGGACCAGAACCCATTACTGACGTCCAAAACCGTGAAATATCGGGCATGGAGTCCCTGTTTGAGCATGGTCTCGGGACTTGTTGCAACGGTGGGGGCTGCTATGGGGGTGACTTTATTGAGCTCCCGATAATCTATGGTCAAGCGCCATGATCCGTCGGGTTTCCTTACTGGCAAATCGGGGCATTATTAGTTGAGGCTACCGATCTTAGGACGCCCTGCTCTAATAAACTTTCTATAACCTTGAGGATTTCTCCCTCTGCTTCTAGGGGGAATCCGTACTGCTTTTGGGGTCTATGGTCTGGTCCTGTTATTTGTACAGAACTGGTCATCCGTCCACAGTCGTGTTTGTGGGTTGCGAATGCTGCCCTGTTCTTTTGCAGGACTGCCCTAACCTGTCGGTCCGTGCTGAGTGTGGTGGGGTTGAACCAAAACTCGCCTACTGCGCTAATTCTGTTCATATAATCCCCTATATTGAGCGTTGCGGGGGCTCTAGCAGATTTTGCCATCTTCCAGACACACTGGTTGACTGGATCGAAAGAGAGGTGGTGAGAATTCATGAAGTCGATCCCCAAAATGTGCTCTGCTGTTGGGGGCAGGTCGACTAACACTACGGGGTGTTTTGTATTAATGGTGCCGATTTGGATGGGTACAGGGGTTGTGATATGTCCCTGTTGTGAGTGGCCTGTGAGCCGCTGAGGGTGATAGTGACTGTGGTGGGCCACGTGTCCTTACCAAGGGTGGAGGAATTTAAGGTTGTGTGGGACCCTCCTGTGTCCCAGAGAAGCTCGATCGGCTGTCCCCTAACCTTTGCTGCGACTACGGGTCGTCCTGACCTATCCCACAGGGTATCGTAGACCCAGCTGGGGGAGCCTGTACACCGTCAGTCCGTTCCGGTCAAGTCTGTCTGATCGGACTGGGCGCTAACGCTATGTATGGGTTCTGTTTTTTTCTTATTGAGAGTGCCTGTCTGTTGGGCTCTCTGTGGCTTTTTAGGGCCATTGCATTCTTTGGCAAAATGTCCCAACTGTTCGCAATTGTAGCATTCTTGCGGTTTTGCTGGGGGGCTGCTCTTTCCCTCGTTTACCCAGGCGGGGTTGTGAAGAGTGGTTCTTACTGCCTGCACGTCTGCGGCGGCTTGTTTTTCCTCAGGGGTTCTAGCTGCGGGTTTACTGTGAGCCGTTTGTTCCCAAACGCGGGACAATCTTTTGACCACCCACTTCTCATTATGAGCCTCCTCCGAGGGGTCATAATTACGACAGGCATTCTGTCCTGCTTCCGTGGCATGGGAGATAAGGGTGCTGCGGGTCCATTTGGCCATATTGTCTGCGGACAAATGGGCACGGTCTACATTTCCGAAAACGGCTTCAAAGTGAATCCACAACCGTCCTGCGAACGCTGTGGGGTGTTCAGACTTTTTCTGTCTGCACTTATTTAGGCCATCTACGGGGTCGCCCCGGTTATACCCGATCGCATCCAGGATCGCGGTATGCATTTCTGCAAGGGTGCCTCCTCCTACATTCTGTGTGTCGGGAAGGGCTGCTGCGACCGATGGGTCTGAGCTGAGGACCGTGAGCTTTACCTGCTCTTTCTCATCCAGGCCGTACATGGTCGCCTGGTGTTTGACGGTGGCAAAAAAATGGTGTGGGTCTGAAGCAGGGAGGAATGGTGTGATTTTAGCACACGCGTCCCGTAATTGGGTCACTGTGAGGGGGGTAGAATATAAGACTTCCGCCTCGTCTGCTGTGGCGGTGCGGTGGGTTGTTACAGGGTTCATGGGAGCCTGTATTACCTGCTGTGTGGGGGGTGGGGGTGCTCTCCTCCTTTGGGGCTTTCCCTGTGCATATATTCCCTGAACATATCTCTGCGCTGTCTCTTGCAGTTCTTCCCAATCAGGGCCGTCTTCCTGTTCTAAACTTTCCCCAAAGGTGTCTTGGAATCCCTTTTGGACAGAAAGCATTGCTTGCAGGTCTGCAATTTGCTTTCGGCACTTCGCATGGTCTAAGGTACTCTGCCTTTGTTCCGTGGTTGCAGCGTGGAGCGCTCTCAAGGCTGCCTTGAGATCACTACACTGCTTCTGTAGCGCCTCCACCTGCTTCTCTGTCTCTTTCTTAACCAGGACGGCACGCTACGTGTCCTGATAAGCCTTCTCATACTGGGATTGAAAACTGCTTAAATGCGCCAGACAAGACTGGTGACCCCATTTGGCGTCACCCACCTCTTCGTCCTTGGCTTCTAACTGCCTTTTCAATTCCAGGTTCTCTTTTTCCATCTCGCATACATCGATTTTACTCATACGATGTATGCCTTCTATTTCTTTTCGGAGATTCCTGACGACCTCCTCTGTGCCTTGCAATTGTGCCATGCTGGACACGATTGCCATCGGCTTGCCCGCTCTCGCTAAGCTTTTCTTATGGATTTCACTCATTTTCTCCCACCAAGTATGCCCTATACTTCCGGGACCTGAGTCGTCATTATTACAGAAACTGCTCCACACGGGCCATCCTTTGCCCTGCAGAAATTTGCGAATTTCCACTTCCCAAATGGGACACTGTCCCACTTTAATGCTGCTGATCGGTGCGACCGCAAATTCTTCGGGGTTCATGAGGTGTTGCATTGCCTGCATTGCCTGCATGGCCATCTCTCTTATCTGCTCGCTACGTTCAAATTTGGAAAAGGGGGCTAAAGTGGTGTCGTAGATGCGGGTACGGCTTGCGCTAATTTCTGAAAATACCGACTTCCTCCAGTTTTGACGCAACAAAAATCTATCAGTTTTACCTTATAACCCTGTTAGTTACGCATGCATACACACACTTCCGAATTGTGAATTATTAACCAGAACCGCTTGAACACTTGTGGTTTTTTTTTTTGTTTTTGCTTCCAATTGGATTCTATTCAAATTTCTGGGGTTCTCCCGGAGTGGTTTTCCATTTCTATGTCGGGTCCCGGCGGAGTCGCCAATTATGTTGCTCTTTTTAGCCTTAGTTTTATTACCTCTGATTATGTCACCTTTGCTCACGAGTCGCCAGGTATCTTTTTGATACCGCCACGTGGTTCAAGCTCGAGTTATGATTAATAAGTCAGCACACCGCTTAGTAAGATTGAAATCAATGGTCATTTATTATATACAACAATGAATGCTTACACAATAATCCTACTATCTATATAGAAATCTATCACTACTGGCCAATACTTAACTTTAGGAAGGGCCCACCAGGTCAGGGAAACGAATGGCTTATCCAATCGGATCTGGCCCACGGGATTCAAAGTGCTGATACGGGTCGATGGCTAGGAGTCTTTATCGGGTAGCGATCGCTGGAGTCAAACTTAAGGTTCTTTGCTGAAGGTTCTTGCGAAGGCTGCGAGCAGGTGAAGAAGGGAGAGAGAGAGCAATTAGAACTTGGCCCCTCACTTTTTAGGGCCCAGGGGATTCCCGCCTCTCGGGGCGGCCCTTGACCCTGAGTCCCAAGTGATTGGACTTGTTCCCAATCACTGGGTTCGATATGTCCAATAACGGGGCGATTCCTCGATCGTTCACCTGTCTTTGTTTCGGCCACTGCAGGCGCCGACAGGTCTGGCCCGGCATTCAATTGCTAATATGTTGCAATTGTTCCTGGGGCTAGCCGATTAAACTGCAGATGTCTGGGTTGATGTGCTGCTAATAGTCTTGGGTATCGATCTGGGCCGACTTCCCCAGAGCCAAATACGCTATTCTGTCTGCAGCTGTCCGTTTGTGTCCTGTTGACTGCTTTTCCCATCAGCCTTCTCGGTTAGCCATTTTAAATCGTGTTTTGGCCAAATTAATAGGGAATCAGCCATTTTAGGTGGCTACACCAGCGACAATGGCATCACATTCCACCTCTTCAAGTCCGACTTCAATCCCTTCACCAACCACGGCAAGTTCAACTTATGCAGCTGAACCCAGCTCCGCGCCACTTGTATCCCAAGATAACAAAAACTCGCCCCTACCAACCGAAGCAGCAGCCTACCAAAACTCTTCTCCTGTGCCCGGGCATTAATTGGGAATGTCTCATTTTCCCCATGTTGAGCTTATATCCCGAAAAGAGAGACCAAACTCCCCCAAAATCCCCGTGATCCATTCAAAGCTCCTGACTGGGTCCGAAATAACAGCAGGAGATCATCCTCTAGCCCCCCCCACCGCTCAATACTCAATATCCCTCCACCCCCTCGAGACTCTAAGCATCATTGCTAGGACTCAATCACTAGAGCAAAGAGCAGCGGGGAGAACGGGTACCCCTGCCTCGTGCCCCGGTGCAACCCAAAGTACTCCAAGCTGACCCTGTTAGTCGAACACTCGTCTTTAGGTGCCTTGCCTTATACAACAGCCGAACCAAATCCACAGATCCGTGCCCAATCTCAAACCGCCCAGCACCTCAAATAAGTATGCCCACTCCACCCGATCAGAAGCTTTCGCCGCGCCCATCGCCACAACCACTTCCACTTCTCGGCTCTCCGTGGGCATCATAATGACATTCAGTAACCTCCAGACATCCATCGATGGCTGATGTCCCTCCACAAATGCATCTGGTCCTCACCTATCACCCCCGGCACACAATTCTCTATCCGCATCACCACTACCTTCGGCAGCAACTTTGCTCCTACATTCAACAGCGAAATCGGACAATATGACCCACACTGCTCTGGATCATTGTCTTTTTTTAAAATGAGCAACATTAAAGCCTGAGACAACATGGGGGAACTCCCTACTCACCATCGACTCATTATGCATCTCGACTAACAGGAACCCGTTTTGGTCTCAGGGCCTTCTCCGTCTGCTGCATCCACCCCATGCAATCTATTACCTCCCTCAGCCCGATTTCCCCCCAGTCCCTGTGTAGCACCATCGATCACACACGAGGCGAGACGTAAAGAACTTCAATCGTGGCTTTTTTGAGCATACTTGTTCAGACTCGTTCCCCAGCAGCTCAGTCACAGAATGCAGCTGCGGGGATTAAACCCAGGTTCTTATATCCCTCCTATCTGGGTGAAGCCCAGTAGGTGGAGGATCCAATCGGGATCCAGCATCTGTCCTCCAATAGCTCCTCGGCATTCCTGGTGTACAGTATTACCCCTAATACATACCACCACATTCTCCCCTTGTTAAAAAGGAACCCGGCGGGGTGGTGGGTGGTATGGTGGTAGGGGTTTACAGGGTCGGTACCTTAACCATTGAACTATATACAATCGTGCCGCTTTTACTGGGCCACCGAATTATTCACATTTTACCCGATTTGCAGCGTTAACTATTTACAACAATGCGGCTTTACTGGGCCACTGAATTATATACATCTTAAGTCAATTCGATGAGTCGAGATGGTGCTCTGGTCGCCCTTTCCGATCGTCTCAGCCCGGGTGGTGGTGGTGGTGCTGGCTCGGGTCCGGTCGACTCTGGGAGCATCGCGCTGTCCCCTTCTGTTTCCTTACTCCTGGACGGGCCTTGGAGGAGGACCGATCCCCCCGGGAAGGGGGTGGCAGTGGGGTGCACCGGCGGGAGTGAGGGGGTGGTGATTTGTGTTGGGGGGGATGGGGAGCTCCAGCGGGCGCCAGGTCC
The DNA here is from genome assembly GCF_047496885.1 of Scyliorhinus torazame. Lineage (NCBI taxonomy): Eukaryota > Metazoa > Chordata > Chondrichthyes > Carcharhiniformes > Scyliorhinidae > Scyliorhinus > Scyliorhinus torazame. The sequence goes on along the minus strand of NC_092720.1, from coordinate 115,568,517 downwards.
CGCAGAGAGACCATGTCCTGTCGGTCGTCTGGATACGCCATGTAGGCGTACTGCGGGTTTGCGTGGAGTATTTGTACCTTTTCCACCAGCGGGTCTGATTTGTGCGCCCGCACATGTTTCCGGAGCAGGAAGGGCCCCAGGGCCGCCAGCCAGGTTGGAAGTGATGTTCCAGAAGCGGACCTCGTAGAGAAGACAAGGAGGCTCTCGTGAGGCGTTTGGTTAGTGGTGGTACACAGCAGGGACCGGATAGAACGAAGTGCATCCGGGAGGACTTCTTGCCAGCGGGAAGTTGGGAGACTCCTAGACCGTAGGGCCAGTAGGGCGGTCTTCCAGACCGTTCCGTTCTCCCTCTCTACCTGCTCTACGATCCCCCGGGGGTTGTAGCCGGTTGTCCTGCTCGAGGCTATGCCCTTGCTGAGCAGGAATTGTCGCAGCTCGTCACTCATGAAGGATGACCCCCTGTCGCTATGGATGTAGGCGGCGAAACCGAACAGGGTAAAGATGGTGCCGAGGGCTTTAATGACCGTGGCCGCGGTCATGTCGGGGCAGGGGATGGCGAAGGGGAAGCGGGAGTATTCGTCAACGACGTTAAGAAAGTACGTGTTGCGATCGGTGGAGGGGAGGGGGCCTTTGAAATCCAAACTGAAGCGTTCAAAGGGATGGGAAGCCTTTATCAGGTGCGCTCTATCTGGCCTGAAAAAATGCGGTTTGCATTCTGCGCAGATTTGGCAGTTCCTGGTGACTGTTCGGACCTCCTTGACGGAGTACGGGAGGTTGCGAGCCTTTATGAAGTGGTCGAAACGAGTGACCCCCGGGTGGCAGAGGTCCTCGTGGAGGGCTTGGAGACGGTCCACTTGTGCATTGGCACAAGTGCCGCGAGATAGGGCATCGGACGGCTCGTTCAGCTTTCCGGGACAGTACAAGATCTCGTAGTTGTAGGTGGAGAGTTCGATCCTCCACCCCAGGATCTTGTCATTTTTTATCTTGCCCCGCTGTGCATTATCGAACCTGAAGGCAACCGACCGTTGGTCAGTGAGGAGAGTGAATCTCCTACCGGCCAGGTAATGCCTCCAATGTCGCACAGCTTCCACTATGGCTTGGGCCTCCTTTTCTACTGAGGAGTGGCGAATTTCTGAAGAGTGCAGGGTCCGGGAGAAAAAGGCCACGGGTCTGCCTGCTTGGTTGAGAGTGGCCGCCAGAGCTACGTCGGATGCGTCGCTCTCAACTTGGAAGGGGAGGGACTCGTCGATGGCACGCATCGTGGCCTTTGCGATATCCGTTTTGATGCGGCTGAAGGCCTGGCGGGCCTCTGTCGACAAGGGAAAAATAGTGGACTGGATTAGTGGGCGGGCCTTGTCTGCGTACTGGGGGACCCACTGGGCGTAATAAGAAAAGAAGCCCAGGCAGCGTTTCAGGGCTTTGGTACAGTGGAGGAGAGGGAACTCCATGAGGGGGCGCATGCGTTCGGGGTCGGGGCCTATCACTCCATTACGCACTACGTAGCCCAGGATGGCTAGACGGTCGGTGCTAAACATGCATTTTTCCTCGTTGTAGGTGAGGCTGAGGGCATTAGCGGTCTGGAGGAATTTGCGGAGGTTGGCGTCGTGGTCCTGCTGGTCGTGGCCGCAGATGGTGACGTTGTAGAGGTACGGGAACGTGGCCCGTAAACCGTGCTGGTCGACCATTCGGTCCATCTCTCGTTGGAAGACCGAGACTCCATTCGTGACGCCGAATGGAACCCTTAAGAAGTGGTATAGCCGCCCGTCTGCTTCGAAGGCAGTGTACTTGCGGTCACCGGGGCGAATGGGGAGCTGGTGGTAGGCGGACTTAAGGTCCACGGTGGAGAAGACCTTGTACTGTGCAATCCGATTGACCATGTCGGATATGCGGGGAAGAGGGTACGCATCTAGCTGCGTGTACCTGTTGATGGTCTGACTGTAGTCTACGACCATCCTTTACTTCTCCCCTGTCTTCACTACTACCACCTGGGCTCTCCAGGGACTATTGCTGGCTTGGATTATGCCTTCCTTCAGCAGCCGCTGTACTTCGGACCTGATAAACGTCCGGTCCTGGGTGCTGTACCGTCTGCTCCTAGTGGCGACGGGTTTGCAATCCTGGGTGAGGTTCGCAAACAGGGAGGGCGGTTCGACCTTGAGTGTCGCGAGGCCGCAGATAGTCAGTGGGCCGCCAAATTTGAATGTTAAGCTCTGGAGGTTGCATTGGAAGTCCAACCCCAGTAGGGTGGGAGCGCAGAGGTGGGGAAGGACGTACAGCCGGTAATTTTTGAACTCTCTCCCCTGCACCGTTAGGTTTGCGATGCAGAACCCTTTGATTTCAACGGAGTGGGACCCCGCCGCCAGGAAAATTTTTTGGGTGCTTGGCCGAATTACAAGGGAACAGCGTCTTACCGTGTCCGGGTGAATAAAACTCACCGTGCTCCCCGAGTCGATCAAACACGGCGTTTCGTGGCCGTTCACCAGCACCTTTGTCGTTGTCGTCTGGAGGGTCCGGGGCCGCGACTGGTCGAGGGTCACCGATGCCAAACGTGGTTGGTGTATCAGACCGTTGTCTTCAGGCAGTGTGGAGCCGTCCACGCCGGGGTCCTTGCCTGTCAGCCAAGATGGTGGCGTCCATGGATCGCACGCGGTCGGGGGTGGCCAAAATGGCCACTCCCATGAGTCGCACGCGGCCGGGGGTGGACAAAATGGCCGCTCCCATGGATCGCACGCGGCCTGTGGGTAGGAAGATGGCGGCGCCCGTCCCCCCCTCATGGTGTCCGGGGTCCAAAATGGCGGCGCCAGTTGGCCGCCCGTGGGTCGCTGGCGGAGTTGAGCCTGTGGTCCCATTTGTTCCCTGGAGATAGCGGCGACCCCACGGGACTGGCACACCGCTGCGTAGTGCCCCTTTTTACCGCAGCTTTTGCAGGTGGCCGAGCGGGCCGGGCAGCGCTGGCGGGGGTGTTTTGACTGCCCGCAAAAGTAGCAGCGGGGGCCCCCCGGGTGGTCTGGGATTCTGGCTGCGCACGCTTGCGGAGAGGTTGGGGTTGCTGTGGGGTCGGTCGCGGCGGGGGTCCACGGAGCCCAAGGGGCTGCAGCGCAGTCGGGGGCATAGGCGTGGGCGTTTTGGGAGGCCACGTCGAGGGAGGCTGCGAGGGCCCGTGCCTCTGTGAGTCCGAGAGATTCTTTCTCTAAAAGTCTCTGGCGAATTTGCGACGATGCCAAACCTGCTACGTAAGCGTCTCTGATCAGGAGGTCCGTGTGTTCGTTCGCCGTAACCGCTGGGCAGTTGCAGTTTCGTCCCAGGATCGTTAGAGCGTTGAAGAAATCGTCTAGCGATTCCCCGGGGATTTGTCGTCTCGTCGCGAGCTGGTAGCGTGCGTAGACCTGGTTGACGGGCTTAATGTAGATCTCCTTCAGCAAGTTGATCGCCTCTGGGAATTCTTCCGCGCCCTCGATGAGTGAGTAGATTTCGGGACTCACCCTGGAATGCAGGACCTGCATCTTCTGGTCTTCTGTTGGTCTGCCGGGGGCTGTTCGGGGGTATCCCTCAAAGCACACCAGCCAGTGTTTAAACGCGGATGTTGCGTTTGCTGCGTGGGGGCTGATTCACAGGCACTCTGGGGTGATCCGGAGCTCCATATTCCTTTTTAAGTCTGCTCAATTAATTGTAGCACCATCGATCACACACGAGGCGAGACGTAAAGAACTTCAATCGAGGCTTTATTGAGCAGACTTGTTCAGACTCGTTCCCCAGCAGCTCAGTCACAGAATGCAGCTGCGGGGATTAAACCCAGGTTCTTATATCCCTCCTATCTGGGTGGAGCCCAGTAGGTGGAGGATCCAATCGGGATCCAGCATCTGTCCTCCAATAGCTCCTCGGCATTCCTGGTGTACAGTATTACCCCTAATACATACCACCACACCCTGCACCTTCACCTCTGCCACCATCAGGAACTCCAGCCCATCCAAAAACCGCATCATATCTTCATCCCTCACCGGAGGCTCTGAGCTATAAATTTTCCGGTAGAACGCCTCAAACACCCCATTCACCTCCTCCGCTCCATTACGACCATACTCCCACCATCTCTCATCCTCCCAATGTTCTTCACCGCTGCCTGCCTCCTCAACGGTTGCGCAAGCATCCTGTTGGGTTCTCCCCAGATTCATATATTGACCCCCTGGCCCTGCGCAGCTGCCCCACCACCTTTCCCATGGACACAAGTTCAAACTACATCTGGAGTTTCTGTCTCTCCTTCAACAACACCTCCTCAGGCGCCACCAAGTACCTCCGATCAACCCTCAGAATGGACTCCACCAATCGCAACCTCTCAGGCCACTCTACCCTCTCCTTGTGCACCCGGATCAAGATAAACTCCCCCCTCACCACCACCTTCAGCACCTCCCACAATGTAGAGGCAGAAACCACATTCTGGCTAGCCTCCCCTAACTCCTCGCAAACCTCCGTATCTGCCAATAACCCCACATCCAACCTCCACTGCAGCAGTTAGGAACTCCCCTTTGTCACCCGCAAATCCACTCAATGTGGCGCGTGGTCAGACACCACGATCACCGAATCCTCTGATCCAACCACCCCCGCCAACAGCACCTTGTCCAGCACAAAGGTCAATCCGGGAGTACACCCAGTGAACGTGCAGGAAGTACGAAATCGCCTTCACCCTCGGGCTCTTAAACCGCCACGGGTCTGCCCCTCCCATGCATTCCTTAAATCCCGACAGCTCTTTTTCCATGGCTGACAGCCTCAGGGACCTGGGACACGACCGATCCAGCCGAGGGTCCTGCACCGTATAAAATCCGTACCCCCCCCAATCTCCAGAATTTTTGCCAACACCCTCCTCAAAAACTCCACATCGTCCCAATTTGGAGCATACACATTCAGCAGCACCATGCCTCCAACCTCCCACTCACCATCACAAATCTACCCCCTGGGTCTGTCACTATACTTCCCACCTCAAAAACCACCCTCTTATTGATCAACACTGCCACCCCCCCTCGTCTTCATATCCAATGCAAAATGGATTACCTGCCCCACCCAGCTCTTCCTCAACCACGTCTGGTTCCTCCACCTTCAGATGCGTCTTCTGAAAGAACACCACGTCCGCCTTCAAACGCCTTAAATGAGCGAAACACAAGACCGTTTAAACACCCCATTCAACTGCTGAATGTTCCACGGAATAAACTGGGTTGCGGGCGCTCCTTGCCCCCCCTCCCCACTTCCCGAGCATCCATAGCCCCTCCTTACCCAGCTCCCCCAGGTCCACACCTCACTCACCTTCTGGGCCTCCCCAAGATGTCTGCCACCATCTCCCCTTAACCAACTGCGCGACACACAAGTCAGCATCCCCCTCCCCCAAACACTTCGCCCCCCCCGCATAAACAAAGAAACAAAAAACCCACCCACCTCATCGTCCCTCCCCCACAACATCCACGGATCGCTTCCCATCCCCTCTGCATTCCCATTAACTATCCTGCTTGCTAGCATGGAGGCCCCCCACTCAAATCAACTGTCTACCCCCCCTTCACCTCTACCATCCCTCATCTACAATTCCCCCAAAACTGTTGGGCAACTTACCCAATCCACACCCACACATAGTGAATACAACAATCCGCCTGGCATACACACCTGCAGTCCCCTACGTGCATGTCCAAAGATCAGTGACCTCACAAACCTCCCAGTCCATGGTCTCTAATAAAATTACTCGCCTGCTCCGGCATATCGAAATAAAATTCCTGATTCTGGTGCGTATCCCACAAAAGAGCAGGATACAGCACCCGGAACTTTCTTTTTTTTTCTTTTTTCTTCTTCTTCATTTTCACATTTTCCTTCAAAAATTTACACCCCACCCACAAACAGTAAACGATAACAAATAAAAAATCAATCGCCTTAACAATACCAATGATCCCATCCTCCCACCACTCCAAACAACGGCCCACCTGTCAATATATGCATCCAATAAACCAAACCCTCCCACGTTGGAAACAAAAAACAAAGGAGAAAAAGAAAAAGGACTCCGGGACCGCCCATGGTCACCATTGACCTATAGAGCCAACTCCCTCCCTCCCCCTACACTCAACGCTATCCAGGCTCTGAAAGAGTACCGTACATGATACCCAAGAGTTGTACACCCCGCCCCCCCAGGTTTCCAGCTCCTCCCGTCCACTGCCTCTTGTAAAACTCCTTCTCCCAACCTCGGTTCCTTCCCCCCAACTTTCCACCCCGGCTAGACCACTCGGACCCTGTTCTGCCAGGCTCCGATGGCAGCAGCCCCTCCCCCACCTCACTCCCGTTCACTGGCCGGCTTAAACCGGTCAGCATGGAGGCCCCCGCCCTCGTCCCTTTCCCCCTTGCTCGGCCCTAGGAAAGCCCAGAGATCCCCATTTAGTACACACACCCCGCATATCCACCTACACCCCAAAGAGCCCTCATTTTGATCCCATCCCTTGTCCAAATATATACAACATTGGCTCCTTTAGCCCCGACACCCGCACGCAGTGAAACAAAAAAGAAGAAAATACAGTCATGAGGTTACATCGGCACATGGCCATTTCTCAATTTGTCAGTTCTGCCACAGTCCTTCTGCCTTCGCAAACTCCTCTGCTGCTTCCGCCGTTCCAAAATAAAAGTCCCTGAGCTTATAAGTCACCCTCAGCTTCGCTGGATATACAATGCCGCACTGCACCTTGCTAATGTACAGAGCCCTCTTCACCCGGTTGAAGGCAGCCCGCCTCCTCGCCAGCTCCACCGTAAAGTCCTGGTATACACGTATACCAGCTCCAGCCCACTGCACCACCTGCTTCTGCTTGGCCCAGCTCAGGACCTTCTCCTTCACACTGTACCTATGGAAGCACAGAGTCACTGCTCTTGGCGGCTCACTCGCCTTTGGTACAGGCCTCCACGACCGATGTGCCCGATCCAGTTCAAATCGGGAGGGATCCTACCCCTCCCCCAATAGTTTTGCCAGTATCGCGGCAAAATACTCAGTCGGCTTCGGTCCTTCAACTCCTTCGGGCAGCCCCACAATCCTCAAATTCTGTCGCCTGGATCTGTTTTCCAGGTCTTCCATTTTTCCTCGCAGATCCTTGTTAATGTCCTTCACCTTCCGCATCTCCTTCCCCATCGAGGCAAGTTGATCACCGTGCTGCAATAACGTCTCCTCCATTTCCTTCAGCGCCTCCCCTTGCTCTCGCTCCTCCGCCACTGCGCTCGCTACCGCCTTCATCACCGGGGAAATCGCCTCCTCCACCAGCGCACTCAAAACCTCTCTCATCTCCTTCCTCATTGTCTCCATGTATCTTGTAAACTGCCTTTCGAATTCCGCAGCCATCACCTTAGTTATTTCTTCAGCCGTAAGCAATGCGGCCTCCCCTGGTACTCCAGCCTCCATTTTATTTACTGACCCCGCGTTGACCTTCCCACTCCCCGACGGACTTCCAGCTGCTTTTTTCACAGCCGTTTTTTTGCTGGTCTTCGACATTCCCCTCCTCTGTGCTTTCTCCCGACTTTTACTGCCTTCGCTGGCCCTAGGACCAGGCATTAATCCCCGACAATGCCGTTCCCGAACGGGAGCCTTCCAACGCGCGGCTGCCTCCCGCCCGCCGTCACCGGAAGTCCACTTTACTCCTTTCTTGTAGAGGGCCGCCTTGACCCTGTTAAACCCAGCACATTGCTTAGTCGACTCCGCACCCAAGTCCTTGTAGATATGCACCATATTTTAAAGATAAAAGAACAATATAGCACAGGAACAGGCCCTTCGGCTCTCCAAGCCTGCGCCGATCACGTGTCCTATTTAGACCAACCACCTGTATCCTTCTATACCTCTCCTTCTCAGGTACATTCTCTCATCTCCTACGTCCACCCCAGAATCGTCTCTTTGTCAAGAGAACAATGCAACCGCACCACCATGCTTTCAGCTGCTCCCCCACCTTCGGCCTCCTCCGCCCTGTGCCCTTGATCCACCTCAGGAGGATGGTCAAAGACCCCCATCCCCCACCAGCATCTTAAACATCTTCTCCACAAACCTTCTGGCCTGCATTCCTTCAGTCCCCTCAGGCAGTCCCACAATCCAGAGATTCTGTCTCGTGAAGCAACTCTCCAGGTCCACCACCTTCTCCCTCAACCACATCTGGCCCTCCACCATGAGCACCATCTCTGCCTCCAACTGGTCCTCATGATCCATCACCGACACCTCCATCTCTGGAGCACCAAACTCTGTGCCTCCGGCCTTTGCTCCACTCTCTCAATGGCCGCCCTGATCAGCTCAGCCACCTTAACCAAGTCCTCCAAGACCTTTTGCCTCTGCTGCTGGGACTTGGCGTTCAACAAATCGACCAGTTGCTCAATAGACGACTGGACAGCCAACAACTTCCCAGAGCCCTCCACCATCTTTCCCTTTATCGCACTTCAAATATCTTCTCGGCTAGACTACTGCTCCTTGCTCATTACACTCCTCATTTGGTAAGCTAATATCCGGCCCCACCAGAGGAGAATTCCTGTATCTCACTGTTCATGCACTTTGCACCAGCAATTCCACCTCAAATGGGAGCCACCAAATGTGCAATGACTCACTCCATGGCCACCACCGGAAGTAGGAATCGTCAATTCATATGGCATTCGAGGTGAACGTTCCAGAACTCATTGGAGCTCTACACATATTTACAGGAGAAACGGAGCCAATCCGGAACGATCTGCCATGGTGGGCTTGTGATCCTCACCAGCCACGAGCTGAAAGTCTTGGAGCTGGAGGGCAAGCAAGATTGCAGGTCATCAGGTTGCAGAGAGGCAGGCATGTCTGAAGAAGATAAGAGCCCATTGAGCTGAATCGTGCGACATTAAAAGTGAACGTGATAACGGAGTCTCTGCTCCAACAGAACAACCTTATTTATGTGCCAGGCATCGAGAACCATCAATGCACCCTCGAATTAGAACCCGGAAACGTAAGCTCGTGACACACTAGTCACAACAGGGGGTTCGCACTGGGTGCTATTGCTTTATTTTAATTTAAACAGTTATGCTAATGATGTTAGATCTGTATTATTCTGAATTAATCTCTATAAATATCATAGGGCACTCAAGCCAGATGTGTCCTGTGGGCTGCATTGGTGTCATCGCCTATTCAGAGATGTCCAGGGTATCAAACTTTATTTGATAAGGAGGGGCCTCATGGACTGGATTAGTGTTATGTGTTTTGAATGAAGGTAATGCCGATTGGTGATGGAGGAAGGCATGGCATACCAGCCCATCTGAAGACCATGTCCCTGGTGTCCCTACTGGAGGTTCCGCATTGCATCCTCGTTGTCCCAGCATCAACATCAGAGACCTCATTGGTGTCCATTTCTGAGGCAGACGCTGCAGCATCATCATCCTCTTGTTAAAGAGGTTCCCCCTTGGAGAGAGCGAGATTGTGAAGAGCACAGCAGATTCCACAATGATCGACACTCGCTCGGGCAGACACTGCAGGGCACCCCCGGGTCGTTCGAGGCATCTGAACTTTATCTTCAGCAGGCCTATGGTCCTCTCCACCACCGCCTTCATGGATACATGGCAGTGGCTCAATCTTTCCTCAGCCTCTATCCTCGGTCCTCTGTAAGGCGTCATCAGCCATCTTCTCAGTGGGTAACCCTTGTTAAGCGAGCTTAAAATCGCATTAGGTAACGTGAAATTGGGATCAATTGGGGGTTTAATCCTTTTAATTACATCTCTTATTGTCGGCGGGCGCATGCCCAATCAATGCTTGTTCCCGTCTAATGAACTAACGCGAGTGTGCAATGATGTTGGAATGTGCGTCTGATGTTATCAGACGCTATTTCACAGAGTTCCGGGTTGGCCTGGCCCGAAGTATTGAGCAAACATCCCAGATTTCAAGCCCTTTCTCCTTCTCTCTACCTGATATAGTTTAGTCAATACGATATATGGATTAGGAGACTCCAAGGTCTGGTATCTGGAACATTGTGGGGTAGCTGAATTCAGTCGAGATGGTTGTGAGGGAAGGATGATTGTCCTTGATGCCCTTGGGTTGCCACTCCTGATCAATATCTTATGATCTCTGCTGGAACTTCCTGTGTTAGACATTTGGATGGAGAACAAATTGGGTTTGGCTGCGATGGCACGGTGGTTAAATAGATTGTTGATAATGCCAGTGTGGAACTGTTCTCCAGAAAGAGGTCACACTGCAGGGAGGGGAGGGAAAACATTGGGGTACTAACTTGCAGTGAATAAGAGTCGTCACTATTAAGCACATCTACATGGGTTGAAAGAGATGCACTTGACATGCCCTCTAATATGGGGTAAAATACCTCATGGGATTTTTGAGGAGTAGGGGAGTTTTCCTGATTAATATTTGGCCCTCCATCAACATTGCAAAAAATGATTATTTGGTCATTTACACATTCTTTTTGTTTTGCAAATGGGCTACCGCACTTTCCAACATTAACGGCACAGACTAATTTCAAAAGTTCTTCCCTGGCTGCAAAAGATTTGGGACATAAGCGCCGGGATTCTCCAAAGTCCTGGCCAAGTGTTGACGCTGGCGTCAAAACCGGCGACAGCGACGCCGGCGTCAACGGACTTCCAGGCCCAGTCATTCTCCTCTTCTTCGGGGGCTAGAACAGCGCCGGAGTGCTGTGCGCTGCTCCGGCGCCAAAAGCCGGTCCTACATGGCCGACGCGGGTCCGCGCATGCGTGCCGTCTCCGCACCGGCCCCCGGGCAACATGGCAGAGCCCTACAGCTGCCAGGCACGGAGGAACATAGGCCACCCCCTGGAATGAGCGTGCCCGTCGATCGGTAGCCCCCGATCGCGGACCTGGCCACCGAGGAGGACCCTCCCACCCTGGAGTCCGCTCCCCCGGCCCCCCCCCCTCCCCCCCCCGTAGCCAGAACGGCGAGGTCCCGCTGGGTAGGACCATACGCGAACGACGCCGGTGGGACTCGGTACGCACTTGGCCAGTCGAGCGTGGAGAATCGCCGCAGGGGCCGCTTTCAATGGCCCCTGACCGGTGCCTCGGCGACTGCACCGGCCCGATTGCTGCTGATTCTCCGGCAGCTCGGCGTCGGAGCGGCGTGGCGGGATTCACGCGCCCCCCTGCCGATTCTCCGACCCGGCGCGGGCTCGGAGAATCCCGCCCCTGAGGTTGTGAAAGGCTCTATATAAATGCAAGTTCTTTCTTTCTGTCTTTTGATGTGGTCCTTTTTTAAGTTTCAGCTCAGGATTAAAGGAAAAAAGAGAGTCAAATGTTTACAGATTCTGAACTCCTACTTTCAGTATTTTACCAATGGGTGGTGCAGTGATAAATTGACCTCATTGCTGATTTATATATCTTGAAGTTGTGAGACTCTGTGCTGGGAGTGGAGTCTTACTGTTTTGGAATCTATAAAGTTTGGCATAACATTAACAATTATATTGCACACACAAACATTTCTTTCACATTGAAGTAGAATATGTAAAAGGATTAAAAATAAAAGTTAATGATTTAATTGCAAACATTTGGAAAAATGTTTGCACTTGAAACTTTTTTTCTGCTTTGTAAATATTCATTTGTCAAAACCTTCCTGTTTCCACATCAACATTAGTGAAAGCTGCAGGAAATAGTCCAGACTTGTTACCCTTTGTACTATGCAGAGTTAGAAAATAATGTGAAGATAGACGCAGAGAAAATGTTTTCACTTGTGGTGAGTCCAAAACTTGTAAATATATGGCTAGGGGTGGCGCAGTGGTGCAGTGGCTAGCACTGCTAACCACTGCGCCACTGTTTTCCGGGTCCTTAGGGGGGAGGGGGAGCAGCCCCAAGTCGTGGTCCACATTGGCACTAACGACATAGGTAGGAAAGGGGACAAGGATGTCAGGCAGGCTTTCAGGGAGCTAGGATGGAAGCTCAGAACTAGAACAAACAGAGTTGTTATCTCTGGGTTGTTGCCCGTGCCATGTAATAGTGAGATGAGGAATAGGGAGAGAGAGCATTTAAACGCGTGGCTACAGGGATGGTGCAGGCGGGAGGGATTCAGATTTCTGGATAACTGGGGCTCTTTCTGGGGAAGGTGGGACCTCTACAGACAGGATGGTCTACATCTGAACCTGAGGGGCACAAATATCCTTGGGGGGAGATTTGTTAGTGCTCTTTGGGGGGGTTTAAACTAATGCAGCAGGGGCATGGGAACCTGGATTGTAGTTTTAGGGTAAGGGAGAATGAGAGTATAGAGGTCAGGAGCACAGATTTGACGTCGCAGGAGGGGGCCAGTGTTCAGGTAGGTGGTTTGAAGTGTGTCTACTTCAATGCCAGGAGTATACGAAACAAGGTAGGGGAACTGGCAGCATGGGTTGGTACCTGGGACTTCGATGTTGTGGCCATTTCGGAGACATGGATAGAGCAGGGACAGGAATGGATGTTGCAGGTTCCGGCGTTTAGGTGTTTTAGTAAGCTCAGAGAAGGAGGCAAAAGAGGGCGAGGTGTGGCGCTGCTAGTCAAGAGCAGTATTACGGTGGCGGAGAGGATGCTAGATGGGGACTCTTCTTCCGAGGTAGTATGGGCTGAAGTTAGAAACAGGAAAGGAGAGGTCACCCTGTTGGGAGTTTTTTATAGGCTCCTAATAGTTCTAGGGATGTAGAGGAAAGGATGGCGAAGATGATTCTGGATAAGAGCGAAAGTAACAGGGTAGTTATTATGGGAGACTTTAACTTTCCAAATATTGACTGGAAAAGATATAGTTCGAGTAGAATAGATGGGTCGTTTTTTGTACAGTGTGTGCAGGAGGGTTTCCTGAAACAATATGTTGACAGGCCAACAAGAGGCGAGGCCACGTTGGATTTGGTTTTGGGTAATGAACCAGGCCAGGTGTTGGATTTGGAGGTAGGAGAGCACTTTGGGGACAGTGACCACAATTCGGTGACGTTTACGTTAATGATGGAAAGGGATAAGTATACACCGCAGGGCAAGAGTTATAGCTGGGGGAAGGGCAATTATGATGCTATTAGACGTGACTTGGGGGGGATAAGGTGGAGAAGTAGGCTGCAAGTGTTGGGCACACTGGATAAGTGGGGCTTGTTCAAGGATCAGCTACTGTGTGTTCTTGATAAGTATGTACCGGTCAGACAGGGAGGAAGGCGTCGAGCGAGGGAACCGTGGTTTACCAAGGAAGTGGAATCTCTTGTTAAGAGGAAGAAGGAGGCCTATGTGAAGATGAGATGTGAAGTTTTGGTTGGGGCGATGGATAGTTACAAGGTAGCGAGGAAGGATCTAAAGAGAGAGCTAAGACGAGCAAGGAGGGGACATGAGAAGTATTTGGCAGGAAGGATCAAGGAAAACCCAAAAGCTTTCTATAGGTATGTCAGGAATAAGCGAATGACTAGGGAAAGAGTAGGACCAGTCAAGGACAGGGATGGGAAATTGTGTGTGGAGTCTGAAGAGATAGGCGAGATACTAAATGAATATTTTTCGTCAGTATTCACTCAGGAAAAAGATAATGTTGTGGAGGAGAATGCTGAGCCCCAGGCTAATAGAATAGATGGCATTGAGGTACGGAGGGAAGAGGTGTTGGCAATTCTGGACAGGCTGAAAATAGATAAGTCCCCGGGACCTGATGGGATTTATCCTAGGATTCTCTGGGAGGCCAGGGAAGAGATTGCTGGACCTTTGGCTTTGATTTTTATGTCATCATTGGCTACAGGAATAGTGCCAGAGGACTGGAGGACAGCAAATGTGGTCCCTTTGTTCAAAAAGGGGAGCAGAGACGACCCCGGCAACTATAGACCGGTGAGCCTCACGTCTGTAGTGGGTAAAGTCTTAGAGGGGATTATAAGAGACAAGATTTATAATCATCTAGATAGGAATAATATGATCAGGGATAGTCAGCATGGCTTTGTGAAGGGTAGGTCATGCCTCACAAACCTTATTGAGTTCTTTGAGAAGGTGACTGAACAGGTAGACGAGGGTAGAGCAGTTGATGTGGTGTATATGGATTTCAGCAAAGCATTTGATAAGGTTCCGCACGGTAGGCTATTGCAAAAAATACGGAGGCTGGGGATTGAGGGTGATTTAGAGATGTGGATCAGAAATTGGCTAGCTGAAAGAAGACAGAGGGTGGTGGTTGATGGGAAATGTTCAGAATGGAGTACAGTCACAAGTGGAGTACCACAAGGATCTGTTCTGGGGTCGTTGCTGTTTGTCATTTTTATCAATGACCTAGAGGAAGGCGCAGAAGGGTGGGTGAGTAAATTTGCAGACGATACTAAAGTCGGTGGTGTTGTCGATAGTGTGGAAGGATGTAGCAGGTTACAGAGGGATATAGATAAGCTGCAGAGCTGGGCTGAGAGGTGGCAAATGGAGTTTAATGTAGAGAAGTGTGAGGTGATTCACTTTGGAAGGAATAACAGGAATGCGGAATATTTGGCTAATGGTAAAGTTCTTGAAAGTGTGGATGAGCAGAGGGATCTAGGTGTCCATGTACATAGATCCCTGAAAGTTGCCACCCAGGTTGATAGGGTTGTGAAGAAGGCCTATGGAGTGTTGGCCTTTATTGGTAGAGGGATTGAGTTCCGGAGTCGGGAGGTCATGTTGCAGCTGTACAGAACTCTGGTACGGCCGCATTTGGAGTATTGCGTACAGTTCTGGTCACCGCATTATAGGAAGGACGTGGAGGCTTTGGAGTGGGTGCAGAGGAGATTTACCAGGATGTTGCCTGGTATGGAGGGAAAATCTTATGAGGAAAGGCTGATGGACTTGAGGTTGTTTTCGTTGGAGAGAAGAAGGTTAAGAGGAGACTTAATAGAAGCATACAAAATGATCAGGGGGTTGGATAGGGTGGACAGTGGGAGCCTTCTCCCGCGGATGGATATGGCTGGCACGAGGGGACATAACTTTAAACTGAGGGGTAATAGATATAGGACAGAGGTCAGAGGTAGGTTCTTTACGCAAAGAGTAGTGAGGCCGTGGAATGCCCTACCTGCTACAGTAGTGAACTCGCCAACATTGAGGGCATTTAAAAGTTTATTGGATAAACATATGGATGATAATGGCATAGTGTAGGTTAGATGGCTTTTGTTTCGGTGCAACATCGTGGGCCGAAGGGCCTGTACTGCGCTGTATTGTTCTATGTTCTATGTTCTATGCTGCCTCACGGCGCTGAGGACCCGGGTTCGATCCCGGCTCTGCCCGTGTAGAGTTTACATATTCTCCCCGTGTCTGCATGGGTCTTCCCTCCACAACCCAAAGATGTGCAGGGTAGGTGGATTGGGCACGCTAAATTACCCCTCAATTGGAATTTTTTTTAAATAGGGCTGGATTCTCCATTCTGCAAACTAAGTGCTCTCGCCAGCGGAGACACATGACTGGGTGCTAGGAACAGTCCACAGGTGCAATTTACTCTCCTTTTCTATGCATATTTATGTGGGATTCCATCGGAATCTCAGGTCGGGAAGCCGATACGAAGGTTCGGCGGCTTACTCCCCCCCACACATACACAATGCAAATGCCCCTCTCCTATTGACAAGTAGGGGCACCCTTCCGCCCCACCAACGTGGGAATATCAGATCACTCCCCACATAGTATGCATGCATGAGGGTGACCTGACCCCTCCAGCCCCCTGTCAGATCATCCCATCAGATCCCCCCCCATCAGATCCCCCCCATCAGATATCCCCATAAGATCCCCCATCAGATCCCCCCATCAAATCCCCCTATCAAATCCCCCCCTTAGAGACCCCCCTCAGAGACGC
Source organism: Scyliorhinus torazame (assembly GCF_047496885.1). NCBI lineage: Eukaryota > Metazoa > Chordata > Chondrichthyes > Carcharhiniformes > Scyliorhinidae > Scyliorhinus > Scyliorhinus torazame. The sequence continues at coordinate 115,552,796 of NC_092720.1, read as the reverse complement.
CCAACAGACCCACCCAACAGACCCCCATCAGTGTCCCCCATCAGTCACCCCTGCTTAAAAGCTGAAGAGCAGTCGAGTGGAGTGAAATAATAATTATCTTTTATTGTCACAAGTATGAAGTTATTGTGAAAAGCCCATAGTCGCCACATTCCAGTGCCTGTTCAGGTAAGCAGGTACGGGATTGAACCTGCGCTGCTGGCCTTGTGCTGCATTACAAACCAGCTGTCTAGCCCACTGAGCTAAACCAGCCCTGACTATCACTGCATTTTCACTTACCCTTCCCTAAAGTTAAAGACTTCCTCCAAAGGGCTTCAGGGCTTCAAATCCCTTGACAACCTTTGAAATGTAAATGTTCAATTCAATTTTACGCAGCAAAACATTGCATGAGCCAATGATTGACAGTTTTATTGCTCCAGAGACAGCTGTTGGTGGATTATTGATCTATCTTTCTCTTTGTGCTTGAATGCATCACTATTATCCTGCTTTGACGCTAAGCACAATTATTATAATCATTACATCAAAAGCAGCTAAGTGTCACACGCTGTGGTTTGATCTTTCCCCTGACCCGGGGTCACACATCCCATCTTCGTTGGACCTGGGATCCCACATTGGAATGGCATTGGGTCCGGTGTATGAGACCGAGGCCCCATATGGCCCACAGCCACACGGAATCACGGGTCCAGTACTTCCATTCCCCCCGAGCTGGATTGTTGCGGTATTTGGGAATCAGGGGCAAAATTCTCCGGAAACGGCGCGATGTCCGCCGACTGGCGCCCAAAACGGCGCAAATCAGACGGGCTAGGTCGGCACCGGACGAATTTCCGCCCCGCCAGCTGGCGGAAAAGGCCTTTGGTAGCCCGCCAGCTGGCGCGGAAATGACATCTCTGGGCGGCGCATGCGCGGGAGCGTTAGCGACCGCTGACAGCATTCCCGCACATGCGCAGTGGAGGGAGTCTTTTCTGCCTCCGCCATGGTGGAGACCGTGGCGCAGGCGGAAGGGAAGGAGTGCCCCCACGGCACAGGCCCGCCCGCGGATTGGTGGGCCCTGATCGCGGGCCAGGCCACCGTGGGGGCACCCCCCGGGGCCAGATCGCCCCGCGCCCCCCCAGGACCCCGGAACCCGCCCGCGCAGCCTTGTCCCGCCGGTAAGGTAGGTGGTTTAATCTACGCCGGCGGGACAGGCATTTTAGCGGCGGGACTTCGGCCCATCCGGGCCGGAGAATCGCGCGGGGGGGCCCGCCAACCGGCGCGGCGCGATTCCCGCCCCCGCCGAATATCCGGTGCCGGAGACTTCGGCAACCGGTGGGGGCGGGATTCACACCATCCCCGGCGATTCTCCGACCCGGTGGGGGGTCGGAGAATCTCGCCCCCGATGTGGGTTCAGACACAGGAGCTGCCTCATTGTTTTCAGTCTTCTTCTACGCATTCTTTCACTGCGTACGTTCCTCCCACATATCGCTGGCTGCCATGGTCTCATTAACTGCTGACCCTGCTGCCATTGCAGAGGAGGAGATAATGTGGTGGGGGGGGGGTGGCAGTGACATCTGGGGCTGCCCAGGTGTCTTCAGCAGCCTTGGAGGCAGGGCAATCTTTCTGCTCATGCCCTACCCCTTTGCAGGCATTGCACACCGTCCATGGACCAGAAGATGCGACAGGCAGGCCCTTCATACATAACATTGAAGCCTCTTTTCCAGGGTGAGGTGACTGCCCGCTCAGCAGAAAAAAGACTGGCGTGATTCAACGGAAAAATTTCAATGTTTGCACATTCTCCCCGTGTCTGCGTGGGTTTCACATCCACAACCCATAGATGTGCAGGTTAGGTGGATTGGTCACGCTAAATTGCCCCTTAATTGGAAAAAAAATAATTGGGCACGCTAAATTTATTTTAAAAAATAGAAATACTTTGTCTGGAAACACAGGGAGGGATTCCATTGTCATTTACAGAAACATCCTTCAGTTATTCCTGTCAGTGGCTGACTGCACATTCTCAACCATATTTGGAGTTGGTATCCATTTTAAAATATACAATCAGGTCTTTTTAAAGTCCAATATTCCTGTGAATAATTCCATGTTTTCTTCTCCATCACCATAACATATCTCTGTGGACTCCTAATACTTCGACTGCTTGTTACCCTGATAAAAGTGTGAGTTGGAAATGAGTAGATGTTTCTCATACCCTGGTGGAGAGCATCAAATTGTACATTTGTTTCCTGCACTGCCGAGCGGTCTTTTTATGGTTGACACCGGCAGTGACCTCTCTGCCGAACATCCCTGGCTAGCGTATTTAGCTGGGAGGACCTCCTACTGCCATCCCTCTAAGTGATACTCCTGCCTTTCCTGGACAGCCTGCAGGAGAACTACCACTGAGGCCTCGATGACCTCTGGAGGCGAAGGTTTTGAATGTTTGCTCGACAAGCTAATGTAGATTACCGGGTGGCACGGTAGCACAGTGGTTAGCACTGTGGCTTCACAGCTCCAGGTGCCAGGTTCGATTCCAGATTTGGGTCACTGTCTGTGTGGAGACTGCACGTTCTCCTCGTGTCTGTCTGGGTTTCCTCTGGGTGCTCCGGTTTCCTCCCACAAGTCCCGAAAGACGTGCTGTTAGGTAACTTGGACATTCTGAATTCTCCCTCTGTGTACCCGTCCACGCGCCGGAATGTGGTGACTAGGGGCTTTTCACAGTAACTTCATTGCAGTGTTAATGTAAGCCTACTTGTGACAATAAAGATTATTATTATTAGATGTTCAGCCCATATCAGTCCTGCAGTGAGTGAATATCTGTCCGTGTGTCATTTAAAGATGGCGCCTGGACCTTCGACCCCAACTCGGCGAGTTGGACGAATCGCAGCCTGCCCCACCACAAGATTCGATGAGCTGAAAAGCAGAAAAGCATGTGCAAAAATCCGCAGTGCATTCCAGTGGGAATCTGGCCGACTTTGTCACCCATCACCTTGCTTCCTCTCCAGGATGGAAAATTCCACCCGATGTCCGAAAATTCATCTGTTAGATTAACTTTTGCCTGTTTGCAATAAATTAATTCTTATCTTTTCTATTGATTTCTGGGCCCCTTGGATCAAAAATATCAAAAGCAATTTAATTCTTTTAAGATCTAAAGGATTCCAGTTTCTCACCATCAATGTTATAAGAAGGAATATTTTTATTTCAACTAATTGAAATCAACAGTTTGGAACTAATTATTGCTGCTAATTTTGATGTGATTTCTGGCAGGACTGCCTTTCCATTCCTACTCTGAGCTTGATATTTTTACAGAATAAATTATTCATATTCCAGGACAACAAGTGGCTCTTATGCAGAATGTGAAAATATCTGGTTTATGGCCGCGTCGCGCTTGAGCAAGAGCACCATATGGCCGTTAGATTGCGGTAGAGGCCAAAATCGGGAAACATGCCGGGCACAGAGCGGTTTGCGATCTAACCGGCCTGCTCCCGTTGGCAAAATCAGGATCCTGCCATGCGAGAAACCAATAATCATCACTTAAAGCCAATCTCCATACAATTAACAGGAACGATCCCCTGCCTAACGGCCTCCCATGATCTAACCGCATTCCCAGCAATCGACGTGGGCGCTGATTAGCACACCTCTATAAAAACGTGAAGCGGGCGGAAAGGCTTTCTGTGGGGATCCGAGGAGGTGGGTAGCTATCTTCGCTCCCGGGCAATAAGTCAGGGGGCACTGGGGTTTCTGTCCTAGTGTTTGGGGTGGGTGGGGGGGGGGTCTTTTGTTACTTTACCGTAGTGTGTTTGCTTACACTACTGAACGTAACATGCGTTACTCAACCTAGTTGCTGAAGAGGTTTTCTGTATCTTGATGAGAAAGACTCGAAGTCGTCCAGAAGTAATGAAAGATTTATTGAGTGACGAAATTAACAATTGCGTGAGTTCTTTACTTTAAGATTAGTGCTAGTAGTAAGGTTACAAGATCTAAGTACAGTAGCTATGTTTGACTGTACTAATCACTCTGAGCTAAATCTAAGCTCCTGCTCTCATTGCAGTCTAATCACAAAGAGAGAGAGGAGCAGGCTGCGTCTGGCTTTTATACCCATTAGTGCTGCCCTCTGGTGATCTTCTGATTACACATTAACCCCTTATGTACATGCACATACAAAGATCACTGCAGGGGGGTTAGTGGGGGAGCCCCTGGGGGGGGGGCGGGGGGGAGCAGGTTGCCATCGGTGGGGATATCTCTGGGCTGAGAAGGTGGGTGTCTCAACGCCCGCAGGTCTACGGTGTCAACTCCCGGATCACGTGTACGCATACCGGGGGCAAACCCGAGCCCCTGCCTGTCTGTCCCACCGACCACGCATTGTTCCCACTTTTGGTTGGGCGGCTGAAGGTTATTGCTGACAGGGACTTGGAAACCGTAGTTAAATGAGCACTTCACACTGCCCAAATGGATTCCTGTGGGTATTTGTGCCATATAGCATGTCGGATTTATTACCTAACATCCCAATCAGACCGTGATGCCTGGACTCTGTGCCTGAACACTGCGGGAAGAAACACCATGGGCGCAGCGGCCAACATCTGAACACCCAGGCGATGGGCACAGCACCTGGGACATTTCCGCGACCAGATGGTGGATGTGTGCACTGGGAGGGGGATCAGCGTCCCGGCCATGTAATGTTATGTGCAGGTGTCTGGGGTATACTGTCTGGGGCCTGGTGACCAGAGGCCCACACTGCGGCCTGGGGTGTATGGGCAGGGTCTGTTAGATGGCAGGGGATGCGCGTGATGGGGGTGGGGGGGGGGGGGGGGGAGGGGGGGGGGGAATGGAGTGTCTCAAGGTGAAGGACACCGCTGGTTGTGTAGCCACCTGGGTTGGCCACTTCCCGACTTAAAATGGAGAACCGCAAAGGCTGAAGGGAAATTCAGCCAACACAGGCAAAGACTAGCAAATACAGAAATCATGTATATTGAAACCTGCAAAACAACCAGACAGCACGGAAACCAGCAGCCATCTGCATAGCAATGCAGCAGCCATCTGCATAGTAATGAGTGATTCCAAGGCACAATGGCAACAGTTAAGGTGAATAAAGCCAAGCCAGACTCCTCGGCACCAGCAGGAGGCAAAACAAAGGGAGGCCAATGGACATTTAGGGACCGCCCAACGATCAGGGAACAACTCCAGTATTGGAGAAATCGATCCAAGTGATTGGAAAGTAGTCCAATCACTTGGAACCAGGTACGGGGTCCGCCCCGAAGGGCGGGAAGCCCCCGGGGACTATAAAGTAAAGCCCCCAAGTTCAAATCATCCTTCTTTGGCAAGGTCACTCAGCAAATTGAATCAACCCGTGAGAGTGATATCTCAGCTGCCGCCAACCAAGTAAGTCTCAAGTCAACGCTCGCTACGAGATAGGCGCTCCTAGCTACAAGTCCAGACCAGCTTTTGAATCCTGCAGACTGAGGACCTGAACAAAAGGCCATTTGTTCCCCTGACCTGGTGGGCCAGTCCGAAGCTAAGTATAGGCCTTTTAGTGATAGGAATAGCCTAGAAAGTAGAGTTTATGCATGAATAGTGATTTACTGTGTATAATAAATGTGTTTTGATTTGAATCTTACTAATTGGTGTGTTGAGTTATTGATCATTACTTGAACTTGAACCTCGTGGCGGTATCAGAAAGATACCTGGCGACTCCAGAGCAAAGGTTAAACAAACAGAGCAAATTACGAATTAAGAGCCAACCAAAAGTTAGCAACAGTTGTCAGTTGCTCACCCTCATCAATTCCACGGATATTACACGGGATGGATGATATCTTTGATCCTGCGGTGGCTGCCCTCACGGTGCTGCTGATAGGCCAGGCGGCCAGACACCGGAGAAGGAGGCGGCGGCAGCGTGGACAGAGGATTGAGGTGCTGGCCCATGTGCAGACTCCCACCCCACATCCTGAGGACAAAGCCGCCCATGAGGTCAGGGAGTAACCCAGCGGGGAGAGGCCAACAATGGCCCAAGCTGTACAGGCTTCGCTGGTCTTCTGAACAGATGACGGACAATGTGTGCCGCAGGAGGCTCTGTCTCAACAAGGGCCCAGTGGGGCACATGTGCCATGTCCTTGTGGACCTGAATCTCAAGGCTGCACCCTATCGACTGCATCAGCTCTGAGTAAACCCGGTCCAGAGGCTGACTGGGACCCAGCTGGATCCGGCTGACCTCCGACTGCTGTTTTGCCTGGGTGTTCCTGCCTCTACCTTATGAGAGGTATAGACAGGGTGAATAGTCAGAAGCTTTTTCCTCGGGTGGAAGACTCAATTACAAGGGGACACAGTCCAAAGATGTGCAGGTTAGGTGGATTGGCTATGATAAATTGCCCTGAGTGCCCAAAAAGGTTAGGAGGGGTTATTGGGTTACGGGGATAAGGTGGAGGTGAGGGCTTAAGTGGATCGGTGCAGACTCGATGGGCCGAACGGCCTCCTTCTGCACTGTATGTTCTATGATAGCAATGTTTAAGATGTATCTTGATAGACATTTGAACGGGTGGGGAATGGAGGGATACAGATTGTTTGGGTAATGCGTCATAGGTCTAAATAAGGAATCTGGATTGGCACAGGCTGGGTGGGCTGAAGGGCCTGTTCCTATGCTGTAATTTTCTTTGTTCATCTGATATGCATCAGCAACTGTGTGTTCTCACCAGAATGTGCCCCATTGCTGTCGCCAACCGAGGTGTGTGTCTCTGTGCTGATGGAGGGTGGGGATGACAGCTGTGCCATGAATATGGTGGTCTCCTCGAAGTTCCCCTCCGAGATGTTCTCTTGGGAGGCGGCTGGGAGACCATCCCAGATGGGCTGGTACCGGTGGATGGAGATCCTGCGAGATAATGGACATGTGGTCAGTAGAAGGGAAGGATCATTCTGTATGGCATTAACAACTCATGTCTGACATGTCATCTTGGTGGCGGCCGGTGGGTCCTCACCTCTGTGCCACACGGCAACCACTACGTCAGTGACCGATCTGTCCTCAGCCACCCCGCGACTTCCAGGGCTCGTTTCTTCTTCGGGTGGGTGAGGATTCTGATGCCCAGCACCTTGCTGCCTGCCTGGGCCCCCTCCCATCTGTTGTGGACCAACTTTTCCTGTGGGGACCCAGAGATGGCAAAGTGAATCGCACAATTCATTCATCACGGAGGAATGGGGGTGGGGTAGATGGGATGGGACGCAGGGGGGATGAGGGGGTGGGGTAGAAGTGGGAAGCACTGCTGGACATGGGTTGGGAAGGCACAGAATGGTACTGGGCAGGGTCGCTGCCAGGCACAAGGTCGTCAGGGGCAGTGCCAGGGGTTGGTGCCAACCCACGCATGTGGCCCGGTGGGAGGTCGTTGATCTTCTTATGGCACTGGGTGCCGGTTCTCCTGGTGACGCTTGCCGAGTTGACGCCCACTGCTACCTCCCCCCAGGTGACACTGGCTGCCCTGTGGCTGACCCTCTGAGCTCCTTGGGGGAACAGGGTATCCCGTCTGCACTCAACTGCGTCCAACAATCTGGCCAGGTCTGCATCCCCGAATCATGGGCTGGTCTCTTTGGTGGCATGGCTGCGAGCTGTGTGGGGTCGTCTCTGCGGGATTAGTTTAAGTGCTGTTGTTGGCGGGGAGCCGGCGGGCGTGGTCCTAGCGAAGCAGGTAGCAGGACCATCATTTGCAGCGTGAAGCATGTGGAGCCTCGTTAAGTGAGCCAATCAACGTTTGATACCGATGACAGCCTCACCAAGTCAAGCATCAGGAAGTTCGTGTCACTTCCTGCTCGCTACCACCCAGAAACCTTTCCATTATATCGCACCCTATGTTATTCACTTGGCAGCTTCCCTTCTGCAACCGACGCACATAAGTGAAGGGATTGGGCAAAAATAGAAGTTCTTCAAAAAGAAAGTGTTATTTTTGTATTTTGAAAGCAAATTCCAATTAAGGCATGTACATATGAAAGTTTAAATTAGATACAAATTACAACACAGAAGCACTCTTCAGCCAAATTGCCTGTGTTAGTATTTATTCTCCATCTCGTTTTACAGCACCATTCACATCTTTTTCCCCTTTTCCTGTAACCCCCGACCTAACGGCTGCACAGTGGTTAGCACTGCTGCCTCACAGCACCAGGTCAATTTCGGCCTTGGGTGACTGTCTGCGTGGAGCTTACACCTTCTCCCGGGTCTGCATGGGTTTCCTCCAGGTGCTCCGGTTTCCTCCCACAGTCCAAAGACTTGTGGGTTAGGTGGATTGGCCATGATAAATTGCCCCTTAGTGCCCAGGGATGTACAGGTTAAGGGAATAGGGCGGGTGGCTGGGGGAGTGGACATGGGTAGAGGGCTTTTTTTGAAGAGGTCGAATGGCCTCCTTCTGCACTTTGGGGATTGTATGATTTTATGATTCTAACTGACCTTGAGGAAGTTTCTAAACCCTTTCTAATATCTCGTCATCTCTTTTGAATAGCAGACACATGCTGAGGAACAATTCCTCTACCATGTGGCTAGATATTGTGTCTGAGGCTATGCAGTATGAGTTGACTGACTGTACCACCATGAGGTGCATCACAGCTAAATTTATTCCTTGCCCAGTACCGACCCTCACACACTTTCCAAGAAGATGAATTTCCTAAATTCGGAAGGCCTAACCTCCGAAGGCCTCTCCTCTCGTTTCTAAATCTAATCTCTCCTCCCTACCTCTCTGTCCTCTTTTAAAACACTCCTTAATACTTATCGCTTTGGTGAGCTGTTCTGATGCCCTAGATTTTTCCGCAGAGTGGAGACTCCACGCCTTATCCAAAAACACACCGATCCTGGATCCTGAAGATCCGTCTGACATCTTCTTGCGGGGCAGACTCGGAGAGGACGGCAACCACGCATGCGCGGGTTGGCGCTAGTTATGCGGCGCTGGCCGCGTCATGTATGTGGCGGCGCCTTTACGTGGAGACAAGGCCTGCCGCATGTAAATGACGCGGCTCCGCTCCTAGCCCATTATTGGGCCCTGAATCGGTCGGGATAGGGGCCGTTTCGCGCCGTCGTGAACCTCAACGGCGTTCACAGCGGCGTAGGCACTTTGGCGCGGGAGTGGAGAATCCCGCCCGGGGGACCTGAACCTCATAGAGCCATTTGAACTTAGTGCTGAGTTCGAAATGACCCTATTTTTGCTGCAGTGAGTTCCGTTTCCCATAGTGGGCAACTTACAATTCTTAAGAGACTTGCATCGAGTTGAAAACAAAATAACATTTGCAATTTCAATAACTGTTTATTGACATAACACTAGGGGCTATTACTATCGTATTATTATTGTTTGACTGCTTCCACAACATATCATTATCACATTGCTGGGGACTGGAAAACTATAACTTCACAGTTTGATTGACAGCACCAAGAGGTTATTAAGTGATGAAGGGCTGGGTTCTCCATCACCCACTGCCGATAGTGGAGCTCCCAATGCGGCAGATAATCCAGCATTGAGTAAACACCGGATTGGTGCCTTTCCAATGCTCTGGTCCCCGGTTGGTGGCGGCATCGAAATTCGTGATCGTGCCAACGGGAGGATCAAATGGGTCAAAATGACTCATTTGCATCCTGTTAGCAGGCTGGACACAGGACTCTCCACGTCTCTGTGATTCTCCGGGCCCTCTGGGCAGGGATTCACGTGGGCGTGGATTGAGAGAAGTATTTGCGAGCATGGCCCTGGCGTGCTGGACCTTGCAGTGGGCCAAGTGTGGAAATATTTGAGGTAGGTTCCCACAAAGTCCATCAGAGGACCCCCTCCCTACCACAATGCTAATCCGACCTGCCCCCACCATATATCCCCCTCCCCCACCAGAAACCTCATAGAAACCTGTAAACATCTAACAGGGCTAGACAGGGTTGATGCAGGAAGAATGTTCCTGGTGGACGGAGATTCCAGCAGCAGGTGTCACAGTTTGAGGATATGGGGTAAACCATTTAAGACTGAGTTGAGGAGAAATTTCTTCACCGAGAGAGTGGTAAACCTATGGAATTCTCCATCAAAAAAGCAGTTGAAGCCAAAACGTTGTATGGTTTCAAGAAGGAGTTAGATATAACTTTTGGGGCTAAAGAGATCAAAGCAAATGGGAGGAAAGGGGGAAGAGGTTAGTGAGTTGGACGATCAGCCACGATCATAACGAATGGCGGAGCAGACTCGAAGCGCCGAATGACATACTCCTGCTCCTGTCTTCTATGTTTCTATGTATGTTTCCATGTATAAGGAGACCCAGGATCTTCTATACTGCACCATTCTGCACTTTTTCTTCATTTAAATAATCTGCTTTTCAATTTTTCTTGTTAAAGTGGGAAAACTCACATTATGCTCCATTTGCCAATTTTTCTCCACTCACATAACCTGGGCGAAATTCTCCGGAAACGGCGCGATGTCCGCCGACTGGCGCCCAAAACGGCGCCAATAAGACGGGCATCGCGCCGCCCCAAAGGTGCAGAATGCTCCGCATCTTTGGGGGCCAAGCCCCACCATTGAGGGGCTAGGCCGACGCCGGAGGGATTTCCGCCCCGCCAGCTGGCGGAAACGGCCTTTGTTGCCCCGCCAGCTGGCGCGGAAATGACATCTCCGGGTGGCGCATGCGCGGGAGCGTCAGCGGCCGCTGACAGTTTCCCACGCATGCGCAGTGGAGGGTGTCTCTTCCGCCTCCGCTATGGTGGAGACCGTGGCGGAGGCGGAAGGGAAAGAGTGCCCCCACGGCACAGGCCCGCCCGTGGATCGGTGGGCCCCGATCGCGGGCCCAGCCACCGTGGGGGCACCCCCCGGGGCCAGATCGCCCCGCGCCCCCCCCAGGACCCCGGAGCCCGCCCACGCCACCTGGTCCCGCCGGTAAGGAAGGTGGTTCAATTTACGCCAGCGGGACAGGCAATTTATCGGCGGGACTTCGGCCCATCCGGGCCGGAGAATTGAGCGGGGGGCCCGCCAACCGGTGCGGCGCGATTCCCGCCCCCGCCGAATCTCCGGTGCCGGAGACTTCACGCCAGCCCCCGGCGATTCTCCTACCCGGCGGGGGGGTCGTAGAATGTCGCCCCCTATCTCTATCCCTTTGCAAATTGTTTGTATCTTCCTCACAACCAGCTTTCCTATCTACAATTGTATTATCAACAAACTTGGCTGCAATACAGTCAATCCCTTCACCCAATTCATTAATATACATCGTAAATAGTTAAGGCTCCAGCATTGATCGCTTTGTCACCCAATTGGTTGCAGTTTGCCAATTTGAAAATGCTTAATGTAATCCAACCCTGTTCTGCTAGACAATTAATCCTCCATCCATGCTAAATATTACCCCAACACCATGCGCTCTTAACTTGTGACACTTATTGAATGTCTTTTGGAAATTCAAATACATTATATCTACTAGTTCTCCTTTATCCATCCTTCTTCTTAAATCCTCAAAGAACTCTAATATATCTTTCAAGCACAATTTCCATTTCACCAAACCATGCTGACTCTGCCTGATTGTACTATGATTTCCTAAATGTCCTGCTTCTATCGCCTTGATAATGGATTTCAGCATTTTTTCAATGACAGGCATCAGGCTAACTGGCCTTTTCTGCTTACTGTCTTCCTTCTTTCTTTAATAGGGGTGTTACATTTTCAGTTTTCTAGTCCACTTGGCCCTTTCCAGAATCTAGGGAATTTTCAAAGATTATAGATAATGCATCCACTATCTCTGCAGACACTTGTCTAGAATGCAGGCCATCATGTCTATGGGACTTGACAGACTTTAGCCCAGTAACTTTTCTTGTACTTTTTCTCTAGTGATTGTGATTGTTTTAAGTTCCTCCCTCGTTTTTGCTCCCCACATTTCTGCTGATTTTGGAAACTTTTTTTGTGTCTCCTATTGGGAAAACAGATACAAAATACTTGTTCAAAGCCTCTGTCTTTGCCTCATTTTCCATTATTAAATCCCCTGACTCACCCTCCATGTCACAGTCCCAGGGGACCATATGCTGCTCTCCCTTTTGTGCTGACTGGTGGTGATTTAACTTTGGGGTCACCACACTTCAGCCGAGGGGCAAGGTTGAGTAGGCCAGGCCTTCATGAATAACTTCAGCTGGTACAGGAATTGAACCTGTGCTATTGGTTTCGCTGCTCCTCACAAAACGAGCCGTGCAGCGAACTGAGCTAACCAACCCCCACTGTTGGAACTACAATCTGGATGGATCGAGACTATAATACTATTAGATTATTGCTATAACCTGCCTGCTTACCACTGGCTGGGGACTAATGGTAATCCCACAATCCTTTGAGAGTATGAGCTTCCCCAATGAGGGGTGCGGCGAAATCATGAGCAGATTCCCTGCATAAATAAAGCTGGCCAGTTTGGAACCGGCTAGAGGAGAGTGAGCAACAAGGAGTTGCTGCTGTTGGAGATATATATGTTATTGTAAATAAATGTTATTTCTTTCTATCCTTCAACTCGTGCTGGATTCTTCGTGGCCCTCACAAAAGTTATAACCAAAGGAGCGCTTAAAGCTATGTTCATACCCAATTAGTAGAAAATCTATCTAAATTCATAAAGAAAATTTGAATTCAAAGTTATGACTCGACAAACAAGTGGACAATAGATGTGCCATTATAATACTGAATCAAAACATTAACTGGTTTATATTAGAAAATTATACTTGCCTTTTATGATTATGTAGGTGGAACTGTGAACAAATGCCAGCTTTGGTTATAATACTACTAAAAAAAGGAAAGAAAAAGCAAAAAAAAAAAATGATACTACTGCATTGGCAGTGCATGAACAGTAATCTCTGATGCTTTTATAAATTAAATTTAGAGTACCCAATTATTTTTTTTCCAATTAAGGGGCAATTTAGCATGACCAATCTACCTAACCTGCACATCTTTGGGTTGTGGGGGTGAAACCCACGCAGACACGAGGAGAATGTGCAAACTCCACACAGACAATGACCCAAGGCCAGGATTCGAACCCGGGTCCTCAGCGCCGTAGGCAGCAGTGCTAACCACTGTTGGATGGATGGATTTGTTTATTGTCACGTGTACCGGGGTACAGTGAAAAGTATTTTTCTGCGAGCAGCTCAACAGATCATTAAGTCCGTGGAAAGAAAAGGAAATAAAAGAAAATATATAATAGGGCAACACAAGGTACACAATGTAACTACATAAGCACCGGCATCGGATGAAGCATACAGGGGTGTAGTGTTAATGAGGTCAGTCCATAAGAGGGTCATTTAGGAGTCTGGTAACAGAGGGGAAAAAGCTGTTTTTGAGTCTGTTTGTGCGTGTTCTCAGACTTTTGTATCTCCTGCCCAATGGGAGAAGATGGTAGTGTGAGTAGGCCGGGTGGGAGGGGTCTTTGATTCTGCTGCCCATTTTCCCCAGGCAGCGGGAGGTATAGATGGAGTCAATGGATGGGAGGCAGATTCATGTGATGGACTGGGCTATGCTCATGATTCCCTGAAGTTTCTTGCGGTCTTGGGCCGAGCAGTTGCCATACCAGGCTGTGATGCAGCCGGATAGGGTGCTTTCCATGGTGCATCTGTAAAAGTTGGTAAGAGTTAATGTGGACATGCCGAATTTCTTTAGTTTCCTGAGGAAGTATAAGCGTTGTTGTGCTTTCTTGGTGGTAGCGTCGACGTGGGTGGACCAGGACAGATTTTTGGAGATGTGTACCTCTAGGAATTTGAAACTGCTGACCATCTCCATCTCGGTCCCATTGATGCTGATCGGGGTGTGTACAGTGCTTTGCTTACTGAAGTCAATGACCAGCTCTTTAGTTTTGCTGGCATTGAGGGATAGATTGTTGTCGCTGCACCACTCCACTAGGTTCTCAATCTCCCCCCTGTATCCTGACTCATAATTATTTGAGATCTGGTCGTATTGTCAGCAAACTTGTAGATGGAGTTGGAACCAAATTTTGCCACGCAGTCGTGTGTGTACAGGGAGTATAGTAGGGGGCTAAGTACGCAGGCTTGCGAGGCCCCGGTATTGAGTACTATTGTGGAGGAGGTGTGTTTATTCTTACTGATTGTGGTCTGTGGGTTGAGGATTCAGTTGCAGAGTGAGGAGCCAAGTCCTAGGTTTTGGAGCTTTGATATGAGCTTGGCTGGGATTATGCTGTTGAAGGCGGAGCTGTAGTCAATAAATAGGAGTCTGATGTAGGAGTCCTTGTTGTCGAGATGCTCTAGGGATGAGTGTAGGGCCAGGGTGTCTGCTGTGGACCGGTTGCAGCGGTATGCGAATTGCAGTGGATCAAGGCGTTTTGGTAGTATGTAGCTGATGCCCTTCATGATCAACCTCTCGAAGCACTTCATTACGACTGAAGTCACGGCCACCAGACGGTAGTCATTGAGGCACGTTGCCTGGTTTTTCTTTGGCACCGGTATGATGGTGGTCTTCTTGAAGCAGATGGGGACCTCGGAGCAGAGTAGGGACAGGTTAAAGATGTCCGTGAACACATCTGTCAGCTGGAATGCGCAGGCTCTTAGTGCGTGACCAGGGATCCCGTCCGGACCCGTCGCCTTCCAAGGGTTCACTTTCAGGAAAGTCGAGCTGACTTCGGAAGCTGTGATGGTGGGTATGGGTGTGTTATGGGCTGCTGGGGCACTCGACAGCGGATCGTTGGTTTCCTGCTTGAACCGAGCATAGAATGTTCATCAGGGAGGGGTGCACTGCTGCTGGAGATACTGCTCGGCTTCGCTTTGCAGCCCGTTATGTTGTTTAGGCCTTGCCACAACCGCCGAGAGTCTGTAACGCTATTCTGTGACTCAAGCTTGGTCTGATATTCTCTCTTGGCATCTCGGATGGCACTGTGCCACATGCCGCCCTTGTGATGCTTTTTTTTAACACCTTTGTGGTGTCACATCATTATAACATGATTCTTTCAATTTGCACATGTTTATTCATAGTAGTTTAATTAAATGTTGCCACTAATTTTACTCATTAACAAAGTCATATAGCCGCATTAGAAACTCTCACTTTTTGGCAACTTCTATGATGTGTCAGCATTAGTTGTCAATATTAAACCCAACAATTAAACCCTGGGCTGTGCGGTAGTATTATAACCAAAGCTGCAATAGTTGCCGAGGTTGTTATCCGAAGTTAGTCTTTCATAAAACTGAGGACATGAAAGAGTTTGAGTGTTTTAAAATTATTTGTTAATTTCTTGAATATTAAATTGCAGATAAAAAATTCCATTGAGGACTTTTAACCTCTGGCAGCGTAAGATTAGGTCTGTTTTTTAAAATTCAAGTCTGTTTTCATAATTCATCGTAAGAGGTTCACAAAAAGACTGACTACTTTCTACTGAAAAGGGAAAAAATTAAATGTTCTTTCTGTCCTTATAATGGCAACAGTAAGGAAGAGCTGCTCTGTACTCTTTGTGCAGCAGCTTCATAAACGTGTTCTTTTTGATTGCAGTTACCATGTGACTATACACAGCAACCAAAGCAATTCTTTCTTACTGTATCAAGTACAATTTCCTCCACATAATTTCAGCATTCAATATTGCATACTTGTCTCACTAAACACAGATGTGGACCAAACAAATAACAAATATGATTGTGATTGTCCAAAAACAAGTGATACGTTTTCATAGAATCCCTACAGTGCAGAAGGTGGCCATTCGGTTCATCAAGTCTGCACCAACCCTCCGAACGACCACCCTACCTAAACCCAATCCCCTGCCCTATCCCTAGAACCTCACCTAACCTTTGGAGCTACTGCGTACCTGTGGCGTTGTTGCATTTCTGTGCAACTGTTGTTTACCCGTGGCGCTGTTATGTACCTGTGGAGTTGTTGTGTACCTATGGAGATGTTGTGTGCCTATGGAGCTGTTGTGTACCCGTGGAGCTGTTGTGTACCTGTGTAGCTGTTGCGTACCCGTGGAGCTGTTGTGTACCCGTGGAGCCGTTGTGTACCCCTGTAGCTGTTGTGTACCCATGTAGCTGCTGTGTAACTGTGGCCCTGTTGAGTACCCGTGGAGCTGTTGTGTACCTGTGGAGCTGTTGTGTACCCATGGAGCTGTTGTGTACCCATGGAGCTGTTGAGTACTGGGCAGCTGTTGTGTACCCATATAGCTGCTGTGTACCTGTGGTGCTGTTGTGTACCCGTGAAGCTGTTGTGTTCCCATGGAGCTGTTGTGTACCCATGTAGCTGTTATGTACCCATGGAGCTGTTGAGTACCCGTGCAGCTGTTGTGTACCCATGTAGCTGCTGTGTAACTGTGGAGCTGTTGTGTACCCGTGCAGCTGTTGTGTACCCATGTAGCTGCTGTGTAACTGTGGAGCTGTTGTGTACCCGTGCAGCTGTTGTGTACCCATGTAGCTGCTGTGTAACTGTGGAGCTGTTGTGTACCCGTGCAGCTGTTGTGTACCCATGTAGCTGCTGTGTATCTGTGGAGCTGTTGTGCACCCGTGGAGCTGTTGTGTAACTGTGGCGCTGTTGTGTACCCGAGTAGCTGTTGTGTACCCGAGTTGCTGTTGTGTACCCGTGGAACCGTTGTGTAACCGTGTAGTTGTTGTGTACCCGTGGAGCTGTTGCGTACCCATGGAGCTGTTTAGTACATGTAGTGCTGCTGTATATCCATGCAGTTGCTGTGTCGCCATGCAGTTGCTGTGTAGCCATGCAGTTGCTGCATCTCCAGGGAGCTGCTGCGTACCCATGGAGTTACTGTATCTCCGATGGGCTCTTAACTATCCATGGTGATTTTAACAGTCTCTGGATCTCTTCAGGGTTCATGCAACTTTCAGTACCTGGGAACTGGTGATTGTTTCTGGTTGCACTGGATTACATTATGGAGAAGTGAATCTCCCATGAATCTGCATAGAAATAATGGTTGTAATGATAATGTTCTTATCCAAAGAATAACAGTGGAGAAATCTGAAGGGGAATGATGTTGACAAAGGAAGTCATATTGCATGTACAGGTGACGATGATGCCGTTGGTGGCCCCCAAATTAGGGCTGGTAAATTTTTTGCCACCTCCAGGACCAGGTAGAAGGCTGGGTGAGGACACAGACAGGTTAATGGCTGAAAAAGAAGCTTCTAAAAATTGAATCGAGCAAAATTGTCCCAACTATTGTGAGACCTCACCTCTACTAGGAGTTAATAATGTGTTTCCCTAATGTAATCTCTCTTTTACGGAATGATCCTGCCTCTGCCTGTTTTAAACGCAGCCAATTTAGATGCAGCAACTCTGGCTCCTTATTATTTGATATCATATGAATTTTATATAAAAGTTCATATTTGTGGTCAGCATTTCTAAATCATGATTCCCAGTTACCCCACAAAGCATTTGTTCAGATTCTCGTCTCTCTGCTTATATTACCTGTTGTGTTATATACTCTGGGATAACACAGGCTGCAACTCGATGCAGCTTTGACCGAAAGATATTCCAGACTTTGAAGTAAGTTGTGTAATGCCCCCTTGTGGTAGTGTCACCTCTGGGTGCCTTGACTGCCTATTGGTTGTGTCCTATTCTTTGTGTTCATTAGCTGTATGTCTGCATGTCATGATGTCTCTGGTGCTCCCTCTAGTGTTTACTTAGTTGTAGTGTATTTACATTAACCACTTGTGTATTTACAGTGATGCATATCACCACACACCCCTTTTTTCGTGTTACATATTTTTTGTACAGTATTATAAAAAAAATTATATTTATTCAAATTTTTGTCATAAAACATAATTTTTGCATAACCGTACGCGACAAATAACAACAAGGAAAAAAACAAAAAACAAATTTAACCATATATACAAAGAAAGGAACAATACAACGTAACGAACACCGCTCCCTACCCCGGGTTGCTGCTGCTGCTGACCTTTACTGCTCTCCTAAAAAGTCGAGGAACAGCTGCCACCTCCAAGAGAACCCCGTCATGGACCCTCTCAAGACAAACTTTATTTTCTCAAGACTGACTCCACCGGGCTACCAGGGAGGCAAAGGCCAATACCTCTTTCGCTACCTGAACTCCTGGATCGTCTTACACACTAAAGATCGCTACCTCGGGACCCAGCACCACCCATGTGCCTAAGATCTTGGACATTGCCTTAGCAAAACCCTGCCAGAATCCCTTAAGAGCCCGGCATGCCCAGAACATATGGACATAATCTGCAGGGCTTCCCGCACACCTCGCATATTTATCCTCTACCCCAAAGAGCTTGCTCATCCTGGTTGCCATAATGTGTGCCCGGTGGACCACCTTAAACTGGATTAAGCTAAGCCTGGCACATGATGAGGAGGAATTGACCCTGTTTAGGGCATCCGCCCACAGGCCTGCATCCAGCTCCCCTCCCATTTGCCCTTAAGCTACTCCACTGGGGCTTCCTCCGACTCCTGGAGTTCCCGGTAAATGTCCGAAACCTACCCCTCCTCTACCCAGGTGCCGGAGACCACCCTATCCTGTATCCAGCACGGAGGTAGCAGCGGAAATGATACCACCTGCTTTTTCAGAAAGGCGCGTACCTGAAGGTGAGTGAAAGCATTTCCAGGGGGCAAGCTGAATTTCTCCTCCAGCGTTTTCAGGCTGGGGAAGGTCCCATCTATGAACAGGTGCCCCATCTTTTTAATGCCTGCCCGATGCCAGCTTTGAAACCCTCCGTCTATCTTGCCCGGAACAAATCTGTGATTGTTGCGTATCGGGGTCCAGACTGAGGCTCCCTCCACCCCCCGTGCCTTCTCCACTGACCACAGATCTTTAATGCCGCCACCACCACCGGACTGGGGGAGTAGCGGGCCAGCGAGAACGGCAGAGGTGCCGTTACAAGTGCCCCTAGGCTGGTGCCTTCACATGAGGCCGCCTCTAACCGCTCCCACGTCGACCCCTCCCCCAATACCCATTTCCTAATCATGGCTATGTTAGCCGCCCAATAGTAGCTGCAAAAGTTCGGCAGCGCCAGCCCCCCCCCCCCCCCCCCCCCGACTCCAGGTACAGTCTCTTTACTCGCGGGGTCTTATTTGCCCATACGAATCCCGAGATGATCTTGTTCACCCGCTTAAAGAAGGACTTAGGGAGGAAGATGGGAAGGCACTGGAAGACGAACAGAAATCTGCGGAGGACCATCATCTTAATGGTCTGCACCCTCCCCACTAGAGATAGCGGGGGAATGTCCCACCTTTTGAAGTCCCCCTCCATCTGCTCTACCAGCCGAGATAGATTAAGCTTGTGGAGGGCATCCCACTTTCGAGCCACCTGTATCCCTAAGTACTGAAAGCTCTTCTCGACCAATTTCAGCGGAATCTCTCCCAGTCCCTTTTCCTGCCCCTTAGCTAGGATCACGAACATCTCGCTTTTCTTTTCGTTTAGTTTGTACCCCGAGAAATTGCCAAAGTCCCTCAGAATCTGCATGACCTCCTCCATCCCCTCTAGTGGGTCCGAAATATACAGGAGCAGATCATCCACATAAAGCGAGACCCGATGCTCCATCTCCCCCCCCCCCCCTGAACCAACCCCCGCCAGTTCTTTGAAGTCCGCAATGCTATAGCCAGTGGCTCTATCGTAAGGGTGAATAATAATGGGAAGAGGGGGCACCCCTGCCTTGTCCCCCGGTAGAGCCTAAAGTATTCCGACCTCACCCTGTTCGTGCACACACTTGCCACTGGGGCCTGGTAGAGTAGCTGGACCCAATCTATGAAACCCTCACCGAATCCGAACCTTCTTAGCGCTTCCCACAAGTACTCCCATTCCACCCGGTCAAAGGCTTTCTCCGCGTCCATTGCCACCATCACTTCTGCCTCCCCTCCCTCTGAGGGCATCATGATGATGTTTAGGAGCCTCTTAGGAGCCTCCGTACATTGGAGTTAAATTGCCTGCCCTTGACGAAGCCTGTCTGATCCTCCCCTATCACCCCAGGGCACAGTCCTCAATCCTAGCAGCTAAGATTTTGGCCAGCAGTTTGGCATCTACATTCAGGAGCGATATCGGTCTATAAGATCCACACTGTAGCGGATCTTTCTCTCGTTTGAGGATGAGTGAAATTGAAGCCTGTGACATTGTTGGGGGGAGGGTCCCTCTCTCTTTGGCCTCATTAAAGGTCCTTAGCAGGAGTGGGCACAGCAGTTCCGAAAATTTATTGTAGAATTCTACAGGGTAGCCGTCCGGCCCCGGGGCTTTGCCCGACTGCATGTCCCCTAAACTCTTTACCATCTCTTCCAGTTCTATCGGGGCCCCCAGTCCCTCCACCAGATCCTCTTCCACCTTTGGGAACCTCAGTTGGTCCATGAATTGCTTCATCCCCCCCTCGGCGGGGGCTCTGACTCATACAATTTACCGTAAAACGCCCTAAAGACTTTGTTCACACCTTCTGGTTCCATGACTGTGTTGCCCTCCTTATCCTGTACTTCCCCAATTTCCCTGGCCGCCTCCCTCTTGCGAAGTTGGTGCGCCAGCATTCTACTCGCTTTCTCCCTGTATTCGTAGACAGCCCCTTTGGCCTTCCTCAGCTGTGCTACCGCCTTCCCAGTGGTCAGCAGGTCGAATTCCGTCTGCAGCCGCCGGTGCTCTTTCAGTAGCCCCGTCTCGGGGGTCTCCGCCTAACTCCTGTCTACTCTGAGTATCTCCTCGACTAGCCTTTCTCTCTCCGCTCTTTCTTTCTTCTCTCTATGGGACCTGATAGAGATCAACTCCCCTCTGATAACTGCCTTCAGGGCCTCCCACACCGTGGATGCCACTACCTCCCCGTATCATTAGTTTCCAGGTAGTTTTTAATGTTCCTCCTTATCCGCCCACAAACCTCGTCGTCTGCCAGCAGCCCCACATCTAGCCTCCATAGTGGGGGCTGTTCTGTACAGTGTTAAAGAAAAATTGAACAAAAACAGGTAAATAAGTAATGACACGTACAAGTTATGATGATTGTGATGATGATACAAGATCAAAGAATAGTTATGAGGATATTGAAGATTATACAATACCAAATAATAGTTATGATGACGTTGAGGATTATACAATACCAAGTAATAGTCATGAGTCCAAAGTTCATGAATTTACACGGTCGAGTGGCTTTCTTGTACTGTTATGGAAGTGTCGATGTTGATGTTGTCATTCCCTTATGAACGCCGTCACTGTCCTGGTGTTTACGTAACCAAGACGTCATCAGGAGGTATTCAAATGGTCACTTCATTGTCTGAGGTGGACTCTTTTTTTATGCTTGTGGTAGCAATTCTTGATGACATCTTTCCTGACAGCTGGTTTGCTTGTCCGAAGTGTGGCAAACATGAATTGGTAAGATGCGTTGACATGCCATGGTATGCTTGCACTCTCGCCATTGTTCTGAGCTGAGCAGTAACATTGTCCTTCATGGGCAGAGTTGTACCCGTTCTTGTTCTATTGTTACATCATATGGCAGTTTACTGGCTTCACCAGTTTGCATCTCCATCTGATTCACCCACGCCTTGTACACTTCCACTGGGTTGGTGTTTATAGTGAGTGTATTATCCTCCATAATCTCTTTCACTACAGGAGAAAGCAGCTGTCTGAGTGCATTCTGCCCACGTGTGCCATGGTTAAAGGTGACCACCATCTTAATGACTGTGGGGTTTCCAGTTACAATATCTTGAACCTGGTCCACTTTAGATTTGATTTCCTCCTCCAAGGCAGTTTTAAAGAGTTTTAGTAGTTGACATTCTTCTCTCTGATTTGACGCATAGTTGTACAGGGAGAAGATGACAGTATCCATAAATTTAGTTGATTTGTTTTGAGGCATCTGGAAGATCAATTTGGCCAAATAAGTTGGATTTGTCTGAAGCAAGTAGAAAAGATGTTGGTATGCTTCCAGTTTTTTCCTATTTTCTTTGCTGAGCGATTTTAACCCTTGCTTGTCACCTGAAATTACTTCCACAGCCTGACCTCTGTTCTTCTTATCCATTTTCTTGCTGTGTGAATCACATCCTGTAGCATTATCTAGTTTTTCACTAGAAGCCTAATCTTAATGTCCATCTGGTTGAGATCTTTTTCTAGCTGCTGATTGGATCGGATTTTGGTGACAACCTCCTCCCTGATTCTTATAACTTCCAGCTCCTCTTGAAAGTCCAGGTCACTGTGATCCAGCAGGTGAACAAATTTACGCACAACATTCAATGGGGGTTCCCCTGCACTGATCAATGTTTTGTAGTCAACTTTAGCTTTATTTGCTCTGAGGAATGCCTGGATTTTAATTATTTGCTTTGTATGATCTTTGAAGTACTGACGCCTTGCACGATATGTTTTTCTTGCCCTCCACATCTACTTGCCTGGGTGCTGTTGCTGGTAGTCACGGATCTTTCTGAGTTGAACTATATAGATTCAACAGGCACTACTGGTACCATGATGTGTTATGCACTCTGGGATAACGCAGGCTGCAACTTGATACAGCTTTGACCAAAAGATACTCCAGACTTTGAAGTAAGTTCAATGCAAATTATTGAACCATTAGCACAGTTCTCTATGAGTTCGACTCTCCTGCTAATCTTTCTATAGTAACTCAGTCTAACTAACCAGTCTGCTCTAAGTCATGTGGTGGGTGTGATGCGTCTGATCTGCCCCTGCCCTACTCTCTAAGTGTCGTCTGTGGAAAGAAACAGAGTATGTGTGCCCTGTCTTTATATATGGGTTGTGTAATGCCCCCTTGTGGTAGTGTCACCTCTGGGTGTCTTGACTGCCCATTGCTCGTGTCCTAGTCTGTATGTTCATTAGCTGTATGTCTGCATGTCATGACGTCTCTGGTGCTCCCTCTAGTGTTTACTTAGTTACAGTATATTTACTTTAACCGCTTGTGTATTTACAGTGATGCATATCACCACATTACCTTTTTGTTCCTAGCAGGCTGACAGCTTCTCTCTTTGTGGGCATTGCTCCATTCACTTTGAAGTCATTGCTGATCTCACAGCCAATGAAAAAGTTCCAATCATGCCAGTTCTGATCAGTCACTTAGAAACCTTTCATGGCCAAATGAAAACAAAGTTCCCAAACATCAGACAAAAATTGCACAAAAGCCAGTAAACTAGACACTAGCTGCATGTTTTTTTTAAAGGAAGTAGTCAGCCTGTTCAAAAGTAAACTGTTAGGTTATAAATGTCAGGTAGTTATGCAAAATGGAGCTCAACCACTAAAAGTGGAAATTGGAAAATTTATGTGCTGTTTCCACGGATTGCACTCTTGAGGTTAGGTTCCAGGTACATTGTTGGAAGCGGTGCAACGTGTGTACCATGAACGAAGATTTCCCCACTCAACATTTCCACAGGACTGGAACAATCCTTATTAAAGTCACAAATAAATATCCTGGAGGCTATTCTCCGTAGCCGCTCGTCCCAGGCAGGAATCGCAATCGTCGGTTGAATTGGGCGTGACGGCCAAAACGAGATTCTCACCAGAAGTCAAACCCAGAAGTCTCCTGGTTCGCTCCACCGGCCCCAATCAGGTTCCCGCCGGCCCCTGATATGGGCCAAAGGCAGGTATATGGAGTTAAGCCACAGCACAGTCAAAATCTCATTTGGGTGACACAGTGGTTTGCACTGCTGTCTCACAGCTCCAGGGACCCGGGTTCAATTCCGGGTGACTAAGTGGACTTTGCACTTTCTGCCTGTGTCTGCGTAGGTTTCCTCTGGTTTGCTCCCACAGTCCAAAGATGTGCAGGTTAAGTGGATTGGCCATGCTAAATTGCCGCTTAGTGTCCAGAAAGGTTAGATGGGGTGACTAGGTTATGGGGATAGGGTGGAGGCATGGGCTTAGGTAGGGTGCTCTTTCCAAAGGCCGGTGCAGACTCGATGGGCTGAATGGCCTCCTTCTGCACTGTAAATTCTAAGTGGCGGGACAGGCTCAAGCGGCTGAATGGCCTACTCCTGTTCCTATGATTAGGCGGGCGAGAACATGCTTACTCCGAAGTTACATTTATTTTATTGGTCCGGAAGCCTGATTCACCGGCCTCCTGGGAAGCTCCAACCTCCCTCTGCTGGGAGTCAAGCGGGCATGAATTAGTGCAGGTCCTGACAAGTGGAGACCTGGCTTTGTGGACTCTGAGGCGTGACCAGGGCCCTCTCTACACTTACTTCCAGGGTGCCGAGGGGTGTCCTTCAATGGCGGTGCGAATCAGGGGGCTTGGGCTCTGCTGGAGGGTCTCAGGTCGGGGGACTTTACCCAGCTGGGGCCCGTGTGGTAGGCCTTTCGTCTTTAGCTTTGAAAATCATTCAACTGTCTGTCAGCATGCCAAGTTTGAAAGCTTTTAACTGTATTGTTTACATTCAATTTCACGGTCCATTACTTTCTTACAAGGTTCTTGATTGACAGGTCCAGGCTATTTCAAAGGAGGGGTGGCGTTGTTTGTTTTTATAGCTCTTCACAATCAATTTAGTCTGACGTGCTTCCTCTTTTGAGCAAGAATTCTTTTTAACTGCAGTGTTTTTAAAGAGGCAGTTTCATTGTTCTCGAGAGCTTTTTGGCTTCTCAGGGGTTTGAAAAAGATAAAGGAGGAACTAAATTGACTGTGAGAAAAGCACTTCAAATGTTTCCAACACATCACAGAAAGACTTTCACCTTCGGTTGACAGATCTTTGAACTTGACATACTTGAAAAGACATCAGAGGGTTTCAAGGCTACACGGAAAGATGTTTAGCCACAACTTGACATGCTGACAGACAGTTGAATGATTTTCAAAGTTACAGAGGAAAGACCTGCCACATGACCCCCATCCCAGAAAAGACTATCGACTTGACCCCTCCAGCCAAGCCCCAGTCCCCCCAACGCCCACCTCACCTGAAGAATGCCCCTCAGCATCCTGGAGGCAAGTGTAGAGAGGGTACTAACCTCTCTACACTGAAAGTGAACTCTCGGAAGGCGACGGGCCTGGACGGGATCCCTGGTCGTGCACTCAGAGCCTGTGCGGACCAGCTGGCAGAGGTATTCGCGGACATCTTTAACCTGTCCCTACTGCACTCCGAGGTCCCCACCTGCTTCAAGAAGACCACCATCATACCGGTACCAAAGAAGAACCAGGCAACGTGCCTCAATGACTTCAGTGGTAATGAAGTGCTTCAAGAGGTTGATCATGAAGCGCATCACCTCCATACTCCCAGAACGCCTTGATCCACTGCAATTCGTATACCGCTGCAACCGGTCCACATCAGACACCATTTCCCTGGCGCTACACTCATCCCTAGAGCATCTCGATAACAAGGACTCCTACATCAGACTCCTATTTATTGACCACAGCTCTGCCTTCAACACCATAATCCCAGCCAATCTCATATCAAAGCTCCAAAACCTAGGACTTGGATCCCACTCTGTAACTGGATCCTCGATTTTCTGACCAACAGACCACAATCAGTAAGAATGAACAACAACACCTACTCCACAATAGTCCTCAACACCGGGGCCCCGCAAGGCTGCATACTTAGTCCCCTACTCTACTCCCTGTACACACGACTGCGTGGCAAAACTTGGTTCCAACTCCATCTACAAGTTTGCTGACGATACAACCATCTGGATCTCGAATAATGATGAGTCAGGATACAGGGGGGCGATTGAGAACCTACTGGAGTGCTGCAGCGACAACAATCTCTCCCTCAATGCCAGCAAAACTAAAGAGCTGGCCATTGACTTCAGTAAGCAAAGCATTGTACACACACTGATCAGCATCAACGGGGCCGAGGTGGAGATGGTTAGCAGTTTCAAATTCCCTGGGGCGCACATCTCCAAAAATCTGTCCTGTCCACCCACGTCGACGCTACCACCAAGAAAGTACAACAGCGCCTATACTTCCTCAGGAAACTAAGGAAATTCGGCATGTCCACATTAACCCTTACCAACTTTTACAGATGCACCATAGAAAGCATTCTATCGGGCTGCATCACAGCCTGGTATGGCAACTGCTCGGCCCAGGACCGCAAGAAACTTCAGAGAGTCGTGAACACCGCCCAGTCCATCACACGAACCTACCTCCCATCCATTGACTCCATCTACACCTCCCGCTGCCTGGGGAAAGTGGGCAGCATAATCAAAGATCCCTTCCACCCGGCTTACTCACTCTTCCAACTACTTCCATCGGGCAGGAGATACAGAAGCCTGAGAACACGCACGAACAGACTCAAAAACAGCTTCTTCCCCACTGTCACCAGACTCCTAAATGACCCTCTTATGGACTGACCTCATTAACACTACACACTGTATGCTTCATCCGATGCCGGTGCTTATGTAGTTACATTGTATACCTTGTGTTGCCCTATTACGTATTTTCTTTTATTCCCTTTTCTTCCCATGTACTTACTGATCTGTTGAGCTGCTCGAAGAAAAATACTTTTCACTGTATCTCGGTACACGTGACAATAAACAAATCGAATCCAATCCAATCCTGGGCGAAATTGTCCGGAAACGGCGCAATGTCCACCGACTGGCGCCCAAAACGGCACAAATCAGACGGGCATCGCGCCGCCCCAAAGGTGCGGAATCCTCCAGATCTTTGGGGGCCGAGCACCAACCTTGAGAGGCTAGGTCGGCGCCGGACGAATTTCCGCCCCACCAGCTGGCGGAAAAGGCCTTTGGTGCCCCACCAGCTGGCGCGGAAATGACATCTCCGGGCGGCGCATGCGCGGGAGCGTCAGTGGCCGCTGACAGCTTCCCACGCACGCGCAGTGGAGGGAGTCTCTTCTGCCTCCGCCATGGTAGGGACCGTGGCGGAGGCGGAAGGGAAAGAGTGCCCCCACGGCACAGGCCCGCCCGCGGATCGGTGGGCCCCGATCGCGGGCCAGGCCACCGTAGGGGCACCCCCCCGGGGCCTGATCGCCCCGCGCCCCCCCCAGGACCCCGGAGCCCGCCCGCGTCGCCTTGTCCCGCCGGTAAGGTAGGTGGTTTAATTTACGCCGGCGGGACAGGCATTTTAGCGACGGGACTTCG
The DNA here is from genome assembly GCF_047496885.1 of Scyliorhinus torazame. Lineage (NCBI taxonomy): Eukaryota > Metazoa > Chordata > Chondrichthyes > Carcharhiniformes > Scyliorhinidae > Scyliorhinus > Scyliorhinus torazame. The sequence continues at coordinate 115,525,976 of NC_092720.1, read as the reverse complement.
GCCCATCCGGGCCGGAGAATCGAGCGGGGGGGCCCGCCAACCGGCACGCCGCGATTCCCACCCCCACCAAATCTCCGGTGCCGGAGACTTCGGCAACCGGTGGGGGCGGGATTCACGCCAGCCCCCGGCGATTCTCCGACCCGGCGGGGGGCTGGAGAATCTCGCCCCTTGCCTCCTCTTGGAGTCCAAGGTGCTATATTGGCATTGCCAAAGAGGGACACAAAGGGGCAGACTTGGGGGAGGGGGGCTGCTGGAGGATGGGACGAGGGGTTAAAGGGGGAAGGGCCTGAAGGGGGTCCACTGGAGAGGGGGCACCTGGCGAGCCCATAATGGTGTCGCTCACTTAAGGGGAACCGTACAGCGATTGGAGGTGGGGCATTGTCAGCGATTCTGGGGGAACTGCAATATTGTTCTGAGATTGGTGTCCCATCACTGACGAGCAGGACCTGTCAGGGGGTTCCGGCATCGCCCCTCTCAAGGCCAGTGAAAAACTCACCCCTCTCCAAAATGGTTTAAATGTCCCATTTGAATCCACCTGAGCAGTACTGCCAGTACCAATGGGAAATACTCTGATTTTCCCACTGGTGGGAGCACTTAGAGTGAATTCAGGAGAATTGTGCCCCCTATGTGACTGGGAACAGGATAAAGTATTCTTACTCACCCTTCTTTCCCTATTGGCAGGATTCAACACAGTTGACCACATGCACAGTCAAACGTGGAAAGCCGGAGGAAGGGCGGGGAACCCCCCCCCCCCCCCACCCCCCAAACCGACCAGGGGGCTGGGGAAGGGGGGCAACGAAGGGCGGGCTGGGGGGGGGGGGATGGCGGGAGGGACCGCACACCGAGCCAGATGGCGGCAGACTGTAAATAGGAGAACTTAATGGAAGGAAAAGACAAACCTTTCTGTCTTGCACAGTGAATGAACACGGCCAGCAATGTACATAATTGTTTATAAATTTTGAAAATGCCAATAAATTCTTTTTTACTATCTGTGGAAATCCGAAGGTCAGGGTGGCATGATGGCGCAGTGGTTAGCACTGCTGCCTCTGTAGCGCCGAGGACCCGGGTTCGATCCCGGCCCCGGGTCACTGTCCGTGTGGAGTTTGCACATTCGCCCTGTGTCTCCGAGGGTCTCACCCCCACAACTCAAAAAGATGTGCAGGGTTGGTGGATTGGCCATGCTAAATTGATCCTTAATTTGAAATAATAAAATTGGGTACTCTAAATTTATAAAGAAAAAGGAAATCCAGAGGTTTCTCTCATGATTCTCCGCTCTTCCACAGAGCGTGCTTGATCTGTCCCTGTGTTTAGAAATCACTGAATTGATGAGAACTTTCCATTTTACGTTGTTATTTCACTCAGAAGCATTGGCAAAACGGTTTAACTGGATTTTTGATAGTTTACTAGGGCAGGGAATGCAGAGATTCAAGAAGGTAGCTCATCACCACCTTCTCAAGGACAACTGGGGGTGGGCAATAAATGCTGGTCTAGCCAGCGACACCCACATCCCATAAATGAATTTTTAGAAAATACTATTTCAAAAAAAAATTTTGCATACCCAATTCCTTTTTTCCAATTAAGGGGCAATTTAGTGTGACCAATCCACCTAGCCTGCACATCTTTGGGTTGTGGGGGCGAAACCCACGCAAACACAGGGAGAATGTGCAAACACCACACGGACAGTGACCCAGCGCTGGGATCGAACCTGTAACCTCGGCGTCGTGAGGCAGCAGTGTTATCCAATGTGCCACCGTGCTGCCCAGAAAATACTATTGATGAACAGCCTTTCCAGCCCTGGAGAACAAATTTTATATTTGTGTGATGTCAAAGTAAAAAATTCTATAGTATCGTTAATAGAATGCGAATTGTTTTGAAAGTTTGCCTATATTCCAGCTTCTGATGTGTATATCTCAATTTTTATGTCAAACTCTGAAGTTTATTGAGAAATGAAGGAAAATCATGCAAATTGCTTCCTGGTTTGCTGTCTGTGAGAACTTTTCAATGTGGTTGGTTGCTTACCCTGCTGATAACGTTACTTTTGTTGTCCCCTAGAGACCCCCTTGACTTGGTCCAGATTCTAATTACTATTGGGAAAAGTGAAATGATCGCACAGAGATTGCCTAATTGCACTTATCAGGGGGAAGGCAACAAAGTGGAGTTAAGGACACAATCAGATCAGCCATGATCTTATTGGATGACACAGCAGGCTGGAGGGCCAAATGGCCTACTGTTTCTCCTATTCCTTATGCCCTTATGTTGAGGGCGATTTCCCCTGAGGTTAGCAAATAGTGCCATTGCTGACTGCAAACTCTGGGCCATACCTTGCTACATGACTTGATGTCAGATTGTGTATGATTATGCTCCTGTGAAACACCTTATGGTGCTTACTCAGTTAAAGGGACTAAATACAAGTTTTTGTTGCACTGCCGCTACTCAGCCAGACTCCTTCAACAGCTCTCGCCAGGCCTGTGACCTCTATCGCCTGGAAGATCAAGGACAGTAGGCAATTGAACACAGGCACCGACATGCCACCCGCCATCACTCCTGTTTCAAAGTCCTTCACTACATGGACTGCAGCATGAAGCAAGAATGTCTCGCTCACCGCCACCTTCTGATGGGTAATTAGGAATGGACAATAAATGCCAGTAAAGCCCACATCCCTTTAATGAGTTTTAGAAAAAAAAGGAGTGCTGTTCTCAATATTGCATCAGATCCAGGAGTAATTGATAGTGTCAGCGGGTGTCAAGAGGGAGAATGTATTCAATTCGACAGCGTTTGAGCAGCAAAGAAATTCTTTTCCTCTGCAAAAAATAGAGGCAATAATTAAGTAATAGAGTCTATCAGTCCATGAAACAGACTATCAAAATCCTATCTGGCATTTGACTGTGCTGAAGTATCTATGTAAAGCTCAACAGATATCTGTGTTTATTGTTCAATCATCCATCATCACTTAGTTTCATATAAATTTAATTGTGCAGATCTGGATTAAATGTAAATCATCAGTTGTGCATGAATGGAAGCAATACGTTCTGCAAAGTAAATTTCAATTAAAAGTATAATTCATACATATCTCCCATGATTTTGCAACAAACAGCTTGATTTCTTTGTTCTGGTACAGTCTATTAAACACAAATTTATCTCTACATTCATCTTGCCGAGTGAAAATCAGGCAGAAGAGAAGTTTACTGGATGACCAAATCCTTCAAATTCTTCAATAAAGTGGACAGTGGGCATTCCTACAGTATGCTGGATCTAGACTTTCAAAAGGCACTTCGCAAAGTTTCACCTGCAAGGCTATTTGTTAAACTGCTGAGTTAGCCCTGAGATGGATCGTAAAATAGGCTGAAGGATAGAAAGCAATTAATTGCGTTGGGATGCAGGAAGTATTGAATAGAGTGCACCAGGACTAGATATTGCTGTTCGTATGAAGACCTGGGACAGAATCTTGTGGAGGCTATTCTCACTTCTTTTAGGGAAGGCCAGGTTCTGACCTACCGAGAGCTGCCAATCAGGGATTGATAGTTCTTTTGCTCTTTCGCCGGGGAGGTGGTGGCTGCTGCCAGGACAACATTGAGGAGTGATCAAGTCTAGCGGCAAGTAATAGCAGAAAGGGCTTTGATCGGCGAGGGTTGCAGCGTATGGGGATTTAGAGGAGCAGCAAGTGCTCCCGTCAGAAACCACTCTGGCAATGGGATGAGGCTCTTACATGGTCATTAACTGGCCACCTAAGGCCCCTAACTGGTGGCAGAGTGGGAAGGCCGGCCTAGGGCCTTTCCACCCCAGATATAATCGGGGTGGAGACAGGAAGGTGGCGGGTCGCTCACACACCACCCGTGCTCAATTAAGTGCCCTCCCTGCCTCCAAACATACCATTAGAGACAGCAAGGGCCCTTGGATTCAGTGATTCAAAGTGTAGCGTTAAATTTGCAGCCGGTACCTTTTGTAGACCACAAATCAGTCCGGACTGAGTAGATTTAAGAAAACTTGGTTTATTAACACGCACTAGCATTTACAATATACACCAGGTCCCAACCTGGTCTGATCTATCGGTAGCACACCTGGCCGACATTATATAGAACTTAACTGTGGATGATTTAGAGTTCCCCGCCCTGTCAGCGGCAAGCTTGAATTTGGCAAGATTCAAGGGGAGGTTGATTACTCCAACCCCATAGGTCTCGTGCAGATTATAACCCCCCCCCCCCCCTCCCCCCACCACCACCACCAAAGTCAGAAGATTCCTCCAATGACTGCGGAGTAGGAAGGCGCCGGATCCTCTTCCCATCTGGCTGTGCTTCTGTAACTCGCGGTGATGAATCAGGCAGTGTTTACTTGGATGGTGAATGCCGCTTCTGATGTGAACAACGTGGTGGATGCACTGTCTGAGGTTGCTGCACTGTTTGCTCCCCGTCAGAGACCTCTGATGTCTGTATTTCCATATCCGAATCTGAATCTCGACCTCTCTTGTGTCGGCATCAAGACCTGCGTGGGCCAATGTTCTGGCCTCTTTGGGCATCAGATTTGGTTTGATAAGACCTTTCCGCCTTTGCGGAACTTTACGAAGAATTGGTTGTCTCTCGGGGCGGCACCCAGCGCCTCATAGTGCCAAGGACCCGGACTCAATCCCGGCCCCGGGTCACTGTCCGTGTGGAGTTTGCACATTCCCCCCCCCGCCCCCGTGTCTGCGTGGGCCTCACCCCCACAGCCCAAAGATGTGCCGGGTAGGTCGATTGGGCATACTAAATTGCCCCTTAATTGGGGGAGAAAAAAAAATTGGGTACTCTAAATTTATTTTAAAAATAGGATTGATCGTCTGGACCGAATGTGGTCAAGGTGCTTTTGCATGACTCAATCTTGCGCCTGTGCTCGATAAGGTGCCAGCCCTTTTTGTTGGACGATGGTCCCAGAGATCCACTGGGTGCCACCCGCATAGCTTCTAATATAGACGGTGTACAAAGAGTCTGGGCAGTTGTCGACAAACAGGGCAACGCCCTTGTAGCTCCTTACTGCGGCGCACTTTCCGCCTATATCAGGGAAAACCAGACTGAGACAGATCCGAAGCCTCCGGTCCATTAATAATTCAGCTGGAGCCATGCCAGTCGCTGCGTGTGGAGTGGTTTTGTAGCAGACCAGAAATCTGGCCAGCCTCGTGTCTGCGAACTCCAAAGACTGTTTCTTCAGTCCATGTTTGAACATGGACATTTCCACCAGCCGGTTCGACGCCGGGTTATACGGGGCCATCGGGTGTGCTGCACCCCATTGGCTCTCAAGAATCCCAAGAACTCTTCACTTGCAAAGGACATTCCATTGCCAGTAACTAACACTTCTTGGATGTCGTGTATACTAAAGGACCAACGCAGTTTTCCGATGGTCACCCTGGAAGTGGCCGCCGACATTTTATGGCCCTCTGACCACTTAGAGTGGGCATCGATCAGGAGGAGAAATATTGAGCCTTGAAACGGGCCAGCAAAATCGGCAAGCGTAACCACAGTCGCCCCCGCCATTCCCAGGTGTGAAGGGGTGCAGTCGGTGGAAACTGCTGATGCTCCTGGCATACGCCGCACTGCTGGGCCACACTCTCAATGTCAGCATCCATGCCTGGCCACCAAACATAGCTACTTGCTAACATTTTCATTTTGTACACCTGGGGGTGTCCGTTATGACCTCAAAATCAGGTCATGGCACTTATCGGAATGAAGACATGCACATCCCACAGCAGGATGCAGTCCTCCGTGCGAAACTCAGACATCTTTGTCGCGAATGTCCGCAACTCTCCTGGAAACCGTCTATTCTGACTCGCATTTAGGACTATATGTCGAACCATTAAAAGGACTGAGTCTGATTGAGTCCAGTCATGGTTCCGGGATTACAGGCAACAAATCCATAAAGTTGAGCGTGGCCATTACCTCGTCTGTTCTGGGAGGAGGAGGGCTCATATGAAAGGGCAGTCGGCTCAGTGCATCCGCATTTGTGATCAGGGTGGCGGTACAATGCTTAAATGAGTACTCAGGTGACCAGCAGGAAGGCCCAACGTTGGATCCTTGCGGAGGCGATGGGTAAAATCGACATGAGGGGGAGGGGCAGAGGGCAGGAGGGAGAAGACTGAGCAGTGGATTGTGGTCCGTGATGATCGTGAAACATAGACTGTACACATATTGATGGGAACTTGTTGATGTGCGCGTATCGACCACAGCTAATGTCCGATATCTGGATCACAATGTGAAGTCAGCTGCTTTTTTACTTACCGGAAAGCTTCTCCCTGCTGCCGTTTCCATGCCCACTCCTGGTTTTTTTCAAAAGGAGACGCGGGGTAGCCAACATAGATGTAAGGCTAGGGATGAACATGTCAAAATAGTTCACCAAGCCCAGAAAAGACCGAAGTTCCATGGCACTTTTGGAGTAGGAGCCTGCTGAATGGCGCGTACCTTTCTGCGACCGGGCGTACCTGGTAGCCCAGGTACACTACTTTTCTGGCTTGAAAAACACACTTCACTCTCTGCAGGTGAATGCCTGTCTCCCAAGAAACAACAAAGCACTTTGTCTAAATTATCTAAATGCTCCTGTTCAATCGCCCCCGTGGCCAACATGCCATCCAAATATACAGGTAGGTACGGCAACCCCTGCAAGATGCTTTTCCTCACCCTCTCAAATATGGCAACGGCTGACAACACTCCAAAGGGTAGCCTGATGTATTCATAAGGGCCTCTATGCATGTTGATAGTGACGTATTTGTGGGAGGCAGGATCCAAATCCAATTGCAAATACGCATGGTTAATATTGAGCTTGGCAAAAGAGCTTCCTCCAGTCAATTTTGTGTCTAAGTCCTCAATATGTGGCACTGAGTAATGATCCAACCGGGAAGCCCTGTTAACCTTTAATTTATAGTCCCCACACAATCGAACCGTCTTATCAGGCTTGAGTACTGGGACTACCAGCGCTACCCAATTGGCAAAAGGTACGGATTTGAGGCTCCCATGTCCTTCGAGCCTGCTAAGTTCGATCTCAACTTATACCAACAAAGCGAAAGGAACCAGGCGCGCTCTGAAATACTTCAGCTGTGCCCCTGAGTCGACCTGAATCTGTGTCATGGCCCCTTTTTTTTCCCAGGTCTGGGCTGAAAAACATCAGGGTACTTTCCCAGTACTTCGAATAGGCCCCAGGTCCCATCTGGAAAATCTGCTGCCAGTCTAGATGTCAGCGGCTCAACCAATCGTGGCCTAACAAATTGTCCCTTGACAATAATGAACGGAAGATGCATATCGAGGCCTGAACTGTCGGTACCATGCCTGGCCGACATTATACAGAACGTAACTATGGATGATTTGGGGTTCCCCCCCCTCTTTAGTGGGGGAGCTCGTAACTGGCGAGACTCACTGGGAGATTGATTGCTCCAATCCTGTAGGTCTCCTGCGGGTAAAAACAATGTCAAACTTGGAGGAGCCTTGGAATCAAAGGAGATCAGATATCACTAAATTACATTGGAGAGAATATGTAAATGGAGAGCGAGAGCAATAGTTGAAATTGAATGCAAAAAATGTTTGAAAAATAAACAATTGAGGTGTTCCACACAAATAATACATGTACGGTGAAAAAGACAATGCAGTTTCAGGGATAGCACAAAATGGTGGCTTTGATTGGCAGGCAGGCTAACATGAACATGATGGGAGGGAAAAGCTCTCAAATGTCAATTTGTCAGTGTTTTCCAAACGTAAGAATGCATCCAAATCTGGTAAGACTAAGATTATATGAACAAGGGTCAACGGATGAAAGAATAGAGTCAAGTTTCATATTACTTACTTGATCACCCCATGATGTGTTATTGAGCTTCCTGGGTCTTGGGCTATGGGAGGAAAGGGCATGAGTCCAAAGTGCCCATTGCCTCCTGCTATCTCTGACCTACAATGCCTTTCATAGGCTCAGCTGTGATTTTCCATTCCACATGCACATCCTAACGCACCCCACACACTAGAATCATAGAATCCCTACAGTGCAGAAGGAGGCGATTTGTCTGTACCGAGTTTCTGGCCCACTCCCCAGCCCTGTAACCCCACCTTCACCTTTGGACACTAAGGAGCAATTTTAGCATGGCCAATCCACCTAACTTGCACATCTTTGGACTTGGGAGGAAATCCGAGCACCCGGAGGAAACCCACGCAGACACAGGAAGAATGTACAAACTTCACACAGTCACCCAAAGTCAGAGTTGAACCCAGGTCCCCGGTGCTGTGAGACAGCAGTGCTAACCACTGTGCCACCGTGCCAATGCATTTGTCATGTTAACTCAAGTAAATTTTTGATTTTCTTGAGTGAGAGTGCAACCCATTTTTAAAAAATGCATTTTATTGCAAACATATTCAAAAGTACAAAAACATGAATAGATCGGAGAACATGCTCCATATCTCACAGATTACAGTTTGTACAAGTTTTTCCCTCTTTTCACCCCCCTCCCTCCTGCCCGTACACCCCCCCCCCCCCCCCCCTGCACCCGCAATGAACAATTCCTCAAATATGGTCGCGAACAGTCCCCACTGTGTCTCAAAGCCCTCTGTTGATCCCCTCAATTCAAAATTAATCTTCTTAAACCAGAGGAGGACATGCAGGTCCCCTAGCCAGGCCATCACCCCACTTGCGACGTTGTCGACTGCCATTCCAGCAAAATCCTTTGCCGGGCAACTAGAGAGACGAAGGCCACCACATTGGGCTTCATTCCCTCCATCAGCTCTGGCATTTCCGATAACCAAAAATTGGCCACCATAGTGTCTGGCCCAGCCTCTACCGCCATAACCTTTGCAAGCATCCCAAACACTCCCTCCCAGTCTCTATCCAAATTCTCACAACCCCAGAACCTATGTACGTGGTTCACTAGTCCTTGCCCACACTTCTCACACTCATCTGCCACGTCCTGGAAGAACCCACTCATCCTCGCCCAGGTCATGTGCACCCTGTGTACCACCTTAAACTGTATCAAACTCATCCTCACACACGAGGAGGTCGACTTCACCCTGTGCAGTGCCTCACGCCACACTCCCCATCCTATGTCCCCCACAACTCCTCCTCCCATTTCTCCTTGATCCTCACCACCTACGCTTTCCGTGCGCCTCCAGCCACCCGTATATGTCCTCGATCCTACTCTCCCTTGCCACGTCCGGGAGCAGCAAACGTTCCAATAGGGCATATTTCGACAGCTTGGGAAGCCCTCTCCTTACCTTCCGTGCAAAGTCCCTCACTTGCATATACCTGAATTTGCTTCCCTTCAGGAGCTCTACCCCCTCCCGCAACTCTTCCAGAATTGTAAACCTCTCCTCCAGGTAAAAATCTCTCGCCCTCATCAACCCCATTTCTCTCCACCTCCTATACATGCCATCCGTCTCCCTCAGCTTGAGCCCGTGGTTCTAACACAACTGTGTTAACACCGACATCCCCTCCACCCTAAAGAGTCTTCTCAGCTGGTTCCACACCCTAACCATGGACTGTACGAGGGGGCTCCTCGGTGCCAGACGTAGTGTCGCTGCCACCATGGCCCTCAGACTGGACCCCCTACAGGACTCCTCCTCCATCCTGACCGATTCTGACCCCCCTCCTTCCCACCGCCACCTCACTTTCTCCTCATTCGCTGTCCAATAATAGTGCAGCAGATTCGGTAATGCCAACCCACCTTTCTGCCCTCTGCCTCAGTAGCAGGGCACTCTCACGAGGTACCTTCCCTGCCCATATAAACTCCAAAATTGCTGTGTCCAGTTTCTGGAAAAAGGCCTTCAGAATGAAGATTGGGAGGGTCTGGAATACAACTAGGAAACCTGGCAGGACATTCATTTTCAACGCCTGAACCCTCCCCACCAGTGTCAGGTGTAACGTATTACATCTTCTAAAGCCCTCCTTTACCTCCTCCACCAATTTAGTTAGGTTCCATTTATGCATTGTCTCCCACTCCCCCGTTTCCCCCAGATACTTAAACCTGGCTACACTAAATGGCAACATCCCTAAATTGTCCCCCCAACCCGCCTCATTCACCGGAAACACCTTGCTTTTTCCCACATTCAACTTATAGCCCAAGAGGGCCCCGAACCTCTCCAGCGGGTCTGACACGAGCAACAGCAGGTCATCTGTATGTAGCGACACCCGATGTTCCCTACTCCCCCTTGTAATCCCCTGCCACTGTTGATCCCCTAAGGGCCATTGCAAAGGGCTCTATCACTAGTGCGAACAGCAGCATCCACAGCGGACATCCCTGCCTCGTTCCTCTGCGAAACCCAATGCATCCGTACACTCGCAACTTGGGCCACATATAGCAGACAGACCCATGCCTCAAACTTCGGCCTGAACCCAAACCTTCCCAGAATCTCGAACAGGTACCGCCACTCCATCCGGTCAAAAGCCTTCTCCATGTCTATAGAAAACATTACCTCCGGTACCTGTCCCCTCGACGGGGTCATGATCACAATTAGTAACTGGAATATTAATATTACTGGAACATTGCCTACCCTTCACGGAGCCCGTTGGTCCTCTGCAACCACCCTCGGAATACATCCTTCCATCCTCACGCCACCTTCACATCTGTACTTTACAGTGATATGGGCCTGTATGACCCACACTCTAGCGGGTCCTTCCCTTTCACTGCGTGTGTTTGTGTCTCCGGCAGCTCCCCCTTGTCCAGCACCTCACTAAATGCCCCCAATAAATGTGGTGCCAACTCCGTCGCTAATTCCTGATGTGTTGGGTGTTCTGGATCACAAACAGGTCACCGACACTGGAAGTGGTGCAACTCTATTTTATTATAAGGTTAACTATATTAACATACTTGAACTGTGGGTAAATGCAACACCAGCTTTAACTGTTGACCCTTGCCTAGTCCTAACCAGGTGATGCACTCAGCACATGGTGAATGTCTGTGTTGCAGGCTGTGAGCTCTGTGCTCCGAGCTGGCTGCTACTAGAATGAGAGGGAACTCTCCTGTCCCCTGTCTTTATAGTGCGTGTCCTCTCACTGGTGATTGGCTGCGGTATTGTGTATGCTGATTGGTCCCACTGCATGTCCATCAGTGTGTGTGTGTGTGTCTGCACCATAATATACTGGTGTATATTATGACAATTCCTTATCGAAATCTGCCGGGTAACCATCCGGCCCCGGGGCCTTCCCTAAAATCATCCCTTTTATGCTTTCCATCGCCTCTCGCACCGTAATGGCTCCTCCAGTGCCTACCTCCTTTCCTTGTCCAGCTGTGGAAATTCCAGCATGTCCAGAAACCGCCCCATATCCCCTTCCTCACCCTGGATCGTCCCTATATAATTTCTCATAGGACTCACTGAACGCCTCATTTGACATCCCCACCTTCGACACTACCTCCCTTTTGTGAGGGCCACAAAGAAAGAGAAAGAGTTGGGTATCTCATTTAGAGTATTATACTTTTGTGAGGGCCACGAAGAATGCAGCACGAGTTTTTTTTTAAATTAAATATTTTATTGAAAATTTTTGGTCAACCAACACAGTACATTGTGCATCCTTTACACAATATTATAACAACACAAATAACAATGACCTATTTTATAAACAAAAAATGAATAAATAATAAATAACAAAAAATGAAAACTAGCCCTAATTGGCAACTACCTTGTCACAAGTAACACTCTCCAAAAATATAATTTAACAGTCCAATATATAATTATCTGTAGCAACGACTTATACATACTATACAGTATATATTAACAACCCTGAGAGTCCTTCTGGTTCCTCCCCCCCCCCCCCCCCCCCGATCCTGGGCTGCTGCTGCTGCCTTCTTTTTCCCATTCCGTCTATCTTTCTGCGAGGTATTCGACGAACGGTTGCCACCGCCTGGTGAACCCTTGAGCCGACCCCCTTAGGACGAACTTAATCCGCTCTAGCTTTATAAACCCCGCCATGTCATTTATCCAGGTCTCCACCCCCGGGGGCTTGGCTTCTTTCCACATTAGCAATATCCTGCGCCGGGCTACTAGGGACGCAAAGGCCAAAACATCGGCCTCTCTCGCCTCCTGCACTCCCGGCTCTTGTGCAACCCCAAATATAGCCAACCCCCAGCTTGGTTCGACCCGGACTCCTACTACTTTTGAAAGCACGTTTGTCACCCCCATCCAAAACCCCTGTAGTGGCGGGCATGACCAAAACATATGGGTATGATTCGCTGGGCTTCTCGAGCACCTCGCACACCTATCCTCCACCCCAAAAAATTTACTGAGCCGTGCTCCAGTCATATGTGCCCTGTGTAATACCTTAAACTGAATCAGGCTTAGCCTGGCACACGAGGACGACGAGTTTACCCTGCTTAGGGCATCTGCCCACAGCCCCTCCTCGATCTCCTCCCCCAGCTCTTCTTCCCATTTCCCTTTTAGTTCATCTACCATAGTCTCCCCTTCGTCCCTCATTTCCCTATATATATCTGACACCTTACCATCCCCCACCCATGTCTTTGAGATCACTCTGTCCTGCACCTCTTGTGTCGGGAGCTGCGGGAATTCCCTCACCTGTTGCCTCGCAAAAGCCCTCAGTTGCATATACCTGAATGCATTCCCTTGGGGCAACCCATATTTCTCGGTCAGCGCTCCCAGACTCGCGAACTTCCCATCCACAAACAGATCTTTCAGTTGCGTTATTCCTGCTCTTTGCCACATTCCATATCCCCCATCCATTCCCCCCGGGGCAAACCTATGGTTGTTTCTTATCGGGGACCCCCCCCAAGGCGCCAGTCTTTCCCCTATGCCGTCTCCACTGTCCCCAAATCTTCAGTGTAGCCACCACCACCGGGCTTGTGGTGTAGTTCCTCGGTGAGAACGGCAATGGGGCTGTCACCATAGCCTGTAGGCTAGTCCCCCTACAGGACGCCCTCTCTAATCTCTTCCACGTCGCTCCCTCCTCCTCTCCCATCCACTTACTCACCATTGAAATATTAGCGGCCCAATAATACTCACTTAGGCTCGGTAGTGCCAGCCCCCCCCTATCCCTGCGACGCTGTAAGAATCCCTTCCTCACTCTCGGGGTCTTCCCGGCCCACACAAAACCCATGATGCTCTTTTCAATCCTTTTAAAAAAAGCCTTCGTAATCACCACCGGGAGGCACTGAAACACAAAGAGGAATCTCGGGAGGACCACCATCTTAACCGCCTGCACCCTCCCTGCCATTGACAGGGATACCATATCCCATCTCTTGAAATCCTCCTCCATCTGTTCCACCAACCGCGTTAAATTTAACCTATGCAATGTGCCCCAATTCTTAGCTATCTGGATCCCCAGGTAACGAAAGTCCCTTGTTACCTTCCTCAACGGTAGGTCCTCTATTTCTCTACTCTGCTCCCCTGGATGCACCACAAACAACTCACTTTTCCCCATGTTCAATTTATACCCTGAAAAATCCCCAAACTCCCCAAGTATCCGCATTATTTCTGGCATCCCCTCCGCCGGGTCCGCCACGTATAGTAGCAAATCATCCGCATACAAAGATACCCGGTGCTCTTCTCCTCCCCTAAGTACTCCCCTCCACTTCTTGGAACCCCTCAACGCTATCGCCAGGGGCTCAATCGCCAGTGCAAACAATAATGGGGACAGAGGGCATCCCTGCCTTGTCCCTCTATGGAGCCGAAAATATGCAGATCCCCGTCCATTCGTGACCACGCTCGCCACTGGGGCCCTATACAACAGCTGCACCCATCTAACATACCCCTCTCCAAAACCAAATCTCCTCAACACCTCCCACAAATAATCCCACTCCACTCTATCAAATGCTTTCTCGGCATCCATCGCCACTACTATCTCCGTTTCTCCCTCTGGTGGGGCCATCATCATTACCCCTAACAACCTCCGTATATTCGTGTTCAGCTGTCTCCCTTCACAAACCCAGTTTGGTCCTCGTGGACCACCCCCGGGACACATTCCTCTATTCTCATTGCCATTACCTTGGCCAGGACCTTGGCATCTACATTTAGGAGGGAAATAGGTCTATAGGACCCGCATTGTAGCGGGTCCTTTTCCTTCTTTAAGAGAAGCGATATCGTTGCTTCAGACATAGTCGGGGGCAGTTGTCCCCTTTCCTTTGCCTCATTAAAGGTCCTCGTCAGTACCGGGGCGAGCAAGTCCACATATTTTCTATAGAATTCGACTGGGAATCCATCCGGTCCCGGGGCCTTTCCCGCCTGCATGCTCCTAATTCCTTTCACCACTTCTTCGACCTCGATCTGTGCTCCCAGTCCCACCCTTTCCTGCTCTTCCACCTTGGGAAATTCCAGCCGATCCAAGAAGCCCATCATTCTCTCCCTCCCATCCGGGGGTTGAGCTTCATATAATTTTTTATAAAATGTCTTGAACACTCCATTCACTCTCTCCGCTCCCCGCTCCATCTCTCCTTCCTCATCCCTCACTCCCCCTATTTCCCTCGCTGCTCCCCTTTTCCTCAATTGGTGTGCCAGCAACCTGCTCGCCTTCTCCCCATATTCGTACTGTACACCCTGTGCCTTCCTCCATTGTGCCTCTGCAGTGCCTGTATCAGCAAGTCAAATTCTACATGTAGCCTTTGCCTTTCCCTGTACAGTCCCTCCTCCGGTGCTTCCGCATATTGTCTGTCCACCCTCAAAAGTTCTTGCAGCAACCGCTCCCGTTCCTTACTCTCCTGCTTCCCTTTATGTGCCCTTATTGATATCAGCTCCCCTCTAACCACCGCCTTCAACGCCTCCCAGACCACTCCCACCTGGACCTCCCCATTATCATTGAGTTCCAAGTACTTTTCAATGCACCCCCTCACCCTTAGACACACCCCCTCATCTGCCATTAGTCCCATGTCCATTCTCCAGGGTGGGCGCCCTCCTGTTTCCTCCCCTATCTCCAAGTCCACCCAGTGTGGAGCGTGATCCGAAATGGCTATAGCCGTATACTCCGTTCCCCTCACCTTCGGGATCAATGCCCTACCCAGCACAAAAAAGTCTATTCGCGAGTAGACTTTATGGACAAAGGAGAAAAACGAGAACTCCTTACTCCTAGGTCTGCTAAATCTCCACGGGTCTACACCTCCCATCTGCTCCATAAAATCTTTAAGTACCTTGGCTGCTGCCGGCCTCCTTCCAGTCCTGGACTTCGACCTATCCAGCCCTGGTTCCAACACCGTATTAAAATCTCCCCCCATTATCAGCTTTCCCATCTCTAGGTCCGGAATGCGTCCTAGCATCCGCCTCATAAAATTGGCATCATCCCAGTTCGGGGCATATACGTTTACCAAAACCACCGTCTCCCCCTGTAGTTTGCCACTCACCTTCACGTATCTGCCCCCGTTATCCGCCACTATGGTCTTTGCCTCGAACATTACCCGCTTCCCCACTAATATAGCCACCCCCCTGTTTTTCGCATCTAGCCCCGAATGGAACACCTGCCCCACCCATCCTTTGCGTAGCCTAACCTGGTCTATCAGTTTCAGGTGCGTTTCCTGTAACATAACCACATCTGCCTTAAGTTTCTTAAGGTGTGCGAGTACCCGTGCCCTCTTTATCGGCCCGTTCAGCCCTCTCACGTTCCACGTGATCAGCCGAGTTGGGGGGCTTCCTACACCCCCCCCCTTGTCGATTAGCCATCACCTTTTTCCAGCTGCTCACCCGGTTCCCACGCCGCTGTATCTCCCCCAGGCGGTGCCCCCCCGCCCATCCTCTCCCATACCAGCTCCCCCCTCTCCCCAGCAGCAGCAACCCAGTAATTCCCCCCTCCCACCCCCCCCCGCTAGATCCCCCGCTAGCGTAATTACTCCCCCCATGTTGCTCCCAGAAGTCAGCAAACTCTGGCTGACCTCGGCTTCCCCCCGTGACCTCGGCTCGCACCGTGCGACGCCCCCTCCTTCCTGCTTCTCTATTCCCGCCATGATTATCATAGCGCGGGAACTAAGCCCGCGCTTCTCCCTTGGCCCCGCCCCCAATGGCCAACGCCCCATCTCCTCCACCTCCCCTCCTCCCCCCATCACCACCTGTGGGAGAGAGAAAAGTTACCACATCGCAGGATTAGTACATAAAACTCCTCTTTGCCCCCCACATTCGCCCCACCACTTTGTTCGAACATTCTTTTTAATAACCCGCTCATTCCAGTTTTTCTTCCACAATAAAAGTCCATGCTTCATCTGCCGTCTCAAAGTTGTGGTGCCTCCCTCGATATGTGACCCACAGTCTTGCCGGTTGCAGCATTCCAAATTTTATCTTCTTTTTATGAAGCACCGCCTTGGCCCGATTAAAGCTCGCCCTCCTTCTCCACCTCCGCACTCCAGTCTTGATAAACGCGGATCACCGCGTTCTCCCATTTACTGCTCCGAGTTTTCTTCGCCCATCTAAGGACCATTTCTCTATCCTTAAAACGGAGGAATCTCACCACTATGGCTCTGGGAATTTCTCCTGCTCTCGGTCCTCGCGCCATCACTCGGTATGCTCCCTCCACCTCCAACGGACCCGCCGGGGCCTCCGCTCCCATTAACGAGTGCAGCATCGTGCTCACATATGCCCCGACATCCGCTCCCTCCACACCTTCAGGAAGACCAAGAATCCTCAGGTTGTTCCTCCTTGCGTTGTTTTCCAGTGCCTCCAACCTTTCCACACATCGTTTCTGATGTGCCTCCTGCGTCTCCGTCTTCACCACCAGGCCCTGTATATCGTCCTCATTCTCGGCTGCCTTTGCCTTCACGACCCGAAGCTCCCGCTCCTGGGTCTTTTGTTCCTCCTTTAGCCCTTTGATCGCCTGTAGTATCGGGGCCAACAGCTCTTTCTTCATTTCCTTTTTGATCTCTTCCACACAGCATTTCAAGAACTCTTGTTGTTCAGGGCCCCATGTTAAACTGCCACCTTCCGACGCCATCTTGGTTTTTGCTTGCCTTCCTTGCCGCTGTTCTAAAGGATCCACTGCAATCTGGCCACTCTCTCCTCCTTTTTCCATCCGTATCCAGGGGGGATTCCCTTCTGGTTTACCGCACAGTGTTTTTAGCCGTCAAAATTGCCGTTGGGGCTCCTATCAAGAGCCCAAAAGTCCGTTTCACAGGGAGCTGCCGAAACGTGCGACTCAGCTGGTCATCGCCGCACCCGGAAGTCCTGCAGCACGAGTTTTAAGGATACAAAGTAATAACATTTATTTACAATAACATATATATATATAACAGCAGCAGTCACTTCCCTTGCTGCACACTTCTTCCTGCTGGTTCCAAACTGGCCAGCTTTATTTATACTTGGAGTTTACTAATGGTTTCTCCGCCCCCCTCATTGGGGAAGCTCATACTCCCACAGGATTGTGGGATTGTCATTAGTCCCTAGTCCCCAGCCAATGGTAAGCAGGCAGGTTATAACATCCCTCCCCCCCAAAGTCCAAGGAATCCACCAAAGACCCTGGCGAAGGAGGGTGTCGGACTCGTTTTGCCGCAGGCCGGACACCATTTGCACGCGGCGCTGGATCAGGCGGTGTGTAACGAGACGGAGACCGACGCTTCCATGATGAACGGCGTAACGGTTGTACATCCACGGCCCGTGGACCCGAGGATTCCCCTTCTGGTGCGTCCTGTGTCTCCATCTCGGAGTCAGAGTCTGCTGCCTCCGTCATGTCAGCGTCTCTATCTCCATTCGGTTCTGTAACGACCTGCGCAGGCTTCGAGTGAGGCACCAGTGGAAGATTGTGAGGACTACCTTCCCTTGTCTCTGGTCTCTGCGGCTGTAGAAATGAGCTCCGGGGGCGGGGAATCCTTGGAGGAGATAGTCTTCTGGACCGAACGTGGTCTACATGTTTGCGCTGGAGACAACCCTGGGCTTGCACCTGGTAAGATATAGAGCCCGTTTGGCGAAAGATTACGCCAGGAACCCACTGGGCACCACCAGCAAAATTCCGAACGAACACTGGGTCACCGGGCGCAAACTGCCGAATCGGCCGTAAACAAAAAGCGAGCCAGTCTCGTGTCCATTGATCCGGAAGACTGCTTCTTTAGTCCTCTTGTGAATGTCAACCCATTAGAAGCCGGGTGGTGAGGGGCAGTGCGGATATGGCGTATGCCGTTCATCTTCATGAACCTCGCAAACTCCTCACTCGTGAATGGAGTGCCGTTATCCGTGACCAGCACCTCGGGGAGGCCATGCGTGCTAAAGGACAAACGCATCTTTTCAATTGTTGCGCAGGACGTTGTCCCCTGCATCTTATGCACCTCTAGCCATTTAGACTGGGCGTCGATTAATAGAAGGAACATGGATCCTTGAAAAGGGTCTGCGAAATCTGCATTCAAGCGTGCCCAAGGCAGCTCTGGCCATTCCCAGTGATGTAGGGGCGCGGCCGGCGGAAGCTTCTGATGCTCCTGGCAAATGGAGCAGTTTTGGGCCTCCTTCTCAATGTCGGTGTCGAGGCCTGGCCACCAGACATAACTCCGGGCCAACATTTTCATTTTGGTCACACCTGGATGCCCATTGTGCAAGTCCCTTAGTATCAGCTCCTGGCCTTTTTCCGGGACAATCACACACATCCCCCACAAGAGGATGCCGTCTTCCACGCTGAATTCTGACAGCTTGGAGGAAAATGCCCGCAACTCGCCTGGGAGCTGTCTATGCTGCCCACCATACAGGACTATGTGCCGAACCTTTGACAGGACTGGCTCCGTCTGGGTCCACTCACGGATCTGTGATGCCATGACAGGCAAGGTGTCCATAAAATTGAGGGTTGCAACCACCTCACCGGTTGTGGAGGTCGACATGGGGCCGGTCGATAAAGGCAATCGGCTCTGTGCGTCGGCATTTGCTATCTGCGTTCCTGGTTTGTGCTCCAGAGAATACTCGTATGCAGCAAGCAACAAAGCCCAGCGCTGGATCCGTGCGGAAGCAATGGGCGATATTGGCTTATCCTCTCTGAAAATTCCCAGCAGAGGCTTATGATCAGTCACGATAGTGAAATGGCGGCCATACACGTACTGGTGGAAGCGTTCCACCGCAAAAACCACTGCCAGGCCCTCCTTCTCGATCTGCGCGTACTTTTTCTCCGCTGCAGTCAATGTGCGGGAGGCGAAAGCTATCGGTTGCTCGGCCCTGTTCTCCATCTTGTGGGAGAGGACGGCCCCAGTACCATACAGGGATGCATCACATGTGACGAGCAAAGGCTTTCCAGGATCATAGTGGGTTAGTAACCCAGACGACGACAATTGTTGCTTTACCCGCCGGAAAGCGGTTTCTTGCGGCTGACCCCAAACCCAGGTGTGATTTTTCTTTAGCAGAAGGTGCAACGGGGCCAGCGTAGTTGCCAGATTGGGGAGGAACTTCCCGTAATAGTTTACGAGACCGAGAAAAGAACGGAGATGCAAAGTGTCAGTCGGGGCGGGGGCCGGTTGAATCGCACGTACCTTCTCTGCGACGGGGTGCAAACCTTCGCGGTCCACCCGATAACCTAGGTAGACTACTTCCGTTGCCTGAAATACACACTTTGTGCGACGTAAACGGACTCCAGCCTCCGAAAAGCGTCTAAGGACAGCCTCCAGATTTTCCAAATATTCCTGCTCCGACGTCCCTGTAATCAAAACGTCATCTAAGTAGACAGCAACATGTGGTAAACCTCTCAAAATGCCCTCCATAACACGTTGAAAAATAGCACAGGCAGAGGATACTCCAAAGGGCAACTGTGTATATCATACAGGCCCCGGTGTGTATTTAAAAAAAATAAAAATGTTTTATTTAAATTTTTTTCCCAAACAACAATTTTTCCTGGCACATGAGGAAGAGGAATTTACCCTGCTTCGGGCATCAGCCCACATACCCTCTTCTATCTCCTCCCCTAGTTCTTCTTCCCACTTTCCTTTTAGTTCGCCCACCGACTCCTCCCCCTCTTCCCTCATCTCTCGGTAAATCTCTGACACCTTGCCCTCTCCGACCCACACCCCTGAAAGCACCCTGTCCTGTATCCCCTGTGTCGGGAGCAATGGAAATTCCCTCACCTGTTGTCTAGTAAACGCCCTCACCTGCATATATCTCAAGAAATTTCCCCGGGGCAACTTATACTTTTCCTCCAATGCCCCCAAGCTCGCAAAAGTCCCATCTATAAATAAATCTCCCACCCTCCTAATTCCCAACTGGTACCAGCTCTGAAATCCTCCATCCATTCTTCCTGGGGCGAACCTATGGTTGTTCCTAATTGGGGACACCACCAGGGCTCCCCGCACCCCTCTCTGTCGCCTCCACTGTCCCCAGATATTCAATGTTGCCGCCACCACCGGGTTCGTGGTAAACTTTTTAGGTGAGATCGGTAGCGGCGCCGTCACCAGCGCCTCTAAACTCGTCCCTTTACAGGACTTTCTCTCCAGTCTTTTCCACGCCGCTCCCTCACCCTCCATCATCCATTTACGTATCATTGCCACATTGACGGCCCAATAGTAATCGCCCAAGTTCGGTAGTGCCAATCCTCCTCTGTCCCTACTACGCTGAAGGAACCCCCTCCTTACTCTCGGAACTTTCCCTGCCCACACGAAGCTCGTGATGCTCCTGTCTATTTTATTAAAAAAGGTCTTGGTGATTAGTATAGGGAGACATTGAAATACAAATAAGAACCTCGGGAGGACCATCATCTTAATTGCTTGTACCCTGCCCGCCAGCGATAGAGGCTGCATGTCCCACCTCTTGAAGTCCTCCTCCATTTGTTCTACCAACCGTGTCAGATTAAGTCTGTGCAAGGTTCCCCAGCTCCTAGCGATCTGAATCCCCAGGTATCGGAAGTTTCTTTCCACTTTCCTTAGAGGCAAGCCTTCTATCTCTCTACTCTGGTCCCCTGGATGTATCACAAATAATTCACTCTTCCCCATGTTTAGCCTATACCCCGAGAAATCCCCGAACCCCCTCAAAATTTGCATAACCTCTATCATCCCCCCCGCTGGGTCCGACACGTATAACAATAGGTCATCCGCGTATAACGAGACTCGGTGTTCTTCTCCCCCTCTAATCACCCCTCTCCATTTCCTGGAGTCTCTCAACGCCATGGCCAGAGGTTCAATTGCCAACGCGAACAACAATGGAGACAGCGGGCATCCCTGTCTTGTTCCCCTATATAGTCGGAAATACTCCGATCTATGTCGACCTGTAACTACGCTTGCCGTTGGAGCCCCATAAAGAAGTCTAACCCAGCTAATAAACCCGTTCCCAAACCCAAACCTCCTTAACACTTCCCATAAATACTTCCACTCCACCCTATCAAATGCATTCTCTGCGTCCATTGCCGCCACTATCTCTGCCTCCCCCTCCACTGGGGGCATCATTATCACCCCTAATAGTCGTCGCACGTTAACATTCAGTTGTCTCCCTTTTACGAACCCTGTCTGGTCTTCGTGCACCACCCCCGGGACACAGTCCTCTATCCTCGATGCCAGTACCTTTGCCAACAATTTGGCGTCCACATTCAATAATGAAATGGGTCTATAGGACCCGCACTGCAACGGATCTTTATCCCTCTTCAAAATTAACGATATCGTCGCCTCCGACATCGTCGGGGGTAGAGTCCCCCCTTTCCTGGCCTCATTGAACGTCCTCACCATCAACGGGGCCAACAAGTCCACATATTTTCTGTAATATTCCACCGGGAACCCGTCTGGTCCTGGGGCCTTCCCTGCTTCCCAGTCCCTTAATAACCTCGTCCACCCCAATCGGTGCCCCCAGGCCTACCACCCCCCGCTCCTCCACTTGCCCCGGTGTGTATTAATCGTTACATAGGGTCGGGAGGCAAGGTCTAGCTCCAACTGTAGGTAGGCGTGACTCATATCTAATTTTGTGAAGGAGAGTCCGCCTGCAAGCTTCGCGTAGAGATCCTCTATGCGAGGCATTGGATATCGGTCGAGTTGGGAAGCCGTATTCACTGTAAGTTTATAGTCGCCACACAAGCGAACTGTGGCATCTGGCTTCATTACAGGTACAATTGGTGCTGCCCAGTCAGCAAAACGGACAGGCCTGATAATACCCAAACTCTCCAAACGAGTGAGCTGCCCTTCTACCTTCTCGAGCAAGGCGTAAGGCACTGGGCGCGCCCGGAATTGGCGCGGCGTGGCTCCTGGTTCGACTTGGATACGGGCTACGGCCCCTTTTATTTTCCCCAAACCAGGCTGGAATACATCTGGGTATCGTCCTAGCACCTCAGTCAACCCTTCAGAAACTGTTTGGAGGATGTGCTGCCATTGCAACCGCAAATGGTGCAACCAGTCCCGACCCAACAGGCTGGGCCCATGGCCGCGCACCACGATAAGTGGGAAACGCCCCTCCTGGCGTCCATAAACAACAGGGGTCATTGTAGTTCCTGCAATGTCCAGTGGTTCCCCCGTGCAGGTGGCCAACCTGGCCTGTGTGTCGGTTAATGTAAGGGTCTGTATACGCTGCTTGATGCGGTCGAATGTCCTCTGGGCGATCACGGAGACCGCTGCGCCAGTGTCCAACTCCATCTCAAGCGGGTGACCATTGACCCGTACTGTCACCTTAATGGGGGCCATACGGGGAGCTGCCACACAATGCAGCTGCAGGCAGTCGTCCTCCGTCTCAACGTCCTCAGGAGTAGTCGCCGCAGGTTCATCCACATGGAAGGTACGACCCCTGGGCTGGTCCCAGTTAGGGCCCCTGGGCTGGTCCCAGTTTCGGTCGGAACGACGGCGCCTCTGGCGCCCCCAGGACCGGTGTCCGCGACGGGGTCGGCGCCTATAAGTTTGACATGGACATGGCTCCTCATCCATTGGTTCTGGAGAAGGCTCCCTTCGGGGAGGAATGTCCGACGGCCAGTGGCGTCGGTCCGGATGTCGCCTCGCCCAAGGTACCGCAGGAGTGCGGGGGGTCATTTTCAGACGGAAGGGGTTGCGTCCCAAGGCATGCACTTCCATTCCCTGTAGCTCCTGCTCTCCTCGTTCTGCACTCTCTCGGGACAATACTATTTGAATGGCCTGTTGAAAAGTCAATGTTGGCTCAGCTAACAACTTTCTCTGGGTGGCCGCATTGTTAATACCGCAAACCAAACGGTCGGGTAACATTTCTGACAAGGTCTCACAATTCTATAGTGTAGGTTAGATGGCTTTTGTTTCGGTGCAACATCGTGGGCCGAAGGGCCTGTACTGCGCTGTATCGTTCTATGTTCTATAGTGTAGGTTAGATGGCTTTTGTTTTGGTGCAACATCGTGGGCCGAAGGGCCTGTACTGTGCTGTATCGTTCTATGTTCTATAGTGTAGGTTAGATGGCTTTTGTTTCGGTGCAACATCGTGGGCCGATGGGCCTGTACTGCGCTGTATCGTTCTATGTTAATAGTCACAGTACTCCGCAATCCTGCGTAGCCTGGATATAAAATCGGCAAGGGATTCTCCAGGGGTCCTCTCAGCGGTATTAAACCAGTAACGCTGGACTATCGTGGACGGGGTTGGGTTAAAATGTTGCCCCACTATATTCACAAGTTCATCAAACGTTTTGGTGTCCGGCGCAGCTGGGTACGTAAGGCTCCTAATCACCCCAAACATATGCGGGCCACAGGTGGTGAGCAATATGACCACCTGGCGCTCGTTTTCGGTGATATTATTTGCCCGGAAATAGTAACGGATCCGTTGTGCGTACTGGTTCCAGCTTTCCAGCGCAGCATCAAAAACATCCAAACGTCCATACAGAGGCATGGTATAATAGAAAACAACTTCCAACCTGTATCCAACAAAAATCCAGGGAGGTGGCTTCAGCAGTGTAGACAGCTATTCACTTTAACCCTCGTCGCCAGTTTTGTGAGGGCCACAAAGAATCCAGCACGAGTTTTAAGGATACAAAGTAATAACATTTATTTACAATAACATATATATATAACAGCAGCAGCAACTTCCCTTGCTGCACACTCCTTCCTCCTGGTTCCAAACTGGCCAGCTTTATTTATATTTGGAGTTTACTAATGGTTTCTCCGCCCCCCTCATTGGGGAAGCTCATACTCCCACAGGATTGTGGGATTGTCATTAGTCCCCAGCCAATGGTAAGCAGGCAGGTTATAACACTCCCCCTTCCCTGTCCGTACTTTCAGGGTCTCTCCAGACGCGGCCGGCTTCTGCAGCTGATTGGCTAGCATGTGGCTCGACTTCTCTCCATATTCATATTGCACTCCCCTCGCTCTCCATAGCTGCCCAACAGCCTTTCCCGTTATCAGCCTGTCGAACTGCCCCTGTAACTCCTTTCTCTTCACCAATCCCTCCACGTGAGTACAATCCTGTTCCAACAAGTTCTCTTCCAGTGGGAAAATATTGCGGACACATGGGGATATAGTACCGCAATTCATGTTTGATGTGTTATGTACTCTGGGATAACAAAGGCTGCAACTTTGACCAAAAGATACTCCAGACTTTGAAGTAAGTTCAGTGTGATTTATTGAACCATTAGCACAGTTCTCCATGAGTTCGACTCTCCTGCTAATCTTGCTATAGTAACTCAGTCTAATTAACCAGTCTGCTCTAAGCCATGCGGTGGGTGTGATGCTTCTGATCTGCCCCTGTCCTTCTCTCTAAGTGTCGCCTGTGGAAAGAGACAGAGCATGTGTGCCCTGTCCTTATATATGGGTTGCCCCCTGTAGTGTTACCTCTGGGTGTCTTGGCTGCCCATTGGTTGTGTCCTATTCTGTGTGTTCATTAGCTGTATGTCTGCATGTTATGACATCTCCGGTGCTCCCTCTAGTGTTTACTTAGTTGTAGTGTATTTACATTAACCCCTTGTGTATATACAGTAATGTATATCACCACAATGTTCTTGGGGGATGTTAATGAAGCCTTTTATAGATTGATATTAACTTTGCCCTCAACTTAATATCTCCAGCACAGGGGGTGGGATTCTCTGATCCTGGGGCTAAGCATTGATGCCGTCGTAAACGGCGGAGGGTTTTACGACGGGGTCATCAAGCCCCTAGGAGCAGCGATCCTGCGCCGCACAGGGGGCCAACACGGTACTGGGAGCCTCATGCTGCTCCAGCTGCCAATACGGGCGCCAACGCAGCCGGCGCGAGTTTGCGCATGCGTGATACAGCCAACGCAAGTTTGCGCATGCGCTTTGATTGCCGTCTCCACGCCGGCCCTGACGCAACATGGCGGAGAGCGACAGCGGCCCGGCACGGAGGAACATAGGCCCCCACCAGGATAAGCTCACCCGCCGCTCGGTAGGCACCGATCACAGGCCAGGCCACCGTGGTGGCCCCCCCCAGAGTCGGAACCCCCGCCCCCCCACCAGGCCACCCCCCACAACATGAACGCCAAGGTCCTGCCGGGTAGGACCATATTAGAACGGCGGTGGCTGGACTCGACCTAACCGGGCACGCACTCGGCCCATCGCGTGGGAGAATCGGCTGCGGCTCCCGACGACGCCGCGCCTGCGCCAATTCTCCGGTCGCTGGAGAATCGTCGGACCGGCGTTGCGTGATTTGCGCCCCCCCAGGCGATATTCCGACCCGGCGCGGGGTCGGAGAATTCTCCCTGGGGCTTAACTGGTGACCATGGAAACAGGATTGAGCACTAGTTCAGGTGATCATTTAAACTTCTCCACTTATTGCAACTGATGCCCTAAATTGCTCTGGCAAATGTTTGGCAGGGGACGGTTGTATGGATAGTAGTTACTTCCAAGATGAAAAGATCAGGATAAATAGTGTGCTGAATGTGTTTGGCAACACAGCAGAATAAGAGGATTATCATGGCAGTGACAATGTGTTGTGGTGGGATCGGGATGTGCACAGTGCGGGGCCACCACCACTGGAGGGTTTACCCATGTTTGAGAATTTACTGATGGGTGCTTAGCTTCCTTGATCTCTTCAGATTGATAGGGATAAGTGACATGTTAGACTCCAGAATCGGTACTTGTCATCCTATTTAAAGCAACAAACAAGTTGGATTCAAAGTCTGCACTATGGCGTGCATGGACACATTGGAGAACTTTGATCAGCACAACTCAAAGCATGGAAGCACCCACTCTCCGCATTAGAGACATTCTTGCAACTCCCTGTGCTACCAATCCACTAGCAATCGAAATGGACTCCTCCATTCTCTCTACTATTGTGGAGAGTGCACCTGTCACAAATATCTGTACTTGGCTAAATTGCTGATGCACATTTAGCATTCATTCTCCTTTTCAGTGATAATCCTCAGGGTTCAGCATCTTCCGCTGAGCAGAACTTGGGAAGAATTGTCTTCCCCCCCTGACTCCACCACCCTCCCCTGGATGTATGTCACCCGACAGGGCCCCGTCAGAAGTGGGTTCCTCTGAGGATTCACCCTCTTAGCCATATTTACTGCATGGGAGGAGACTCTGAATGATTAAATAAGGAGTCATAATTTTAATAATCAACATACTCCATCTTCACATAGTTCAGTCATTTTTAAAAATTCTTTCACAGGATGTGGGTATCAGTGGCTAGGCCAGTATTTATTGCCCATCCCTAATATCCCTTGAGAAGGCGGTGGTTTTCTTGAGCAACTGCAGTCTATGAGGTGTAGGTACACCCACAGTGCTGTTAGGTAGGGAGCTCCAGGATTTTGACCCAGTGATAGTGAAGAATAGGCCAATTATTTTCACATCAGGATATTCTGTGGCTTGGAAGGGAACTTTCAGGTGGTAGTGCACCCATGCGTCTGCTGCCCTTGTCCTTCTAGGTGATAGCGGACACGGGATTGGAAGGTGCTGTTGAAGGAGCCTTGGTAAGTTGATGGAATAAAGAGAGCATATGTGTGTCAGTCAAAATTCATAATTCTGTCATGAGCAATCTGTGAGCTCCTGTCTCTCCATCTTTGACTATAAGAGGGCCACAGATGTGCCACTTATCTCCGCTGCATCACTTAGTCAGACTAATTGTGGTGGCCAATCTCTGGTATTGCCCCCTCCCTTGTTATAGGCTTTTGTATTTTACGAGGGACGGCACGGTAGCACGGTGGTTAGCACAGTTGCTTCACAGCTCCAGGGTCCCAGGTTCGTTTCCTGACTTGGGACGCTGTCTGCACATTCTCCCCATGTCTGCGTGGGTTTCCTCCGGGTGCTCCGGTTTCCTCCCACAGTCCAAAGATGTGCAGGTTAGGTGTATTGGCCATGCTAAATTGCCCTTAGTGTCCAAAAAGGTAAGTTGTGGTTACAGGGATAGGGTGGGGGTGTGGGCTTGAATGGGGTGCTCTTTCAGGGGAACGGATGTCGGCTCTTTTATGTGGACAAGATGTTGGAGCAGCTAATGGGCAATTAGGGATGGGCAACAAATGCTGGCACAGCCTGTGACGTCCACGTACCATGAATGAATAAAAAATAAATTAAAAAAACACCAAACACAAGTAAAATCATAGCAACAACTAGATAAAACATTAAGTATTTATAAAAGCAGTGCTGGAGGGCTGGTCTTCCTGTTGCTGAACACAATCTCAGCTGTACAATGTTAAGGGATGCCATTAACTGGAGTGTTAAGCTCGAAAATGGCAGGACAGAGGCCACATCAATGTGATGCTCGAATTGACATCATGATCTGCTTGCTCTGCAGACTTACAGTGGGCAATCATTGCACATGCAAATTCCATCACCAATATGGTGTCCAACATATTTCACCCCATGTGCCCCTGTACATGTGTCCCATGTACATGTGTCAGAGACACAATATTGGAGCTCGAGAGGCACTCATGGTGTCCAGGAAACAGGTGGCCAATGAGCCCAATTTCTATCCCTGAGACCATAAGACCATAAGACATAAGAGCGGAAGTAAGGCCATTCGGCCTGTTCTCTAATGATAGGCATTTAAATAGTGGATGTAATCGGCTCACACTGCGCACTCATGTTTAAATCATTTGAACCGCTTCATTACATGACAGCCCTGAAATCACTGACTAAATGTGAATATATTTTATGTGGTGTGTAATGGATGGTGAATGGTTTTGTAAAACCCTTCTCCCAGTCATGTGATTCACAACATTCTGCTGATTACTGAGGAAAACAAAACCATTAATTGCATCTGTTTACATTAAAATGGCCTTAAACAGCACAAAAAGAACTGGGTTTTTTTCAGTGTCATGAAATCTCATTAACAAGCATCATTGGCAGAAGGAACTTAAAGTACCGATATAATTCCAGTGTGCTGGCAGAGATCGAGCGTATTCGGATAGTCTTGTTAGATTGTGTATTTCCACAGATCATTTGTCAAAAGACAATAAGGCAACTGTTGTACGGGAAGCAGCCAACAAGGTGGATTTGTTTTTAATGCAGCACTTTGAGGTGGAATGCAAGTAGGCTTATCGCCGCTCCACAATTGTCCTATAGTGTCAAGGAATTGAAGATTAATCTCCTGAACACTGCTGTGAACAAACGGAGAACAATTGTCGGGTGTTAAAAAGTGATGAATTCTCTAATTTCTTTGAACATTTTCATTTATTAGTTGCAATGGTATCGGATATGGGGAGAATGGCCACATTCTGGACCAGGTAAACAGAGGATCGTGTGGTGCAACCTCCAGGAATACATCCGACCAGAGTTGGTAACTCGAAAGCTCAGCACCCACTTCATTGACGTTTACCCTCTCAAATGGCTGTAAATCAGGACTTCCTAAACTGGGGGTCGTGAGAGGGGATTCTGGAGATACGGGGCTGGATTCTCCGTTTCTGAGACTAAGTGCTGATGCCGTCGTGAAAAGCGTGGACTTTTACGGCGGCAAAAGCGGTGCGACAGGTGCAACTATTGAACAACTCTAAAGGGGCTAGCACGGTCGCCACGTGAAAAGCCACTGTTTGCAATGGAAACGGCGCCGGATTTGCCAGGTCCGTGATTGCCGCGATTCATCCCCTCCCCCCCCCCCCCCCACACTGTCACAACCAACATGGCTGGAAGGAGAGCAGGGCCGTGGTTCAGGGATGCAGAGCTGGAGACCCTCCTGGACGCCGTGGAGGAGAGGCGGATGGTCCTGTACCCCGGCCCGGAAGGAAGGTCGTCAGGCACTGCCTTTCGCCATGCCTGGGCGCAGGTGGCAGACGCGGTCAGGGCCGTGCGCAATGTCGCTCGGACCGCCACCAGTGCAGGAAGAGATGACTGCACGACCTCCAGGGAGGCCAGGGTGAGTTGGCAGCGATGTGCCCCTGGCACCAACCCCCTTACCCCTCACACACATGGTAACCTGGAACCCCCCCCACTCCCGGGGGACGGCTGGACCCCCACCCTACCCCACAAGCCTGCACCCATGCCAGCCGCAATGGCTACTGATGTCATCATCTACCAGTAGTGATCTCTGTATATGTTTATACATGGTTAACATGTAATCAGTATAGTCAGATGATCACTAGAGGGCAGCACCACAGGAGGTATAAAACCTAGCTCAAGCTGTTTTCCCACTCTCTTCGGATGTGTTGTAGCTAGAGAACAGAAGTGTAGAGTTGAACTCAGAGTGCAAGTGTTATTTTCATAGCAAATCTAATTCTCTAATGTTAATTTGATTACTAGTATAAGTATTAAAGAATCAAACTCACAAATTGATTGATTAGTTACTCACTAAATTATTTGTTATAACTGGACAACTTCGAGTATTCATCATCATCTAAATTAAGATTTAATCGGCATCAACAAATGAGTAACATATATTACTTCAGGTAAATAACACTACCCAATCCCTGGGCTGCATGCGCCGGACTGTCTAACAGTGTTGTTGTTTCTGTTTGCCACCCCCTCCGCCCCCCCCCCCCCTTTGTGATGAAAGTTTAAAAGAAGCACTATTAAGACAAACTGATTTAACACTGAAAAATGCGATTGAAAAATGTATTTCGCATGAGCAAAGTAGAAATCAGTACCTTGAGTTTTATCACCAGGAAAAGGGCGCGAAAGTCCACCACGAGGTCGAGAGTGTTAAAATGCTGTCGCAGGCAGCTAAGAAGCACGTTCAGGATGGCAGCTATCTTGCGCACATACACTCCAGCCCAGGACATGCGCAGTTCGTACAAAAATGCGGGACTCAGGAACAGAAGTCCGTGCAAGAGCGAACGTGCACCAAGCGTCAGATAGACAATGTCATGACATGCGACCGATGTGGTAACGCCCACTTAAAGGGGAAATGTTCTGCACAAGGAAAAAGATGTTTAAAGTGCACCAAGCTTAATCATTTTGCTTCACAATGCAAGTCAACAGCGATTTATCAAACTCCAACAAAGAAACAACAACATTTCAATGTTCGCAACATTGATAATACGGAGACTGAAGAATCCAAAGAAGATTTTTCAAATGAAGAGAAATTTTTTACTTTGGAGGATACATTCTTCGTGGGAATCATAGATACATCAGAGGAACTTCAAGCAACAAAGGAGACTCCTCAGCCTATTAATGATATTGACTCTAACAGTGAATGGACCTCAACAGTTCAAGTGAACAACTACCCGATAGTGTTCAAGCTTGACACTGGAGCTTCAGCTAATCTCATGACAAGCAAAGATCTTGCATCACGAGATGATACCTTCTGCATGTCGGCTGAAAGACTATGGGCGGGATTCTCCCGCAATTGGCAGGATTGCCCGACGCCGGCACCAAGAACGGCGCGAACCACTCCGGCATCGGGCCAACGAATCCTCCGCACTTCCGGGGACTAGGCTGGCGCCGGAGGGGTTGGCGCCGCGCCAACTGGCTCCGAAGGGCTGTGCGAGTTGGCGCATGCGCAGAACCGCCAGCGTGATTCCACGCAGGCGCAGCCCAGCCGGCGTGGAAGGAAGGAGTGTCCCCACAGTACAGGCACGCCTGCAGATCGGTGGGCCCCGATTGCGGGCCAGGCCACTGTGGGGGCCCCTCCGGGGCCGGATCCCCCCGCGCCTCCCCCCCACCCCGAGGACTTCAGTAGCCGGCCTACAAGCCAGGTCCCGCCATGATGGACTATGTCCATTTCACGCCGGCGGGACTGGCCAGGAACTGACGGCCACTTGGCCCATCGGGGCCCGGAGAATTGGCGGGGGGGGGGGGGGGGGGGGGGGGGGGGGGGGAGGCCGCTGCCAACGGCCCCGACCGGGCCGGTGTAAACCCCGCCCCCGCCTGAAAACTGGCGTCAGAGAATACGGCAGCCGGCGGCGGGGCAGGATTCACGCCGCCCCCCCCCCCCCCCCCCCCGGGGATTCTCCAACCCGGCGGGGGGTCGCAGAATCCCGCCCGGCAACCAGATTGCTTCAAAAGGATTGTGCCATTTGAAAGTTGCTAATAAGGTCAAGACAGTACTACGGTTCAAGATCATGTACGACCACAAATCTTCGCTGTTAGCTGCACAGGCCTGCAAAGACTTGCGGCTTGTCCAGAGAATTTTTATGAATTCAAAAGAAACATCAAGATTAGATGATGTACAGAAATTACTCAGTGAATATCCTGACGTATTTTGAGGTATGGGTACATTACCCTAACGAAAAAAGATTTTGCTAAAGAAAGATGCGAAACCCGTCATCCATCCGCCAAGGCGGGTACCAGCTCCCTTGCGTGAAAGGCTGAAAAATGAATTAAACCGATTACAGTCTCAAGGAATCATCTCAAGAGTCACACAACTGACTGACTGGGTCAGCTCATTGGTCTGCGTCAAGAAACCATCAGGTGATCTCAGAATATGTTTGGATCCCAAGGATCTAAACAAGAACATTCGTAGGGAACACTACGCTATCCCTAAGCGAGAAGAGATAACTTGTGAGATGGCAAATGCTCGCATTTTTTCCAAATTGGATGCCTCGCAAGGTTTCTTCTGGCAGATGCAGCTAGATGATTCGAGTAAATTTCTTTGCAAGTTTAACACTCCGTTTGGAAGATTCCGTTTGGAAGATTCTGTTATAACTGCATGTCTTTCGGGATCATCTCTGCCTCCGAAATATTTCATAGAATCATGGAGCAGATGACAAAGGGTATAGAAGGTGTCAGAGTCATACAGGTGACATTATTACATGGTCGAATACGGAAGACCACATAGCCAGATTAAAACAAGTGTTTCGAAGAATCCACAAATATGGATTGAAACTGAACCAATCTAAGTGCAGGTTTGCATGTTCTTCTTTAAATTTCTTTGATGATACCATATCAGCTCAAGGTGTCAAGCCAAAGACAACGTTTCTGCAATCCAGAACATGCAGCAGCCGAAAGATAAAAAAGCTGTTCTTCGATTTCTCGGATTCCTCAACTTTT
Organism: Scyliorhinus torazame; assembly: GCF_047496885.1. NCBI lineage: Eukaryota > Metazoa > Chordata > Chondrichthyes > Carcharhiniformes > Scyliorhinidae > Scyliorhinus > Scyliorhinus torazame. The sequence continues at coordinate 115,493,876 of NC_092720.1, read as the reverse complement.
TAGGCAAGTTTGTATCCAACTTGTCAACGAGGACGTCAGCTTTACAAAACTTAATCAGGAAAACTACAGAGTTTGAATGGACTCCCACGCCACCAAAAAGAATGGGTGGATCTCAAACATCAACTGATGACAGATCCAATTCTGACTTTCTTCGACCCAACCAGACCTACAAAGATCTCCACCAACGCCAGTCTTGATGGAATCAGTGCGGTGCTTTTGCAACAAGGTGACCAAGCAGACTGGGTTCCAGTACGCGTCCAGAGCAATGACCACCACGGACTGCAGGTATGCACAAATAGAAAAAGAATGTCTTGGACTGATCACAGGCATCTCAAAATTCCATGATTATGACGATGAGCTTCCCGAGTTCATTGCAGAGACAGATCACAGACCTCTTATCAATATCATTGAGAAAATCCTCAATGATATGACCCCTCGCCTGCGAAGAATGATGATGAAGTTGAGGAGGCATGGCTTCACACTAGTCTACACTCCTGGAAAGGACCTTGTCATTGTTGACACATTGTCCAGATCCACTGGTACTACAAGCTCATCTCTAGAGTCCATGGACGATATTGAAGTTCAATTCTGGGGGGGGGGGGGGGGGTTAGCACAGGGCTAGATCGCTGGCTTTGAAAGCAGTCCAAGACAGGCCAGCAGCATGGTTCAATTCCCATACCAGCCTCCCCGAACAGGCGCCAGAATGTGGCGACTAGGGGCTTTTCACAGTGACTTCATTTGAAGCCTACTTGTGACAATAAGCGATTTTTATTTCATTTCAGGGCAGTACGGTAGCATTGTGGTTAGCACAATTGCTTCACAGCTTCAGGGTCCCAAGTTCGATTCCGGCTTGGGTCACTGTCTGTGCGGAGTCTGCACATCCTCCCCGTGTGTGCGTGGGTTTCCTCCGGGTGCTCCGGTTTCCTCCTACAGTTCAAAGATGTGCAGGTTAGGTGGATTGGCCATGATAAATTGCCCTTAGTGTCCAAAATTGCCCTTAGTGTTGGGTGGGGTTACTGGGTTATGGGGATCGGGTGGAGATGTTGACCTTGGGTAGAGTGCTCTTTCCAAGAGCCGGCACAGTCTCGATGAGCCGAATGGCATCCTTCTGCACTGTAAATTCTATGTTAAATGCAGATGTGCAAGGAGAATCTTCCGGCATCTGACGAAAAACTGAAGCAGATTTGTCTAGAGACGCAAAAAGATGCAACCTTGCTCCGAGTTATTCATCATTTCCAGCATGATTGGCCAAAGGGACACTGTCCACAATTTCAAAATCTCCAACCTGAATTAACTGTACTTGATGGAATACTTCTTAGAAATGACCAGATTGTCAACCGCTAACTCTCAGGTCAGAAATGTTCAGCAAGATCGACGAAGGACATCTGGGAATCGAAAAATGGAAAAGAAGAGCACGACAATCTGTATATTGGCCAGGAATAAATGAAGACATAACTGACATGGTAATGATGTGTACCACGTGTCAAAAGCATCAACCAGCACATTGTCAGGAGACACTACAGCAGCACAAACTAGCTACGTCACCTTGGACCAAAGTCGGCATAGACTTATTCCATGCTGAAGGAAGGGACTATGTTCTAATCATTGATTATTATTCTAACTTTCCAGAAGTGATGAAACAGTTGGGTGAATGGCTCCCATTTTTTGTGGAAGCCCTCTTCTGATCCACAGATGGTGAATTTGATTTTCTCCATTTGGGGAAATTCTGATAGGTCGGACAGCCAGTCTGCAGCTTTAGGTGGTGCTGCTGATTGCCAACCAAGCAGGGTTCTGTGGCGAACGATCATGGTGGCAAAGGCAAGGGCATCTGTCCTCCTCCCCATGACGAGATCTGGCTGGTTTACCACTCTTCTTGACAACATTGTTACCGTTGCTCTTTAGTCTAATATTATCCTTAAGTTATCAGGTTAGTGCTGAATCACTTTCCCCAAGGCTTACCTATTCAATAAGGGAATGGATATGTTTAAATCCATTTAAATGTTGACCATTACTTATCTACCATTATATTTTTAAATCTAGTTTCCAGTTTACTTTAGCCAACACGCACACACACCCCTTATACCTAATTTGCTTGGTTCAGATTTAAGACCCTGGATTTTCTCTGAACAATATCATTTTCATATTCAATATAAAATTAAACTATATTATGATCACTCTTGCCCAGAGGCTCTTTACTACAAGATTACTAATTATTACACAATTGGTTTATTACACAATACTAGATTTAAAATAGCCTGCTCTCTGGTTGGTTCCTTGACATACTGATGTAGAAACCTATCTTGAATGTATTCAATAAACCCATTCTCCAAGCTATTACTGCAAATTTGGTATGTCCAGTCTGTATAAAGATTATAGACCCCGTAAGTTGTGTTTACTTGCTACATTTGTGGGGCAGACAGGAATGTGGCGGAGACCACAACCAGATCGGCCATGATCTTATCCAATGGCACAGCAGGCTCAAAGAGCAGAATGGCCTACTCCCAAGTCCTTCCTATATACTTACGCTTAAAGCTTGCCGATTTATATTCTGTCTGACACTACTATGAAGTTGCCGAGGAATTACCAGTGTTTTCTGTCCCTTGTTCTTTTTGCTTCTGTTTGAACTGATTTAATATCTTTTTTGAGCTTAGATCCGTTGGATTGGATTTATTGATTGTCACGTGTACCGAGGTACAGTGAAAAATATTTTTATATGTTCTCTTTATACTGATACGATCATCGATATAACTTGAATTCTAATTCTCACTTCGAAAAGATAACTATCATGAAATAATTACTTCCCCAGCCTGGTCACTCAACAACGACATCTCCAGAATGAGATAAATCATATTTATTTCAGTCTGTGCTGTTAAAATATTTAGTCACGAATGCTTTGCACATTCAGGTACACTGCACTAGCTTGTTTTTAAAAAAAATATTTAGAGTACCCAATTAATTTTTCCAATTAAGGGGCAATTTAGCATGGCCAATCCACCGAGCCTGCACATCTTTGGGTTGTGGGGGCGAAACCCAACCAAACATGGAGAGAATTTGCAAACACCACATGGACACTGACCCAGAGCCAGGATCGAACCTGGGACCTCGGCACCATGAGCCTGCAGTGCTACCCACTGCGCCACCGTGCTGCCCTACTAGCTTGGTTACCTTCACTGCCTCATTCTGCTTACTTTTACCCAAATTGTTATTCTGCTCTTCAGCATTTGTCTTGTTTCATGCTGCTTATGAAACCTCCCAACTACACTACCAACTTTCGGTTCTAGCTCAGGTTCGGCACCGCCCATCCCCCCCCTCTCTCCTCCACCCTGCAGTACCACCCAAAACCCAGCAGGGGGAAATCACACTGAGTCAGAGCCCAGAATGAGGGACGGGGAGGGGGGGGGTCCTTCTAGAAGACAGTCGCCTGCCTAACATGCCTGAAATGCGACGGCCTTTTAAAGTTGATTTCGGTTTCGCTCCCAAATTATAATAATTTGATGGAAGAGGCCGTGAACGGCTGCGTGCCTCTTTTGACCGAAGAAATGGTGATCGTCACTTATATACTCCCGGCTCGGTCAGGCCACCCGCCCCGGGGTGAGGGTGGGGTCCTCGCGCAGGTTGCTGTGGAGATCTAAGATGGCGGCGCTCTGGCTCGCCGGCTCCGGTGAGTAAAAGGAAGGGGGCCCAGAGCGGCTCGGCTGGAAGAGGGAGTCCGGCCGCTCACCAGCGGGGTAGGGAACGGCCGTTCACTTTCCGTGGCTGAGTTGTGTGAGGGGAGGATCAAGCGGGGCTGTGCTGTCAGTGCGTTCCGCTGTCATTTCCTCAGTTGGCTTCACCGTCGGTTGTTGGCCGCTTGACGGAGGGGGCGGGGCGGTTCCCGCTGTTGTCCAGTTTCATTGTCGTTCTCTTCCCCCCCCCGGCGTGGACAGAGGGCTTGGGCTGTGATTGATAGCGGGGCCGCCCAATCAGGGCGGGGGGCGGGTGTTTGCTCTGCCGGGCTTTGACCAATGGGCGCAGGGAAGTTCCAGGTTCGGTGGCGCGGCGAATCCTGATTGGGGGAGGGCAGCGGGATGCTCGCGTGCTTCGAATTTGAGCCCGGAACTGCCACCCGCAGCGCCAGTTGCACCCCCCCCCCTTCCCCCATTATTAACACTGCAATGAAGTTGCAAACAAGCCCCTTGACGCCACACTCCGGGGCCTGCTCAGATACACTGAGGGAGAATTCAGAATGTCCAATTCACCTAACAAGCAGGTCTTTTGGGACTTGTGGGAGGAAACTGGAGCACCCAAAGGAAACCCAGGCAGGCATGGGGAGAACATGCAGACTCCGCACAGACAGTGACCCAAGCTGGGAATCGAACCTGGGACCCTGGCTTTGTGAAGCAACAGTGCTACTCACTGTGCTGCCGCGAAGCGGTGGCGTGGGTTCCCCAGAACACTGCAATTACCGTGAAGCGGTGGCATAGGTGCCCCAGAGCACTCCCAATTACTGTGCGGCAGTAGCGTGGGTGCCCCAGAGCACTGTGCAGTTGTCATACCATTGTGGGAACCACTATGCCACTGTGTGACATGGGATGGCCCGGAGCACTGTGCAGTTACTGTTACGTGCCATGGGCAACTATTGTGGCATGGGTTCCCTGGAGTATTGTGCAACTACAGTATGGGCAACTTGGCACACTGCCACTGGGGGATGGTCACCTTGGAGTACAGTCAGTTGAACACCCCATAATAATCTTTATTAGTGCTACAAGTAGGCTTACATTAACACTGCAATGAAGTTATTGTGAAAAGCCCCTAGTCACCACACTTCAGCGCCTGTTCGGGTACACGGAGGGAGAATTCAGAATGTCCAATTCACCTAACAAACACGTCTTTCGGGAAGCCGGAGCACCCGGAGGAAACCCACGCACACATGGGGAGAATGTGCAGACTCCACACAGACAGTGACGTAAGCCAGGAATTGAACCTGGGTCCCTGGTGCTGTGAAGCAACAGTGCTAACCACTGCTACCGTGCTCTCTGTCACTGTGGCACTGGTGCCTGAACATGGTGCAGTTTGCAACACTTATATGGGCACCCCAGAGCCACTGGTATGGGCACTCCAGAGCACCGTGTAACACCTGCAGCACTAAGGCGTGGGCACTCTGGAGCACCATGTAATGCATGGACAAACAAAGAACAAAGAAATGTACAGCACAGGAACAGGCCCTTCGGCCCTCCAAGCCCGTGCCGACCATACTGCCCGACTAAACTACAATCTTCTACACTTCCTGGGTCCGTATCCTTCTATTCCCATCCTATTCATATATTTGTCAAGATGCCCCTTAAATGTCCCTATCGTCCCTGCCTCCACTACCTCCTCCGGTAGTGAGTTCCAGGCACCCACTACCCTCTGCGTAAAAAACTTGCCTCGTACATCTACTCTAAACTTTGCCCCTCTCACCTTAAACCTATGCCCCCTAGTAATTGACCCCTCTACCCTGGGGAAAAGCCTCTGACTATCCACTCTGTCTATGCCCCTCATAATTTTGTATACCTCTATCAGGTCGCCCCTCAACCTCCTTCGTTCCAGTGAGAACAAACCGAGTTTATTCAATCGCTCCTCATAGCTTATGCCCTCCATACCAGGCAACATTCTGGTAAATCTCTTCTGCACCCTCTCTAAAGCCTCCACATCCTTCTGGTAGTGTGGCGACCAGAATTGAACACTATACTCCAAGTGTGGCCTAACTAAGGTTCTATACAGACATCCTGGAACACTGTGGCATGGCCACATTGAACCACTCGGACACCCGGAGCACTTCGCCACTGTGGCACTGGTGCCTGATCACCCTGCAGTTTTTACATTGGTACCAAAATACATTGGGCCAGAGGTCAAAATAATGTTGAGGTTAATGCTACCTTCTGTTGGTCATGCATAACTGTTGTAGCAACTTCAAGCGAGGGGCAGATTTATGGGGGGATGCACATCTTGAAAAATTTCTGTCCAGGTCATGCTGTTCTTGTTAGCTTCATTAAAATGGCAGCTTGCTGTCTTGGCATTGAATGATAAGCAGTTGCTGTATTTGAAGTATCTACGAACTAAACCCAATACTGGCCTTGCTTTTGCAAGTGGAAGTACCCCTTTAATGTTATGATAAGTGTTAGTTACTGCCAATTTCGAGGGGGTGGTGGTGTTAGTAAACAAGCTGGTGGCATTTGAGATGGGGAAAATTGTGGCAGATTCAGTGGGGGGGCGGGGGGGGGGGGGGAGGTGGGGTTCGTGATGGTGAGTGGGAAGCTGGAGGGGATGCCAGTGGTTTTGGTGACTGTTTATGTCCCAAACTGGAACGATGTAGAGTTTATGAGACGGGTGCTGGAGAAGATCCCTGACCTGGACTCGCACCGGTTGATTGGAGGGTGGGGGGAATTTTAACATGGTCATTGAGCCAGGTTTGGACCTCTCGAGATCGGGGAAGAAGTCTTCGGTTGCTAAGGAGCTGGAGGGGTTCATAGAACAGATGGGCGGGGGGGGGGGGGGGGTTGGCGATACTGGATGTACTCCCGGATTTACCTTTTTGTGCTGGACAAGGCATTGCTGGCAGGGGCGGTCGACTCGGCGTATTCGGCAGCTATGATTTCAGACCACACACCGCACTGGATGGATTTGTGAGTGGACTAGTTGGATGGGGAGCTGCATGTGGCTTTGTTGGTGGATGAGGAGGTGTGCAAACGGGTGAGCGCTGCCATCCGGGGGTATGTAGAACTCAATGATAAGGGGGATGTTACGGCAGCCATGTTGAGGGAGGCACCCAGGGCAGTAGTTAATAATCTTTATTCGTGTCACAAATAGGCTTACATTGACGCTGCAATGAATTTATTGTGAAAATCCCCAAGTCGCCGCAATCCGGCGCCTGTACGGGTACACTGAGGGAGAATTCAGAATGTCCAATTCACCTAACAAGCAAGTATTTTGGAACTTGTGGGAGGAAACCGGAGCACCCCGAGGAAACCGGAATGTTGGGGGGAGTTTATTTCGATTTGGGTGCACAGGGAAAAGGTGGAATGAGCAGAGGTGACAAGGTTGGTGGAGGAGATTCTGAAGGTGGATAGGAGGTACTCGGGTCCCCAGAGACAGGGTTGTTGAATGAAATGGAATGAAAATCGCTTATTGTCACAAGTAGGCTTCAAATGAAGTTACTGTGAAAAGCCCCGAGTCGCCATATTCCGGAGCCTGTTCGGGGAGGCTGGTACTGGAATTGAACCCGCGCTGCTGGCATTGGTATGCTTTACAAGCCAGCTATTTAGCCCACTGTGCTGTTGTTGAAGGAGAGGCAGAGGCTCCAGGTGGAGTTTGAACTGGTGTCTACGGGGAAGGCGATGGGCCGTTGTGGAGGGTCAGGGGGACAGTGTACAATTACGGGGAGAAGGCGAGCAAGATGCTGGCCCATCACCTTCGAAAGCAGGAGGCGGTGAGGGAGATTAGAAGAATGAAGGACGGGACGGGAAGTGTGGTACTAGACTCGGTGGGAGTGAATGGGGTGTTCGAGGAGTTTTATAGGAAGCTATATGAGTCGGAGTCCCTGGCTGGTGGGGGGGGGGGGGGGGGGGGGGGGGAGAGAGAGAGAGAGGCTGTGTAGGAAGGGAGGGAATGCGGCAGTTTCTGGATGGGTGGAGTTTCCCAAGGTGGACGAGGACCTGGATGAGGGAGATGATGGAGAGTATGGGAGCGATGCAGGCAGGGAAGGCCCCAGGCCCGGACGGGTTCCCGGTGGAGTTTAATTAAAGGTTTTGAGGCGGGATCTGGGGCCCATGTTGGTGAGGGCATATAACAAGGCTAGGGAGAGGGGCGTACTCACCCCTACATTATCGCAGCCGTCCATCTCCCTGATACTGAAGAAAGATAAGGATCCGGAGCAGTGCGCCTCCTACCGTTTGACATCGTTGTTAAATGTGGATGCCAAGTTGCTGGCGAAGGTGTTGGCTTTGCGAATCAAGGACTGTGTCCCGGGAGTGATAGGTGAGGATCAAACGGGGTTTGTGTAGGGGCAAATGTAACAAAGTTACTTAACGTGATTATGATGCCCCTGGAGGGACAGAAAGTTGGGGGTGGCAGTGGCAATGGCATGACCGGGTGGAGTGGGAATATCTGTGAGAGGTGTTGGGATGGTTTGGGTTCGGGCAGGAGTTTGCGGATTGGGTTTGGTTGCTGTATAAGGCGCTTGTAGCAGACAAACCGGATGAGCTTGGGGTATTTTGGGTTGCACCGTGGGGTAAGGCAGGGGTGCCTGCTCTCCCCGTTGCTTTTTGCCCTAGCGATAGAGCCATTGGCAATGGCGCTTAGAGGGTTTGGAAAGGGATTGTGGGGAGGGGGCTGTCGAGCACAGAGTTTCGCTGTTGATCTATATTTCAGCCGCATCGGGGGAGTTGGCAGAATTATGGAGATTTTGAAGGACTTTGGCTGGTTTTCCAGATACAAGCTGAAGATGGGAAAGAGCACGGTGTTCCCGATTGAGACCAGAGGAGTGGAGGTTGGGGGAACTGCCGTTCAAGATGTTGGGGGTGAGTTTCGGGTACTTGGCCATTCAGGTGGCGTGGGGCTGGGCACAGCTGCAGAAGTTCAATTTGGCTCGGTTGGTACAGCAGATGAAGGATGAATTCAAGAGGTGGGATGTGCTGCCATTGTCGTTGGCGTGACAGGTGAAGATGACAGTGCTGCTAAGGTTCTTGCTTATATTTAAGGACCACCCGATCTTTGTTCCGGTCAATTTTTTAAAAGTTCAATGCGTTGATCTCAGGGGTTTGTGAGGGCAGGGAAGTCCCTGTGGGTCAAGAGGGCGTTCTTTTGGAAAGGGGGCGAGGAGGGGGAAGGTTGGCTTTGCCGAATATAATGAATTCTACTGGGTGGCTATCACTATAGTTAAAAAATGGTTAATGGGGGAGGGGTCGGTATGAAGGCGGGTGGAAGTGGCTTCTTGCAGGGAAGCATGTTTGGGGCATTGCTGACGGTGCCTCTGCTGTTCTTGCTGGTCAAGTGCTCCGCAAGCCCAGTGGTGGTGTCGGCCTTGAGGGTATGGGGCAGTGGAGGCAGCACTTGAGACTGCAGGATGCCTCGGTGTGGGCACCGATTTGTGACAAACATAGGTTTGCACGGGGTGGGGGGGGGAGGCTGGACGTGAGGTTTCAGGGGTGGTGGCTGGTGGGGATCTGTTTGCAGGGAGCAGCTTTGCGAGCTTAGTGGACTTGGAGGAAGAATATGAGCTGCCAAGTGGGAATGGGTTTAGGTACTTACAGGACCTGGACTTTGTGATGAGGCAGGTGCTGTCCTTTCCTGGGGTGCCTCTCTTGGGGCTGCAGGATAAGGTGCTGTGGAGGGAGGGGGTAGGGGAGGAGAAGGTGTTCAAGTTTTTTAATGAGCTGATGGACTGGGAGAGAGCCCCGATAGGTGATGTGAAACAGAAGTGGGAGGAGGAACTAAGGGGGGTGGTGGAGGCTGGGACGTGGGAAGAGACCCTGCGGAGGGTGAATGAATCCTCGTTGTGTGCAAGGCCCAGCCTTATTCAGGTTAAAGTAGTTCACAGGGTGCATATGACGGTGGGAAGAACGAGTAGGTTCTTTGAGGGAGTAGAGGACGGGTGTGGACAGTCGCGGGAAGGCCTGCGAACCATGTCCACATGTCTTGAGCGTGTCCGAAACTGAAGGGGTTCTGGCAGAGGTTTGCGGATGTAATGTCTGAGCTGTTGGGGGCCAAGGTGGAGCCCAGAGGTAGCGATATTTGGAGTGTCCAGGGGGCGAGAGATGCCTATGTTTTGGCCTATTCCTCCCTGATAGCACGGAGACGGATTTTGCTTGGGTGGAGACGCGAGGAGCTGCCAAAACGAGGGCTCTGTGTCCTGGCGGAATTCCTGAGGTTGGAAAAGATCAAGCCCGTCTTGAGAGGGTGATGGGTTCTCTTGGAGGTGGAAGCCGTTCATTGACTTCTTTAATCATTGAGATGTCGGCAGAGGGGAAAGGGAGGGAATAAGTGGGTTAAAATAGGGAAGGCAGGACGGGGTGGAGAAGGACAGAGGGGTGTAGGTGTTGGTTATTTATTATGTACCATTTTGCTTCTGCTCTTATTTGTTGCGTTTGTTTATATAAATGCCTTTTTTAAAAAAAAAAGGTTAATTGCTGCTAATCTCTGGCACTGAAAATGAACAATTATAAATGTGGAAACTATTTTTTATTTTCATCAAGAATTCACCTTGATATCACATTTCTGCTTTGGGTATTAATTGTGGAAATGTTATTTTTACTTTCTGTTTTTCTCCCAACCCAATTTTCCCTCAATTCAATTTTCTTTCTCTCCTTTCGCTTTCTGTTTTTGATTTTACATTGAATTCACCTACTATAATTCACACTTCCATCTCAGTACTTTCACTGTTAATTTCATAATCCTTCAATCTGATTGGTTGAGGTAAACATTTTTTTGTATACCGGATGCACAGTTTCACTTTTTTAAAAAAAATATTTTTATTAAAGTTTTCGAACACAATTTTCCCCCCTTACAAATCAACAAAAATGGTAACATGATAACTGATAGATAACATTGTTAAAATAAAATAGTGAACTAACAAAATAACACAAAATAGTGCTCCCCTCCGCCCCCTCACCCCATCTAGAACACAAACAATTGACCCCCCCCCCCCTGGGCTGCTGCTGCTGGCTATCTATTTTCCCCCGAACGTTCCGCTAGATAGTCGAGGAACGGTTGACACCGCCTAGTGAACCCTTGAGCCGATCCTCTCAGCGCAAACTTCATCCGCTCCAGTTTTATGAACCCCGCCATCTCGTTTATCCAGGCCACCACGCCGGGGGGGGGGGGGGTTTCGCTTCCTTCCACATGAGTAAAATCCTACGCCGGGCTACTAGGGACGCAAAGGCCACAATATCGGCCTCTTTCGCCTCCTGCACTCCCGGCTCATCCACTACCCCAAATATAGCTAACCCTCAGCTTGTCTTAACCCGGACCTTCACCACCTTCGAGATCACTCTTGCCACTCCCCTCCAATACCCCTCCAGTCCCGGACACGACCAAAACATATGTCTGTGGTTCGCTGGGCTTCCCCCGCACCTCCCGCATTTGTCCTCCACTCCGAAGAACCTGGCAACCTCGCTCCCGTTTTGTGTGCTCTATGTAGCACTTTAAATTGGACCAGGCTAAGCCTGGCACATGAGGAAGAGGAATTTACCCTACTTAGGGCATCAGCCCACAAACCCTCCTCAATCTCCTCCCCGAGCTCTTCTTCCTATTTTCCCTTCAGTTCTTCTACCAGCTCCTCCCCCTCTTCTCTCATCTCCCGGTATATTTCGGACACTTTGCCCTCCCGACCCCCCCCCCCCCCCAAAGCACCCTGTCCTGGATCCCTTGTGTCGGGAGCAGCGGAAATTCCCTCACCTGTTGTCTCGTGAACGCTCTCACCTGCATATACCTAAAGATATTCCCCGGGGGCAGCTCATACTTTTCTTCTAGCGCTCCCAAGCTCGCAAACGTCCCATCTATAAATAAGTCTCCCACTCTACTAATTCTTGCCCGGTGCCAGCTCTGGAACCCTCCGTCCAACCTCCCTGGGGCAAACCTATGGTTGTTCCTGATCGGGGACCACACCGAGGCTCCCAGCACACCCCTCTGTCACCTCCATTGCCCCCAGATACTTAATGTTGCCGCCACCACTGGGTTTGTGGTAAACTTTTTCGGGGAGAGCGGTAGTGGCGCTGTCACCAGCGCTTTTAAGCTCGTTCCTTTGCAGGACGCCATCTCCAGCCTTTTCCACGCCGCCCCCTCTCCCTCTATCATCCACTTACGGATCATCGCCACGTTGGCGGCCCAGTAGTAGTCTCCCAAATTCGGCAACGCCAGTCCCCCTCTGTCCCTGCTACGTTGCAGGAACCCCCTCCTTACCCTCGGGGCCTTCCCTGCCCACATGAAGCTCATGATGCTCCTATCTATTTTTTTGAAAAAGGCCTTAGTGATCAATATAGGGAGACATTGAAACACAAATAGGAACCTCGGGAGGACCATCATCTTAATCGCCTGCACTCTGCCCGCCAGTGACAGCGGCTGCATATCCCACCTTTTGAAATCCTCTTCCATTTGCTCCACCAGTCGAGTCAGATTGAGTCTGTGTAAGGTTCCCCAGCTCCTGGCTATCTGAATCCCCAGGTATCGAAAGTTTCTTTCCACTCTCCTTAGCGGCAGGCCATCTATCCCTCTACTCTGGTCCCCAGGGTGTATCACGAAAAGCTCACTCTTCCCCATGTTAAGCCTATATCCCGAGAAATCTCCAAAGTCCCTCAATATCTGCATAACCTCTATCATCCCCCCCCCCCCCCCACTGGATCCACCACATATAGCAGTAGGTCATCTACGTAGAGTGACACTCGGTGTTCCTCTCCCCCTCTAACCACCCCTCTCCATTTCTTGGAGTCTCTCAGCGCTATGGCCAGTGGTTCAATTGCCAGCGTGAACAGTAATGGGGACAGCGGGCATCCCTGTCTTGTTCCCCTATGTAGTCGAAAATACTCCGACCTTTGCCGATTTGTGACTACACTTGCCATTGGGGCCCCATAGAGGAATTTAACCCAGCTGTCAAACCCCTCCCCGAACCCAAACCTCCTCAGCACCTCCCATAGATACTCCCACTCTACCCTATCAAATGCCTTCTCTGCATCCATTGCCGCCACTATCTCTGCCTCCCCCTCTGCTGGGGGCATCATTATCACCCCCAATAGCCGTCGCACGTTGACATTCAATTGTCTCCCCTTTGCGAACCTTGTCTGATCTTCGTGCACCATCCCCGGGACACAATCCTCTATCCTCATTGTCAGCACTTTTGCCAGCAACTTGCCGTCCACATTTAGGAGTGAGATAGGCTATAAGACCCGCATTGCAGCGGGTCTTTATCTCGCTTCAGGATTAGTGATATCGTCGCCTCCGACATTGTCGGGGGTAGGGTCCCCCCTTCTCTGGCCTCGTTAAAGGTTCTTACCAGCAGCGGGGCCAACAAGTCCATATATTTCCTGTAAAATTCCACCGGGAACCCGTCAGGTCCCGGGGCCTTCCCTGCCTGCATGTTCCCCAGCCCTTTGGTCACCTCGTCCACCCCAATTGGCGCCCCCAGGCCTGCCACCTCCTGCTCCTCCACCCTCGGGAACCTTAGTTGGTCCAGAAACTGCTGCATCCCCTCTTTTCCCTCCGGGGGTTGGGACCTATATAACTTCTCTTAAAAGGTCTTGAACACCTCATTTACCTTCCCTACTCTCCGCACCGTGGTTCCCGTTTCGTCCCTAACTCCCCCTATTTCCCTCGCCACTGTCCTCTTTCGAAGCTGGTGGGCCAACAGGCGACTCACCTTTTCCCCATATTCATATGGGGAAAAAGGGACTAGGGATAACCCTGGGAATTACAGGCCAGTTAGTCTTACTTCGGTGGTAGGCAAAGTAATGGAAAGGGTACTGAAGGATAGGATTTCTGAGCATCTGGAAAGACACTGCTTGATTAGGGATAGCACGGATTTATGAGGGGTAGGTCTTGCCTTTTCTCATTAGAACGGAGAAGGATGAGGGGCGACTTGATAGAGGTTTATAAGATGATCAGGGGAATAGATAGAGTAGAGTCAGAGACTTTTTCCCCGGGTGGAACAAACCATTACAAGGGGACATAAATTTAAGGTGAAAGGTGGAAGATATAGGAGAGTTATAAGAGGTAGGTTCTTTACCCAGAGAGTAGTGGGGGCATGGAATGCACTGCCTGTGGAAGTAGTTGAGTCGGAAACATTAGGGACCTTCAAGCAGCTATTGGATAGGTACATGGATTACGGTAAAATGATATAGTGTAGATTTATTTGTTCTTAAGGGCAGCACGGTAGCATTGTGGATAGCACAATTGCTTCACAGCTCCAGGGTCCCAGGTTCGATTCCGGCTTGGGTCACTGTCTGTGCGGAGTCTGCATGTCCTCCCCGTGTCTGCATGGGTTTCCTCCGGGTGCTCCGGTTTCCTCCCACAGTCCAAAGATGTGCAGGTTAGGTGAATTGGCCAATGATAAATTGCCCTTAATGTCCAAAATTGCCCTTGGTGTTGGGTGGAGGTGTTGAGTTTGGGTAGGGTGCTCTTTCCAAGAGCCGGTGCAGACTCAAAGGGCCGAATGGCCTCCTTCTGCACTGTAAATTCAATGATAATCTATGATTAATCTAGGACAAAGGTTCGGCACAACATCGTGGGCCGAAGGGCCTGTTGTGTGCTGTATTTTCTATGTTCTATGTTCTATATCTCATCCCCTGTGCCTTCCTCCACTGTGCCTCTGCCCTCACTGTGGTCAGCAGGTCGAACTCCGTCTGGAGTCGTCGCCTCTCCCTGTATACTCCTTCGTCCGGGGCCTCCGCATATTTTTTATCCACACTCAAAATCTCCCACAGTAATCTTTCCCTTTCTTTGGCCTCTGTTTTCCCCTTGTGAGCCCTGATGGAGATCAACTCCTCCCTGACCACCGCCTTCAGCGCTTCCCATACTACCCCCACTCGGACCTCCCCATCATCGTTGGCCTCCAGGTACCTTTCGATACATCCCCGCACTTTTCCGCAGACTCCCTCATCCGCCAATAATCCCACATCCAGTCGCCAGAGTGGACGCTGCTCCCTCTCCTCTCCTAGTTCCAGATCCACCCAATGTGGGGCATGGTCTGAAACAGCTATGGCCGAGTACTCCGTTCCTTCCACCCTCGAAATCAGTGACCTTCCCAAAACGAAGAAATCTATCCGGGAGTGTACCTTATGGACGTGGGAGAAAAAGGAGAACTCTTTGGCCAGCGGCCTAGCAAATCTCCACGGATCTACTCCCCCCATTTGGTCCATAAACCCCCGAAGCACCTTGGCCGCTGCCGGCCTTCTTCCGGTCCTGGATCTAGATCTATCTAACCCTGGGTCTAGCACGGTGTAGAAGTCCCCCCCCATTACCAGGTTTCCTACCTCCAGGTCCGGGATGCGTCCCAGCATCCGCTTCATAAATTCCGCATCATCCCAGTTCGGGGCATATACGTTGACCAGCACGACCTCCATTCCCTGCAGTCTGCCACTCACCATCACATATCTGCCCCCGCTGTCCGCTACAATGTTCCTAGCCTCGAACGACACCCGTTTCCCCACCAATATGGCCACCCCTCTATTCTTTACGTCCAGCCCTGAGTGGAACACCTGTCTCACCCATCCTTTCCTTAACCTAATCTGGTCCGCCACCCTCAGATGCGTCTCTTGAAGCATGGCCACATCTGCCTTCAGCCCCTTTAAGTGCGCGAACACTCGGGCCCTCTTAATCGGCCCATTTAGGCCTCTCACATTCCACGTGATCAGCTGGACTGGGGGGCTGCCAGCCCCTCCCCTGTCGACTAGCCATCACCCTCTCTTGGCCAGTCCCACCCACCCGTCCCTCAGGCGACGCATTCCCGCCTCAACCACCTTTTCTCTTACCAGCTCCCCTTTGATCTCCGCAGCAGCAACCCAGTTGTCCGTCTCTCCCCCCCCCCCCGCGCCCCCCGCTAGATCCCCATCTACCATGGTTACTCCCCCCATATTGCTTCCGAAAGTCAGCTGACTTCAACTGACCCCGGCTTCTCCCGCTCTCTCCTTGACCCCCCCGTGTGAGGAACTCCCATCCTCATTGCGCCTATCTTCCCGCCATCATGTCTCTGGCGCGGGAAAAGAAAAAGAAACCCCGTGCTTTCTAGTGTCATCCCGCCCCCCATGGCGTAGCTCCCCATGGCGTAGCTCCCCCTGCCGCCCCGCTCCCATTCCCCGTCCCCCGCCTGTGTTTCTTCTTCCCCCCCCACCGGTGCCCACATTTATCAGTGTCCCCCCCTCCCCAATTTACACCTCTATACATCAGCATTTTCGTTTCCCCTCCAACATCAGTCCCTCAGTTCTGGTCCAGTTTCTCTTTTTGAATGAAGGTCCATGCTTCTTCTGACGTTTCAAAATAGTAATGGCTGTCCTGGTGCGTGACCCACAATCACGCCGGCTGCAACATCCCGAACTTCACTTTCTTCTGATGCAGCACCTCCTTGGCTCTATTGAAACTCGCCCTCCTTCTCGTCACCTCCGCACTCCAATCCTGATACACTCGTATCACCGCATTCTCCCATCTGCTACTTCGTACCTTCTTGGCCCATCTCAGAACCACCTCTCTATCTTGAAGCGGTGAAATCGCACGATCATCGCCCTAGGTGGTTCTCCAGCCTTTGGTCTCCTCGCAGGGACCCGGTGGGCCCTTCCACTTCCAAGGGGCCCGAGGGGGCCTCAGCTCCCATTAGCGAGCGTAGCATCGTGCTCGCGTAAGCCCCGCCGTCAGCTCCTTCCACTCCCTCGGGGAGACCCAGGATCTGGAGGTTCTTTCTCCTTGGTCTGTTTTCCAGGACTTCAATCCTTTCGGTGCACTTCTTATGGAGCGCCTCGTGCGTCTGCATTTTGACCGCTAGGCCCAGGATCCCGTCCTCGTTGTCCGTTACCTTCTGCTCCACCACACGGAGCTCTATCTCCTGGGCCTTTTGTGTCTCTTTAAGCCCCTCGATTGCCTTTAGCATCGGGGCCAGCACCTCCTTCTTAAGCAGCTCCACACACCGTCTTAAACATTCGTCCTGGTACGGTCCCCATGTCGCCTGGGCTCCCTCCGGCACCATCTTGCTCCTTTCTTTCTTCTGCCGCTGTCCTCGAGGATTCTCCGAGATCTGGCCACCGCCGCCGATACTTCTCTTTTCCGCTGGGGGGGACTCCCTGTTGCCTCACCCCACACCGGGTTTCGTCACAAAAGAATTTCCCGTTGGGGCTCTTAAAAGAGCCCGAAGGTCCGTTTGACCTGGAGCCGCCGAAACGTGCGGCTTAGCTGGTCATCGCCGCAACCGGAAGCCCACAGTTTCACTTATAACAGCAATATTAACTTGTACTTTCAGAAAGTTGCCATGCAATAAACAAATGAAACCTAAATGTCCAAGGGCATGTCTTAAAAAGACCAAGTCTAACTAAGAGCTTGTTATGGCCCAGAGCAATTGCAGCATGGTTACCCAACAGGTTGCATTCAGAAAATTGATACACGTTTTGATAATATGTGCGGAATATAAATTGTATAAATTAATGGTATAGCAGATGAGGATATTTAGAGACCAGTGGCTGCTAGGCATTGAGGTCCCGGTATGTGACCACAGGCTCATATTCTTGCACAATGCAGCCCCATCAATCAGCTGATACTTTCACCATTTTATGGTGGATGATGTATGCCCATGCTGTGACCATGAAGATTGTGCCAGTGCACTGCCATGTTTCATGGTGAATTGCACTGTTTACTAAGCTAATTGTGAAGGATTCCTGAAACATTATTCTGTCTAGTGCAATTCTCAGTTGTCTCGTAGTGATTCTTACCTTGTGAGGAGGGAAAGAAAGGTGAGTTGTTTGGAACCAAGGCAGCACTTTGTCATTTAATGGGAGGGCCATCCTGGTTTGCTAGAGGCAGTGGGAAGCTCTCCTGGCAGGCAGTGTCATTTGAGTGTGTTAATCCCCAAACTACCCTCTATAAAACATAGGCCCCCTCTGCTTTGGCTTTGTCAACCTTCTATACACGCTCTCAGAACTTGAGCTAACAGGGATGTGCCCCTTAAGGGAAGAGAGTGTGCACTCTTTACATTGGGAAAACAGAAAGTCTACATGCTTCTGTAAATATACCCTGAAAAGCGGAATGGATTTCTACGCAGGTCAAACATCCAGTTGATCAAAAATAAAATATTTAGTATTTAGAAGCAGAAGCACCAAACGTGATTCAAAGAAACCGAAGCTGTACTTGAGCAAGTACTTGCAGAGACTAGTCAGGCATCCAGTTGGCCTCAAATTGTAAACCCATCACGTTTTTATTTCCTACAAATGTATGTGCACTAAAATGCCCTGGGATATTGGTTGGTACAGGGATCCCATTGTGCCTTTTCACTCCTGGGATCAAAATCAATGTTGACTTTTCTAATAAAGTTGCACCTTTCTTTGTTAGTTCATCTAACACCTCCCAAGTTGCTATCACAGCAGGAACTTCAATTAGTATATGCATTGTGCTGTAATTGACCATGCAAATGTTTGATACTGATATTGAATAGTGGAACTGCAACACAGTCTTCACTTATTTCTGTACCAAAGTCGCCAAATGCATCAGCAAATAAGATTATCACGTCACAATACGTAATTGAATATGCTGTTGGAAAAACAAATTGCAGCATAGTTATTATCAAATCGAGTCCAAGAATGGTTCCATCAGAGAAGGAGTCCATTTGGCCCTTCAAACCTGTGCAAGCTTGCTTTATAAGAGCTACTTCGCTGACCCCTTCCTATCCCCGCAGCTCTGCAACACTTTTTCCTTCAGGTGCCTATCCAATTCCCTTTTGAAAACCGGGATCAAATCTGCTTCCACCACCCTTTCAGACAGTCCGTTCCTGATCATAACCACTTACTGCATAAAAAGTTTTCCTCAAGTCACCTTTCTTTTATTTCCTACCTCAGTGGTAGGAAAGCTTTCTTCAATTCGCCAATTGCTTTAAATCAGTTGTCTGCTGGTTCTTGACCCTTTAATCCATGAGAAACATTTCACCCTATCTATTTCATCCATGATTTTGAACACCTCCAACAAATCTTTCAACCTTCTCTAGAAAGTGAACACCCCAAGCTTCCTCAATCTACCTTCAAACTGAAATACCCTATCCCTAGGACTTCTTGTAAATTCTTGTGCGAATCAGTTTGTTGTTTGTATGTCTTGAATTTTCTGTTCATTGTTGCCAGCAAATAATCGTATTTGTCTACAATGGTTAGGTTCATATTTCATGCTCAGCGTGAAGTTACAAAAACCTTGCTTACTAATATCCGAATCAAGCTTTGGGTTTTAAAAAATCCAGTGTAGTAACATATAGTATCATAAGGTTCAGATATGGCCCAGGTAAATTGGAATTGAAGATTGGGGGAGGCAAAACTGGAATTAAAGGGCTGCTCTTAAAGAGGAGATAGTTCAGGTACAGTTGAAGTCCATTCCCACAAGGAAAAAGCCAGAGTTCCCTGGATGGCAACAGTAGTGGAGAATAACGATGAAGCAGGAAGAGTGTGCATGATGGCTATTAGCTAGATAATACAAGTGAGAGCCAGGCTCAGTCGAGAAAGTTCAGAGAGGAAGTGAAAAAGCAAATAAGAGAGAAAGAAAGATCGAGTATGAGACCAGATTGACACGCGGCATAAAAGGGAATTTAAAAGTCTGCTACCGGCATTTAAATTGTAACGGGATTGTAAAAGGAGTAATAGAACTGATTAGGAGATTTGCACACGGAGGCAGAGGGTATGGTTAAGCCTGGGGTCTAAAATGTGTACTTTGCATTGTCTTTACCAGGGTCGAAGATGCTGCCAATGTCATAGTGAATAAAGGAGATTATTGCAAAGGGGCAATGTTAGAAAGGCTGACAGTACATGTAGTGAATTTGATAAGGCAGCAGGATTGGATACGACACATCTGAGCATGCTGAGGGAAGTAAGGGTGGAAATTGTGCTCATAATTTTCCAACCCTCCTTGGATATAGGGGCGGTGCCAGAGGACTGGAGAATTGCAACTGTTACACGCGCTAAAAAAACGAATGTGGAGATAAACCCAGCAACTACAGATCAGTTTAACCTCCGTGGTAGGAAAGCTTTTCGAAACGATATTTTGGATCAAAATTAACAGTCATCAGACAAGGGTGATTGATTAATTAAGAAAAGCCATCATGGATTTGTTGCTAAAGGCAAACCGTGCTTAATTGACATGATTTATTTTTGATTAGGTAACAAAAGGTAGATGGAGGTAATATGGTTGATGCAATATTCATGGCTTTTCAACAGGCATTTGATAAAGTGCCACATAACTTAAGGACAGTGGCAGCATTTAGCTGAGTGACAGTAAACAGTACTGGTGAATGATTGCTTTTCAGCTGGACGATGGCAGATTCTCCCAAAATGGGGCTATGTCCCCGCACCGGTGTAAAAACGCAAATGTTGCACTCCCGAGTTTCCAAAAACAAATACCAGGCGATTCACTTACCTTCAGGGGGCTTGGAGGGACCCGGCGTGCTTCATGCAGCTTTGGCTGCGGGCCCCCGCAATTCCAGTTCCGGGTCCGCACATGCACACGGCAGTCGCGCCGTGCGCCATGGCGGACCCGGACCGCAGAGGCAGCTCCGTAATGTAGGTCCCCCCGATCGGCCGCATGCCCCTGCATCGGACCGCCCCGATCTGTGCCACGGCCGCCCATAAAGCCCCCCCCAGGGGGACGCGCAGATATTGGGGGCCCGGAGAATCGGCGGAGCGGCGCCGGGCCCGATTAGGTTGGGAAAGTTGATTCTCCACCCCCCGCGCCAAACGCGATTTTGGCACGGGGCTGCGGAGAATCCAGCCCATGATTTTCCCTGGTGTTGGTATTAAGACCATTGCCTTTCTTGCTCCATGTTAATGACATGGACTTGGATGTTCAGGACACAATTTCAATACTGATGGTACAAAATGTTGTAAATGTTATGAACTGTGAAGAGGATAGTGATAGGCAAGGCGCTAGCTGGTGGAGTAGGCAGGTACATGCTGATCAAATTTCATGCAGAAAAGATTTGGTAGGAAGAACAATCAAAGGCAACATAACATGAAGGATTAAATTCCAAAGAGGATGCAAAGGCAGGGAGACTTGGGTGTTTATGTGCACAAATTGTGAAGGCGGCAGGGCAGGTTGAGATAGCGGCTTATAAGGCATATGGGACCCTGGGCTTTATATCTTATCTTCTTGGGCAGTCCGTCGTGTCGAGGATGACTTGCTTCCTCTCCGGAAGGTGGGTTCTGCGGTGGCCAAATAGTCTGATTCTGGATCCGCAGACTCTGCCACAGGTTTGGCAGGTGGTGCTTGATGAGGTGGGTGGGACACATTGGATTCTGCGCGCTCCTTCCGCTGTTTATGCTTGGCCTTCACATGCTCCATCCTGCGGCGCTTGAGGTGATTGGCGCCTTCGCAGATGCTTTTTCTCTAGTTTGTGCATGTTAAGTAATGGGTTAAGAGACATTACAATTAGTTGTCTCATTTATGTTAAATATCCATTAATTGACACTGATATGTAAAGGGGCTTCAGGTGGCCTCTGTCAGGTGATGTATAGTTAGAGTTTTGTGCAAAGGCTGTTGGAATGAAATAAATGTGTGTTTGTGAAAAAGGAACGGAACTTTAGACTCTTCATATCACAGCAACTAAAACGTCTAACAATTGGTAGCAGAGGATGGTTTCTGTGTAAATGTGAAGGGTTGAAAGATACAACTTTTCCAGATCAAACCAAGGAGTGAGTGAGAAAAGAAAAAAAAGGGGATATATGGCTCAACCGAGGATAAAGATGGCTGGATATGACTATCCTCCCTTATTTTCTGAAAGGGAATCGTACAACCAATGGAGAAGTGCAGTAGCTTTGGGAAAGAGAAAACAAGGTATGGCATTGGCTCTTTCTCTACCATATGGCAGTAAAATCCGAAACAAAGTGCTTTCTGAGCTGGAATTGGAAGAGTTAGACTCGAAGAAGGTCTGGAAACTTTATTACATTATATGGATAAGATTTATAAGAAAGATGACTTGTTAAGTGCGTATGAAGCATGGTCGGATTTTGATGGGTTCCGGAAAATGGAAGATATCTCCATGGAAGACTATATAATGGAATTCAGCAGACTATATAAAAGACTGCAGAAACACAACCTGGAATTTCCACAGTCTGTATTGGCCTTTAAATTACTTGACTGTGCTAGAGTGAGCAACATGGATAGGCTCCTGGTTTTGACAGGAGTTCCGTTTATTGATAAGGATATCTTATTCGAACAGATGACAAAAGCTTTACAAAAGTTTCTGGGAAACATTTGATTCCGATGGCTCTGATGACCCAAATAGGTCAGCCTGCAATAAGGCAGAATATGGAAGATACACTACTAACAGGACGGCGAAATCGTATGGTTACGAACAGGGCTCAAGACTATAGAAGGAGACCGAGACAAGGAAATTATGAAGACAGAAACCCAGTTAGAACCTACAATAGGACGATGAACCCCAGAAATGCAAGGGGCATGGTAAATCGATGTTTTCGATGTGACTCTCAATTGATTATGCTTTCAACTGTCCAAAACGTTATGATAGAGTGTTTGAAGCGACACATGACACGGAAGAGTCAGAAGAGGAAAAAGATAGTGAACAGAAAGAAGGCACTGTCCTATTGACAAGCAGTTTTAAGCCGGTAATGAGGGTGGTGGTTGCAGAATCCTTCAACTATGCTGTATCGGACAGTGGTTGCACATCTACTGTGTGTGGAATTGACTGGTTAAAATGTTACCTGGACTCGTTGAATACTGAAAATCGTAACAAAGTTAAGGAATTTGAAAGTTCCACAAGTTTCAGGGTTGGGTTGATAATACTCTGAAGTCGCTGAAAAGAGTGGTGATCCCTTGCAATATTGCCGGAGTGAATCATTTCATTAGCACGGATGTTGTATCAAGTGAGATACCTTTGCTTCTGAGCAGACCGTCGATAAAGAAAGCACACATGAAACTGGATATGGAACAGGATAAGGCAACAGTTTTTGGAAAGACGGTGGACTTACAATTTACACAGTCGGGACACTATTGTATTCCATTACTGACAAAGAATATTTCAAGTAGAGTGGTTAAGGATGTGTTAATGGCAGTTGAAAATGGGACTTTAGCTGATAAAATGCTTGTGGTATTAAAACTGCATTGGCAATTTGCACATCCATCTCCTCGGAGGCTGAAAAATGTATTAAAGGATGCAGGGCTAAGGGATGACGACTATACTAAACTGATAGAACAGGTTAGTGACCGCTGTGAAGTTTGTAGGAAGTACAGAAGGACACCAGCATGACCGATAGTAACCATACCTTTGGCCAGGGATTTTAGCGACATTGTGGCCATGGACCTTAAGATCTGGGATAAAGCAAATAATATATTTATTTTGCATTTTGTAGATTTAGCAACCAGATTTAGTCAATCAACGATTGTGCAAAGTAAAGATAAGAGAGTAATTCTGGATCAAATCGTGGAAAAATGGATAGGGACAGGAATGGGTCCACCGGCAAAATTCCTTACGGACAATGGGGGAGAATTTGCTAATGATGAGTTTAGGGATTTGTGTGAAAACATGAATATCAGAGTTATGAATACGGCTGCAAAAAGCCCATTTAGTAATGGTGTTTGTAGAAGAAATCATGCTGTCATCGATGACATGCTTTGGAAAATTTTGGCAGATAGACCAAATTGCAGGCTAAATTCTGCTTTAGCATGGGCAGTACATGCAAAGAATTCATTGCAGATGGTTGGGGGCTATAGTCCTTATCAATTAGTGTTCGGCAGAAATCCTAAAATTCCGTCCATTTTGGATGACCAGCCTCCAGCTGGAGGGGACTACAATTAGCTCTGGTTTTGCTGAACATTTCAATACATTACATAGCAGTAGAAAAGTTTTTTTGGAAGCAGAAGTCTCTGAAAGAATTCGCAGAGCTTTAAGACATAACGTACGGCCATCAAATGCCGTTTTTCAGCAAGGGCGCATGGTATACTATAAGAGAGACAATTCTAATGAATGGAAAGGCCCAGGGAAGATCATAGGCATAGATGGCAAAACAACTATTTTGCAATATGGTAATCAAACTGTTAGGGTACATTCATCAAGGATAATGGGTACAGATTACACATTTTCAAATTTAGACAGAGCAGACAGACATGACGAGGAACCAGAGTCATCTGGTACGCATGTGTTACACAACTATGAGGACCAATTAACTGATATAGACAGGATTTCTGTGGAGGAACACAACACTTCTGATGAATTAGAACAGGCCATTTTTCCGAAAGGGCAAAGTTGGTTCAAAAGTGACATACTTGCCTGAAGGGTCTAGTCAATGGAAGGATGCAACTGTTATTAGTAGAGCAGAGAAGGCCACTGGAAAGTATAAACATTGGTTGAATGTACAGCATTCAGGGGAAGGAGTTAAGAGAATGGATTGGGAAAACGAAGTTCAAAAATGGAAGGCACAGAAATGCAGTGCCGGTTCAGATAATACATTGGATAGTGAACAGGTCCGCAGGAAAAGATCGAGAACTATTGAAGACATCCCACAGCAGAAGGGAAAGATGAAGCAGTAGCAGTACAGAACGAGAACATGAGTGAGACTACGAATACTAATAGGAGTAGAAGCCCACATGCACGTGAGATTTTGGTGGCTTCAAATAAATTAGATGAAAAAGTTATCAAAGAAGCTAAACAGCAAGAATTGCATAGTTGGAGTGAATTTGGGGTATACACGGAAGTACCAGATAGGGGACAAAGAGCTCTATCTCACAGATAGATTTGCACGGAAAAGGTTCTTCTGGATGGAACTTATAAGGCAAAGGCCAGGCTTGTGGCAAGGGGATTTGAAGAAAACTTAGAAGATCAGGATTTAAGGGTAGATTCACCGACAGCAGGAAAGGTTATTTTAAAGATCTTCTTGGTTCTATTAGCCACAAAGGCATGGGAATGCAAATCTATAGATATAAAAGCTGCCTTTTTTGCAGGAGCATCAGCTCCAGAGAGTCATTTTTCTCCGTCCTCCTAAAGAAGCAGCAAACACAGAAGGGGTATTCTGGAAGTTGAAGAAATGTGTATATGGATTAAATGATGCATCTAGAGTCTGGTATTTTTCGGTCAGGTCAGTTTTGTTAAAGTTAGGCTGTTGCCAGTTGAAAGCAAATCCTGCACTGTTTTACTGGCACTATAAAGGAAATCTTTCTGACATCTTTATGATGCATGTCGATGATTTTTTGTGGGGTGGGACTAGTGATTTTGAAGCTATTGTAATCTCTGGTTTGGGGAAAGAATTCCGCGTTGGAAGTCGGGCTTCCGGTGCATTTAAATATATTGGACTGGATATTGGACAGACTAAGTTAGGGGCAACTTTACGTCAGCAATCTTATTTGGAAAGCATCAGCCCAATAGCAATTAGTCGTGGCCGAGTTTCACAAAAAGACGCAATGGTTTCAAAGATAGAAAAAGAGCAACTGCGAAGTTTAATTGGGCAACAGAACTGGTCAGGTAGACAGACTAGACCGGACGTGAGTTTTGATGTCTTAGAGTTGAGTCCAAAAATGAATGATCCCAAAGTGGAAGACATAATAACAGCAAATAAAGCGTTGGCCAAACTAAAAATGCAGGAGTGTGTTTTGAAGTTCCCGGTTTTAGGTGACCGTAGGCACTTGAAATTCATAGTTTATAGTGATGTGTCCTACGCAAATTTATGTGATGGGGTTTCAAGCGCAGGAGATTTTATAATTTTCCTTTTGGGGAATAATGGTAAATGTTGCCGGCTTGTGTGGGAAACAAAGAAAATAAGGAGAGTGGTAAAAAGCACTTTGGCTGCTGAGACGTTAAGCCTTGTAGAGGCGGTGGATATGGCCTTTTATATAAGTATGATATTGACAGAAATTTTGGGATTCGGGTAATATACCTATTGACTGTCACATTGACAATAAATCCCTGTGGGAAAATGTGCACTTTACAAAAAGGTGTCAATGAAAAGAGGTTACGGATAGACATCGCAAGTTTGAAGCAGATGTTGGACAGAGGGGAAATAACAAAAATTAAATGGGTCGACAGGAGCTATCAACTGTCAGACTGTTTTACGAAAAGAGGGACGAGCTCACAAACTTTTGGATATTGTTAATGAAGGGCGTGTGTTTTTGAGGTTCTTGAAATTTTGTTTTCACCTAATTATTATTTTTTTCTCCAAGGAAGGGGAGACTGTTAAGTAATGGGTTAAGAGACATTTATGTTAAGTATCCATTAATTGACACTGATATGTGAAGGGGCTTCAGGTGGCCTCTGTCAGGTGATGTATAGTTAGAATTTTGTGCAAAGGCTGTTGGAATGAAATAAATGTGTGTTTGTGAAAAAGGAATGGAACTTTAGACTCTTCATATCACAGCAACTAAAACGTCTAACAAGGCATGCGATTTCCACGTGTCGTTGGGGATGTCGCATTTGTTTAGGGAGGCTTTCAGAGTGTCCTTCTAGCATTTCCTCTATCCAAATGAATCGCTTGCCATTGGGGAGCTCGGAGTAGAACACTTGTTTCGGGAGTCTTGTGTCGGGCATGCGGGCAATGTGGCCCGCCCATCGCAGCTGGTCGAGCGTGACTAATGCCTCTGGGGATATTGGCCTGGTAGAGGATGCTCATGTTGGTACCCCATCTTGCCAATGGATTTGCAGGATTTAGCGGAGGTAGCGTTGGTGATATCACTCCAAGGATTTGAGGTGTCTGCTGTACATTGTCCATGTTTCTGATGCATACAGGAGGGTGGGAACCGTGGCTGCCCCGTGGACCATGAGTTTAGTGCTGGATTTGAGGTCTCGGTCTTCGAATACTGTTCCTCAGGCATCCAAATACTGCACTGGTGCTTTGGAGTCAATGCTGGATTTCATCGTTGATATCTGCTCACGCTGAGAGGAAGATGGGGAAGAGCGTTGGTGCAATGACACATCCTTGATTGACCCCAGTTTGCACACGTTTTGGGTCTGTGATGGTTCTGTTGCATGTCACCGTGGAGTAGGCAGAGAACGGTGACGAATTTCTGCAGGCAACCCAATTTGAGGAGGATGCTCAACAATCTCTCATGGTTGCCAGAGTCGAAGGCCTTTGCGAGATCGAAGGAGGCCACGTACAGAGGTTGATGCTGCTCCCTGCACTTATCCTAGATTTGTCGCCCGCTGAAGATCATGTCCATTGAGCCCCTTGATGGGCGGAAGCCCCTTGACTGAGACTCGGGGAGGAACTCTTCAGCCACTTGTATAAGGCGGTTGAAGAGTATTCTCGCGTTGACCTTTCCCGTGGCAAGAGTATGGCAATCCCTCCGTAATTTCCAGTCTGACCTGTCTCCTTTCTTGAAGATGGTCACAATTAAGGCGTCTCTGACATCATCCAGCAATGCTCTCTTCCTTCGAGACAAGGGCACTGAGGTTTATAAATAGAGGCATGAAGTACAAAAGCAAGGAAGCTGTGGTGAGCTTGAGTCTTGCTTGGCCTTGATTGGAATATTGTCTCCAATTCTTGCCACCTCACATTGGGAGGATCCGAGGGCATTGTAAATGGTGTAGAAAAGAGTCACATGAGTGGTTCAGTGGATGAGAGACTTGAATTACATGGTTAGATTGAAGAAGCTGGTCTCCTTCTAGAAGAGAAGATAAAGTTTCACCTGGGTGTGGTCACCAAAGCAGCTGCATGAAATGGGTATCAGGGGGTGATTTGCCAGTGAGCCAGATACAGGCAGATAATAAATGGCACAAGGTGGCATAGATTAAAATATCACTGGGCTTCAAACCAATTTCAAATAAATACTCAAGGTTCTTTGTGAGACATCATGGAAAATGGGATTAACGCACTCAGTGGAAAACCAAACTTAATAATTCTCGATCATTTATTGCACACACCCTTGGAGAAAAGTTCTGTGAAAACGGAACCAGATGTCTAAGAAGGGAGAGACTTTGCCTTATTAGCAGCCATTACCTTTAAATGCTCAGGTCAACCAGGACTCCTCTTGACATTCTGCCTGTGAATGGTGCACTCCGGCTATTATGCCTTTGACTTGCTTTTTGAGATCATTGGTTTGATATTGTGTATACTTTTCTCAGGATTGACCATACCCCAAAGCACACTCAGTTTGGATTTAATTTGATTCATGTTACTTTATCTCCATTTTCTTAATTCTATTCATTAGCTTTAGTTTTAATCAGTCGTCACTTGATTACTCAAGCCCAAACGTGCCTTAGCTTTGTAAATTGTTCTCTTGAAATGCAGTCTACAATATCTCAAGTCTTTCAGTGGTCCACTGTCTGGGGTCCTCACAGGAACCAACCCTCAATAAACTGCCACAACCAGGTCATTTTCCTGTTATTCATTCTGATGCAAACAGATTTTTTGAAATAAAGATTAGTTGACAGGATGCTCGACAAATGCAACAGTGTCCTCTTTGGTGTGATTCCAGTTTGCTCTGTCATACCGCCAAGCCATCTGTCTAATATGCCTTTCAAAATACTATACCATTGACAATCTGCTTTGATGCAATGCAAATAGTACTCCGAATTGTATCAGTTCATGTTTTGATCACTTTGCTGCTGGAGCTTGCAAGCTTGGTAACCTCAACACTTTTGTGTCGTGGATTATTTAATTCTGTTTGTGGGTTATGGTATTTGTTAAAATTAATTAAGGATTAGTTTTTGTAGGATCACTGTTGGTAATTTTTAATCAAGTGTACTTTTTACAGCTGAGAAGCACAACACTGGGATTCTTGCAACAGTCGCACTGGTGTGTCTCTCTTTCTCAATTGTGAATGCAGACTCAAAAGCAGTGACAACAACACTCACCACCAAGTGGCCATCTACACCATTGCTATTGGAAGCAAGGTAATTGTATTGGTTTTCCATTTATCTATCAATGGCTGAATTTCCATTTCATAGAATCAGAGAATTCCGACAGTACAGAAGGAGGCTATCCGGCCCATCGAGTCTGCACTGACCCCCTGAAAGAGAACCCGACCTAGGCCCACTCATCCGCCCTAACTCAGTAACCCCATAACCCATCTTTGGACACTAAGGGGCAATTTAGCATTGTCAATGCACCTAATGTGCACATCTTTGGAAAGTGGGAGGAAACCAGAACACCCAGAAAAAATGCACGCAGACATAGGGAGAAGGTGTAAACTCCTCACACAGTCACCCAAGGCCGGAATCTAATCTGGGTCCCAAGTGCTGTGAGGCAACAGTGCGAACCACTGTGCCACCGTGCCATCCTACTTAGCCAAATTTTCAAATTTCACTTGGTTAATTTATTTGAACCCAAACGGAATACTTTTTGGTGCACAAAATGAGGATACTGTATGGTACCCAATTAATTTGGCCCTGATGCAGGAGAACACATCTTACACAGAATTGCAGGGTTGTTTGTGACAATCTGTCAGTTTCATCATCATTTTCTGGCGGTTTTCCGGAATGTGGGATGTTAATGAGCTTAACAGTGCCCCGATTTTTGTTAAGAACCCGCTGATGCCTTTGAGACTGTCTCAAAACCCCAAAGGATAACTTCAAACATTGGTTCTTATAGTGTATTTTTATTTGGAATAATGTGAGAAACAGTGTACAACCCAGTGAGGAACCAGACCAGTCGTTCTATAAACAATTATTAACAAATATATATTAACGTAAAAGAAAAACACAATACGCAACAAAAGACTAATAGACACTCTGGCACTTAAATATACGAATAACTAAGTATACCATGTTATCTGAAGTTGCCTCTTGTTCCCAAAACATGCACACGTTTCATGAACTCAGTTGAGACACCCTTTTTCCCAAGCAACATCCAATTTTAGTAACTCTCTTGGTCAAATCCAGTTAATCGTTGCCACACAATACCTCTTAGATGACCAAGTCTCAGAAAACATCTCTCCCTGGTTCAGCGAAGGCACACAATAGCTTATTTTAGAGGCGAATGTCTGCAATCCGCCATGGCTCTAAGTGGTAGCTGGAACAGACCTCTATGCCTGTCTGCATGTTGGATGGAGAACTCGCTTGTTTCCCCAATGAGGGTGCTCTCAGTTATACCATTTAACCTCTTTGATATTCCCCTCTGTGGATTCTGCTGTCTGTCACGCTCAAATTCCTTGCCTTTAGAAGCTATCATTTGTATAGCCCCCACTGATCTCTGGTAAACAATGTTTCTGATATGACCATTTGCACCTCTAAGTCCCTGGACTCCTGCTAATCTTGTTACTGGACAGATTGCATCTCATTATTCCTTTAGGTACCTGCTAGTGTTCCTTTTCTGTTCTTTCATTTTAATCTCAAATTCACTGTTAATCCTGTCAATTTCCCTCATTCCTGACATGATTGCCCACAAAATATTTGAATTCAGTTTCACATGTTGAAATTTAGGGGAAGGAAGAAGAGGGTTTAGCAATATGCGGCTTTGTTGAGTTGTTGACTGTGAGGCGAGCAACATTTCTTTTCATGGAACCAGTACTACTGGACTGATTATTCCTGTTATAATTTTCTTCTTCACTGTGCCATTGAGTCAGTTACACATGTCTTGATTTCTGAGAAACACAACTCATTATATTAAGGTACTAAAGGAAATATAGTTTGGATAACTGAGGGGAAATCTAATGTGTGACTCGCTGCTTCACTTGTGTTGATGGAGGCAGGCAGCGCTGCAGGTCCCATTACCTGAGTGGCCCATGTGGTGTTCCTCAGTAATATTGTGTCAGCCATGCCAGTAGTGGCCTTGTCTGCTTCCTGGGGAACGACAGATGCCTGCAGGGCTATGCAAGCAAAATAGCCCCCCCCCGCCCCCCCCCCGCAACATCTCTCCACTCTTTCTTTCACAAGACTAGAAAATAAGTTGTTTTTTTCCTTTCCTCTCTCTGGGTGCTCTGTGCAGCATTTTGTGTTCCATGACCAAAGTATCTGTTGTAAATTAATGATCATTTTGTTGGTACCCTTGTGGATAAAGTCATTAAGTGCAGAATCTTCCATCTCAGCCGGTCAATAATAATAGATTGTTGTGATTTTAATGCAGTATCTCAATTACAGTCTAAAGTCAGTGTAAGAAAATGGAGTGGAAGAAGCACCAGTGGGTATTTCCAACCTGAGCACGTTGCTGTAATTTGTGGTGTAATGCGACTGCTGGAGAACTGATCGAAACACTTGTTAGATAAACACATAACAAGATCAATTCTAATAACTTCTGTTTTCTGTTAACTGAAATAGTGACTTGATATTTTATTGTAGTAAGTAAATTGGATCTGTTCTTTTTCATATTATTGCAGTGAATTTTTGGCTGAAGAAAACAAAGCTAAGTTCTGGGATTTTGTGGATGCCACTCAAATTCACCCAGGGAATCATGAAGGTAGCGATGACTGCATTGCAAAGCAATAATGTGAAGCAGGGTTAACACGTTTTTCATTCATTTACACCTTCACATATAATACTGTAAATCAAGATTCGGTTGGAGGTGGGGGAAACAAGCAATGTCCTGATTAAGAGTTTGATGGTATATTTGTCTGCTGATCCACTCTCGCATTCACCATAGCATTTATTTTTGTCAGACGTTGTGGGAAGATGATACCATAAAGCGTTGTTACAATTTGTAACACTTGTTGAAATTGTTCAACTTGTATGGTGAAACCTGGGAGATAACAAAACTTCTGTTTCTTCAAAATGGCCCCAGAATGCTCCACAATGGCAATATTGGTGGAAAACGTCACAAGTGAGCCTGTTGTGCTCCCTGATCCTTGAGTGGTGAATTCCCACCACACATTGCTGGAAAAATAATTGGAATACTTTGCAGTGACTGCTGGCAGATTGGGAGCAGCGTGACCAGTATCTGCTGCACATCATGATACGAGAATTTTGACACAATAGAACATGAAATTCCTGGTGAAACATTTAGGAGTAATGGCACGGATCTGATAAGGGGCTGTTTTATCAACGGACAGAATCATTGCATAGCCCATATGCCATCAAATTCTAAAAACTATGAAAAAGATAGTATCACATTGTGCAAGTACTTTACCTGGATTGCCGATACCTGTTCTAAAGTCCTGACTAGTGTAGAGAAAATAGTTGTAAATGGATAACAATTGAAGTAGGATTTCAAATATTTGCCTCCTTCAGAGGGCACCCAATCTTTCATTTGGCCCTCTTGTATATGTCACGACTGTGTTTCAAATAATTCAATATAATTCTTGTAATAAGCAAAAATAGTTCTTGGACACAGAATATCCTTTCCAAAAGAATTCAAGGTGGGGATGTTCAGGCAAACATCAATATATTTTTAGGCATATTTGTCATTTGAAGAGAAATTAATAGCTTCTCTTGTGTCTCAGTATGTTAATGCCTTGAACACCTCATCCCAGACTTGACTGCCAGTCTGCTGAGGCAGCAGCGCCAACCACTGCATCACTGTGCAGATGACTGGTGTGTCTATTCTCAATGGTCAAATTACATTTGGACCTTCACTGACTAGGTTGCCACATCAACAGTGGCTTTTTGGACAATAGGGTGACCAGCCTATGAAATGTTGCCCAACAATAAATAAAAATGTCAGGAAAACAAGTGCAAAAAATAGCAGGGGGATGTGGCAACGTAAGGATGCAAAATTGTAATTGTTTTGTGTTATATGACAGACACCGATACTGCCTACTACCACTATATACTGCAGAAAGCTGGTGAGTTTCTGACCCCGGTGCAGACCAACCTCCTGAAGTTTGCCTTGTCTCTACGGGCATACTCTGCCACTGTTCAAACGTTTCAGCAGGTGAGTTGAGTATGCTTTTTTCAGAGTTCAATCTGAGTGGAAGCTGGGAGCTGTTTTTATTTTGGATGTTATGAATAATACCAATTCTTTTCATAGATTGCAGCAGAGGAGCCTCCTCCAGAAGACTGTTCTGCTTTTATAAATGTGCATGGGGAGAAAAGCTGCAATCCTGACCATTTGGAGGTACTTCTTCAGAGTGCTCTGGAGAGGTAAAAAAAAAATACACTGCAAGTATCAGACTTAAAAGTTGGGAATCATTTCTGAATTAGTAAAATGTAGTGGAATTCAAAATTAACTTTTGAAATTGATAATTTAGTCATGCATGAGCTTGATGATTGGGTAATATGTTAGGGCTTGAGCTCATTGGGTTTAGAGTTGTAATAATGCTCTTGTCTGGTTGTGGAACTTGTGCTTCAAATGGGTAGATCTCAATTACTGCTGTTCCTGTTACCTGCATCCCTAATTCACAGCTGATGGCCAAGCCATGTTCAAGATTACTGCACACTTGCCAAACTTTAAACTTTCTCTGTTAAATTCCTTTTCTATTGCATCCTCTGTGCTTAGAGTGTCACATTATTAAATGGGGACTTGTGTTTATCTGGTAATTAAAAATTTTTTTTTTAGAGTACCCAATTATTTCTTTTCTCAATTAAGGGGCAATTTAGCGTGGTAAATCCACCTAACCTGCATATCTTTGGGTTGTTGGGGTGAAACCCACGTAGACATGGGGAGAATGTGCATAGTCCACACGGACAGTGACCCAGGGCCGGCATTCGAACCCGGGTCCTCAGCGCCGAGGCCCAGTGCTAACCACTGCGCGACATGCCGCCCTGTTTATCTGGTAATTTGCACTTAGGGGTTGCTTTCTATTATGATGACCAGTGTACTGTGTGTACCCCTCTCTCCTCTCCCCCCCCCCCCCCCAAATTGATCCGCCCAATTCGGAATCTTTCTCATTCTCCTTTTGCTTTTCATCCGGGATTTAGAACGTCCCTGATGCCCACCCCTACTCTGAATAGTCTGTTTGCTGACATTTATAGAAACATAAAAAATAGAAGCAGGAGTAGGACATTTGACCCTTCAAGCCTGCTCCGCCATTCATTATGATCAAGGCTGATTATCCAATTCAGTAACCTGTTCCAGATTTCCCCCATAACCTTTGATCCCTTTAGCCCCAAGGGCTGTATCTAACTCCATGAAAACATTCAACGTTTTGGCCTCAATTGCTTTCTTTAGTAGTGGATTCCACGGGCTCATCACTCCCTGGGTGAAGAATTTTCTCATCTCAGTCCTAAATGTTTTACCCTGTATCCTTAGACTTTGTTGAAAGTCTTCTGAAAGTCCAAATAAACCACACTCACACTGGTTCCCCTCACCAACTCTACTAATTACATCCTCAAAGAATTCCAATAAATTTGCCGAGCATAATTTTCCCATTGTAAATCCATGCTGACTGTGTCCGATCATGCCATGGTTTTCCAAGTGCTCGGCTATTAAATCTTTATACTGGACTCTAGCATTTTCTCCACTACCGACGTCAGGCTGACTGGTCTATAATTCCCTGTTTTCTCACCAGCACATCTCCTTTAAAACCTCTTGCCCCTTACCTCAAATCTATGCACCGTGGTTATCAACTCTTTCGCTAAGGGGAGAGGTTCCTTCCTCTCCACCTATCTATGCCCCTCAATCAGGTCCCCCTCGGTCTTCTCTGCTCCAAGAAAAACACCCCCAAACCTATCCAGTTTCTCTTGAGAGTTGAAACATTCCGGCCCAGGCAACATCCTGGTGAATCTCCTCTGCACCCTCTCGAGTGCAATCACCTGCTTCCTATAGTCTGGCGACCAGAACTGCACACACTGCTCAAACTGTAGCCTAACCAGAGTTTTATACAGCTCCAACATAAACTCTCTGCTCTTATATTCTATGCCTTGGCTAATAAAAGCAAGAATCCCATATGCCTTCTTAA
Source organism: Scyliorhinus torazame (assembly GCF_047496885.1). Taxonomy (NCBI): domain Eukaryota; kingdom Metazoa; phylum Chordata; class Chondrichthyes; order Carcharhiniformes; family Scyliorhinidae; genus Scyliorhinus; species Scyliorhinus torazame. The sequence continues at coordinate 115,459,493 of NC_092720.1, read as the reverse complement.
CCATCTTCTCTGCAGAGCGGGTTTAGCTCAGTGGGCTAGATAGCTGGTTTGTGATGCATAACAAGGCCAGCAGCATGGGTTCAATTCCCGTACCAGCTTACCCGAACAGACGCCGGAATGTGGTGACCAGGGGCTTTTCACATACTTGTGACAATAAAGGGTTATTATTATTACCTGTCAGGGTAGCACGATGGAGCAGTGGGTTAGCCCTGCTGCCTCACTGCACCGAGATCCCAGGTTCGATCCCGGCTCTGGGTCATGTTGCTAACTTTCCGGTTGGTTCAATTGCTCTGTTTTATTACCTTTGCTCGCTAGTCGCCAGGTATCTTTATGATACCGCCACGAGGTTCAAGTCCAAGTAATGATCAATAACTCAATACACCGATTAGTAAGATTCAAATCAAAGCACATTTATTATACACAGTAATCGCTACTCATGCACAAATTCTACGTCTAAGCTACTTCTACAACTAACAGGCCTTAACTTTGGACTGGCCCACCAGGTCAGGGGAACAAATGGCCTTTCGTTCGGGTTCTGAGTCTGCGGGATTCAAAGTTGGTACGGATTGGTAGCTAGGAGCGCCTATCTCGTAGCAAGCGTTGAATTAAGACTTACTTCTTTTGGTGGTCACTGCACCGGTCACGGTCAAGGTTGGTTCGCGTTGCTGGGTGACCCGGGCAGGACGAAGAGAGCGATTTGAACTTGGGGCTTAACTCTTATAGTCCCCAGGGGCTTCCCGCCTTTCGGGGCGGACCCTGTACCTGGTTCTAGGTGATTGGACTTTGTTCCAATCGCTTGGTTCGATTTCTCCAATACTGGAGTGGTTCCCTGATCGATGGGCGGTCTTGAGGTGTTCGTTAACCTCTTTTGTGTTGGCTCCTGCTGGCGCCGGGGAGTCTGGCTTAGTTTTGTGTGTCCCAAATGTTGCTATTGTTCCTGGGGATTGCTCATTAGTATGTAGATGGCTGCTACATTATTATGCTGATGGTCGCTGGTATCAATGCTGTCTGGGCTTTTGCAGAGTTAAATACACAGCAAACATGCACCTGCTGGTTTCTGCCTGTATTGGCTGAATTTCCCTTCAGCCTTTGCCGTTTGCCATTTTAAATAGGGAGTTGGCCAATTTAGGTGGCTACAGTCACTGTCCATGTGAAGTTTGCACATTCTCCCCGTGTTTGCGTGGGTTTCGCCCCCACAACCCAAAGATGTGCAGGGTAGGTGGATTGGCCACGCTAAATAAGAAAAAAAATCATTCTTACATGTCCTGCTCTCTTCCATGCACACCAAGGTCCTTCTGATCCTCTACTTCCTTGTTTCCTACTATTTATTGTATATTCCCTTGTTCGTACTCCCAAAAAGCATCTCCTGACACTTTGAGGGTTAAGTTTCATTTGCCACTATTCTGGTCATCTAACCAGCCTGTCTCTTATCGTAGAATCCCAACAGTGCAGAAGAAGGCGATTCGGCCCTTCAAGTCTGCACTGAACCTCTGAGAGAACACACTAACCAGGCAACCACATGACCCCACCTAACCCGCACATCTCTGGACACTAAAGGCCAATTTAGCATGGCCCGTCACCTAACCTGCACACCTTTGAACTGTGGGAGGAAACCGGAGCACCCGAAGGAAACCCACACAGACACGGGGAGAATGTGCAGACTTCACATTGACAGTCACCCAAGGCTGGAATTGAGCCCGCTGCGAGGCAGCAGTGCTAACTGTTGTGCCACCGTGTCGCCATGTACTGTCACCCTGTAATCTAAGGCCGTACTCACCCAATCAGTCACTTTTGAATTATGGTGACACCTTGGGAGCTCCAAACTGCAAGCTAGCACTTCGCTCTCAGTCTCACGCTTTCTCATGCTCGTTTATCTTCCCAGCTCCGATCTCAAGATATACCCAAAGCTCCAGTCTGACTTTGAAAACTGGTGGAGAGTGAACATTGATCACCATTCTAAATGTTTTAAAAATACATTGTTCATTCCTTTCAAAGCTGTAGCCACATTCTTGGCGATTGTTTATTTAAGGGGATTGGTGTGTCACAATATTTAATATTTGTTGATCTAATAGTGTTTATGCTACGATTTGTAGCTTATTATAACTATTTAGTTCAGATCTGTAGAAATGTATTTTTTAAGTCCATGGCTATGTTTAATGCCCCATGGTAATGTTTGACCCATGTTAACTTGAGTGATAATGTATTAACAACCCAAGATTACCAAGGAACAATCCCCATTTCAATGCTCCACTTATCACATAATCCCTACAGTGCAGCAGACAGCCATTTGGCCCATTAAGTCTGCGCTGACCCTCTGAAAGAGCACCCTAAGTATGCCCACTCCCCCGCCCCATCCATGCAACTCCATTACCCCACCTAACCTTTCGACACTAAGGGGAAGTTAGCATGGCCAGTTCACCTCGCCTGCAGATCTTTGGACTGTGGGAGGAACGGAGCATCTGGAGGAAACTCACGTAGACACTGGGAGAACGTACAAACTCCACACAGACAGTGACCCAAGGCTGGAATTGAACCCGGGTCCCTGGCCCCGTGAGGGGGCAGTGCTAACCACTGTGCCACCGTGCCTCCCACTCTGTTTCAACTATTGTTTTGCAGCCAAATTCCAAGCTTCTTACTCCTTTTACCCTTTAGCTGCATACCCTGGCCACCTGCTTTCTGGGCCGGGATACCGAATTTTTTATTGTCCTGGTGCAGGCTGCAGCTTCCTCAGCATTGCCTCCCACCCAGCTTAACCCTGCCTTTGGCTCCCTCTCAACCCAGCCTCAGCTTTCCCTTGCTTCCTTGCATGCAGTCACAAGCCCAAGCTCCCCACTTCCAGAGAAAAAATACAAGATGCTTCTGGAGGTTTGGTGTCCTGAATCTGATTTGTGGTCTCTAATGGCACCGTTACTGTTTACGGCACGAGCAGTCATTTTATATCTGAGCATTAATAATATAGCAAAAAACCTCATTGTCATGAGGATTTAATAGACTTTGATTTATGCCCTCCAGAAAGACCAGTTTCTATGGTTTACCAGTTGTACCTAGAGCAGTGTGTACAGTATTTGATCGACTTATGCATAATCTTTCTATTGCGTTGACTATAAATGTTGGATTGTGAAAATAGCATCTATAGATTGATATTTTATGTTGATGTATTAAGAGTTGAATTTGAAAATCTGGATCAGTTTGCTTTCAGTGTTTTTATTGCATAATTTTACAATAGCCTGACAAACGTGCTATATAAGAAAGTATGACAAAGCAATGCATTGTACTTAACTAGTGATAAATTATACAAATTAAACTATAAGAATTAAATATTGTCTTAAATAAGGAAATATTTTCTGATACATATGTAATCACTCTCAATTCAGCATTTACTTGAATGTCAGTATGTAGGGTGAGCAACTACATTTTCAGTTCATCTTTTCATCCGATTGGACTTCATTGCAGCTTAACCTGTCGATTAGTCCTAGTTAGTTTAACGGGCAAGTGTGCTATTTCACGACATTGAGTGATGAGGAACGGTGGTCCCAGGCTTTATCCCTTTGTTGAGTTGAGGCTAACCTCCACTAAAGTTGTGTGATCAATAATTAGGAAAAGATGAAAATGATCCAGAGTTCAAGCATTTGATTATTAAACAGGGACTCTTGTTGAAAGAGCATGTGGGATGAGCGCAAATTTTTGTTCATCTTGATGGCTGCCTTGTTTGAATGGCCTACCCACATATGCTGTATCAAACGTATACCTGATCAATGGCTTCCAGGCATAACAGTGGAAATTATGACAACCAACGATTTTTCAAAATATATTTAAAAAATTTTTTAGGGTACCCAATTCTTTTTTTTCTCCAATTAAGGGGCAATTTAGCGTGGCCAATCCACCGACCTTGCACAAATTTTGGGTTGTGGAGGTGAGACCCACGCAGACACAGGGAGAATATGTAAACTCCACACGGACAGTGACCCAGGGCTGGGATCTAACACGGGTCCTCGGTGCCATGAGGCAACAAGCAAACCACTGTGCCACAGTGCCGCCCTTAAAAGATGTTTTGAATTGAATTCTATAAGTATTCAATTTGGATTCGAGAGTTAGATCAAAGAATTTTGTTCAATAAGTATAATCAAAATAAAATAATTGAATGATTTCTACTATGGAAATGCTTTTAAAATATTTAATTTACCAAATGATGAATGTCTGAGGAGAAGTATTCAATGCTTGAAACTAAATGACTATTTTACAATTTGATTTGTACCTTCTTGTCAGACCCAAGCCATATTTGTTTAAAGGCGATCATGTTGAGCCATCATTAAGAACTGAACTTCCGGTGGTGATTCTGTATGGTGAGGTCGGTACCAAAGAGTTTTCCAGATTCCACAAGCTGCTTCGTTCCAAATCTGATGCTGGAAGTGTCAACTATGTACTCCGGCATTATATTGCTGTAAGTAAAACATGCTGCTTTGTGATGAAGCCTGTTCCCAAGTTGTATGTGTATAATCATGTCTAGTTTGCCTTTCGGGGAATTCCTTTCAAGTATTATCAAAGTTGTCTTGCATTAAGAGTGGGCAAGGTCCACTTAGTAAACAAGGCATTTTACTTTTTAAAATAAATAAATTTAGATTACCCAATTCATGTTTTCCAATTAAGGGGCAATTTAGCGGACCAATCCACCTACTCTGCACATCTTTGGGTTGTGAGGGCGAAACCCATGCAAACATGGGGAGAGTGTGCAAAATCCACACATACAGTGACCCAGAGCCGGGATCGATCCTGGGACCTCGGCGCACTGAGGCAACAGTGCTAACCACTGAAAGAAAGCAACCCTTAAAGAAATACCACTCTCCAACAGTAGTATAACTCTCGGGGATGTCTTGTTGTGAACCTGCAATGATATCAGCAAACAGTTGAGGAGCAAATCACATTGGATTATTTATGTACAGTTTTTTTCATAAATGTTTTTTATTGGGTTTTTGAACAAAGTATATTTGCCGTTATGTACACAGAATATGATATATATATATATATATAGAAGAGAAGTGCACACACAAACATATCACAAAAAACAAAACAAAAAAGTAATAATAAAAAAGAAATTAAAAAATCAAATAACGTAACTGGTAAGGTATTATGCACCAGCTCAACAGCAGCAACTCTGTACAATTGGCAAAATTATTTACAACGCATAAGTAGGCATCTGTTTTAGCCGTTCCTCCCGCCTTTCGCCTGTCTTCTCCTTGTTCTCTGTTCCTGTAGATGCCAAGTTTGTTAACGTTTCCCCACCTCTCTTCCGGTCTATCTCTCCCTACTTACCCCTGATTCTTGGCTACCTGGCTATTCTTCTGCTTGTTCGTTGGCCACAAACAGGCCCCGGAACAATTGGGTGAATGGTCCCACGTTCTGTGGAAGCCGTCGTCTGACCCTCGGATGGCGAATTTGATTTTCTCCATTTGGAGAGATTCCGAGAGGTCAGACAGCCAGTCTGCAGCTTTGGGTGGTGCTGCTGACCGCCAGCCGAACAGGATTCTGCGGCGGGCGATCAGGGAGGCAATGGCAAGGGCGTCCGCCCTCCTCCCCAGGAATAGATCTGGCTGGTCTGAAGCCCCGAAGACCGCCACTTTCGGGCATGGCTCCACTCTCATCCCCACCACTTTGGACATTGCCTCGAAGAAGGCTGTCCAGTACCCCGCAAATCTGGGGCAAGACCAGAACATGTGGGCGTGGTTGGCTGGACCTCCTTGGCACCGTTCACATCACTCATCCACTTCCGGGAAGAACCTACTCATATGGGCTCTTGTTAAGTCAGCTCTATGTACCACTTTTAGGTGCGTCAGGCTGAGCCTTGCGGACGTGGAGGTGGAGTTGACCCTATGCAGTGCCTCGCTCCAGAGTCCCCACCCTATTTCAATCCCCAGGTACTCCTCCCATTTCTTTCTTGTTGCGTTCAGTACGGCCCTTTCTACCAGTCGGTCATACATGTCGCTACAGTTTCCTTTATCTAGTATGCTTGCGTCCAGTAACTCTTCCAGTAATGTCTGCCGTGGCAGTTGTGGGTACGTCCTTGTCTCCTTTCGTAGGAAGTTTTTGAGTTGCAGGTACCTGAGCTCGTTCCCCCTGGCTAGCTGGAATTTCTCTGTCAGTTCGTCCAGTGTTGCGAACCTGCCGTCCGTGTATAGGTCCCTGACTGTCAGTGTCCCTCCATCCTATCCCCACCTTTTGAAGGTGGTGTCAGTCAGCACTGGTGTGAACCTATGGTTGTTGCAGATGGGAGCTTTGTCCGACATTTTGGTCAGGCCAAATTGCTGCTGTAGTTGGTTCCAGGAATGGAGGATGGCTATCACCACCGGGCTGCTGGAGTGTTTTTTGGGTGGGGATGGGAGTGCTGCCGTGGCGAGGGCCCGGAGGGAGGTCCCCATGTAGGAGGCCTCTTCCACACGCACCCACTCGGCTTCTGGCTCCTTGATCCATCCCCTTACTCGCTCGGCTGTCGCCACCCAGTGGTAGAATTGTAGGGCTAGCGCCCCCCCCCCCCCCCAATTTTGTTTTTGCCCCCCCCCCCCCCCCCCCCCCCCCCCCCCCCGGCCATACGAACGCCATGATTAGTTTGCCTAGTGCTTTGAAAACGGCCTTGGGGATGTAGATCGGGATGGATCTGAGTAGGAAGAGGTACCTGGGCAGCACGTTCATTTTGATCGTCTGGCCTCTCCCCGTGAGGGAGAGTGGGAATGTGTTCCATCTTTGCAGGTCCTTTTTTACTTACTCTGTCAGACTGGTGAGGTTCCATTTGTGGATCCCTTTCCAGTCATGGGCTATTTGGATCCCCAGGTCGCGGAATTTGTGTCGGGCTTGTTTAAACGGCAGTCCCATTAGTGCTGCCTCCCCTCCTTGTGGGCGTACCGGGAAAATCTCGCTTTTGCTCATGTTGAGTTTGTAGCCCGAGAAGGCGCCAAACTCTTTCAGGAGCGTGATGATTCCGTCCATGCTGCTTTGTGGGTCCGCAATGTAGAGGAGCAGGTCATCTGCATAGAGTGAGACTCTGTGCTGTCTGTCATCCCTTCTGATCCCCCTCCAGCTTTTTGCTGCTCTGAGCGCAATTGCTAGTGGCTCGATCGCGAGAGCGAACAGCAGCGGGGACAGTGGGCATCCTTGTCTGGTGCCCCTGTGCAGCTGCAAGTATCGGGAGTTGGTGTTGTTGGTCCGTACGCTTGCCATGGGAGCGTTGTGTCGGAGTTTTACCCAGGAGTTGAATCCTGTTCCAAGCCTGAACCGCTCCAGTACCTCTGAGGTATTTCCATTCGACTCTGTCGAAGGCTTTTTCTGCTTCTAGGGAGACGATCACCTCTGGTGTTCTCTCCCCAGAGGGGGTCATTATCACGTTCAACAGGCGCCTGATGTTCGAGGTAAGCTGTCTACCTTTGACAAAGCCCGCCTGGTCCTCTGCGACCACCTCTGGTACGCAGTCTTCTAGTCTTTTGGCTAGGATTTTGGCCAGTATTTTGGCATCTGCGTTCAGCAGTGAGATGGGTCTGTATGACCCACATTCCGTTGGGTCTTTATCTTTCTTGCGTACCAGCGAGATTGAGGCCTGTGCGAGCGTGGGTGGCTGTGTGCCCTTAGCTAGCGAGTCTGAACATCTCCCGCAGGTGCGGGGCCAGTGCTGTTGCAAATTGTTTGTACAAGTCTACCGGAAATCCGTCTGGTCCCGGCACCTTCCCCGCCTGCATGGAGTTCATACTGTCCATGATCTCTCCCGGTGCTAGTGGTGCTTTCAGGCTCCGTTTTCTGCCCTTCCCCCACGACTGGTCTGTCCAGTCCATCAAGGAACCGTTTAGTCCCGGACTCCCCCATTGGGTGCTCTGAGGTGTACAGCCCTTGGTAAAAGGCCTTGAAGGTTTTGTTGAATTTTTCTGGTTCTATTTCTAATGTGCCTCTGGTATCCCTGATTTGTGCAATTTCTCTGGTCGCTGCCTGCTTTCTCAGCTGGTGTGCCAACAGGCGGCTGGCTTTGTCTCCATGTTCGTATCGGGTCCCACATGTATGGCGGAGTTGGTGCATTGCTTTCCTGGTGGAGAGCAGATCAAAGTTCCTTTGTAGCTCTTTCCTCTCCGCCAGGAGCTCTACGGTCGGGGCCTCGGAGTATTTACGGTCTACCTCCAGCATGGAGTTGACCAGCTGCTGCCTAGCCGCCTTTTCCTCCCTATCTCTTATTTATGCACAGCTAACCAGGAAGTTAAAAGCACTTGATATAATTCAGTTTTAATTTTTCAGGAGTGAATTTTTCTTTACCCTTTCATGGGGTGTGGGCTTTGTTGACTAGATCAGCAAGGGAGGGAGTTCCAGGATTTTAATCTTGTGACAGAGAAGAAGCGGTAATATATTTCCAAGTGTGTTTGGTTTTTGGGGGGACTTGTAGAGGTAGAGGTGGTGTTCCCATGTGCCTGCTCCCTATTTTATGTAAGTGGCAGCGATCATGGGTTTGGAACGTGCTGTTGAAGGAACCTTTGTGAGTTAAAAATAGTTAGACCATAAGACATGGGAGCAGAATTGGGCCACTTGGCCCATCGAGTCTGCTTCGCCATTCAATCATTTTTTATTTTATTTTATTTTTCTTATAAATTTAGAGTACCCAATTCATTTTTTCCAATTAAGGGGCAATTTAGTGTGTTCAATCGGCCTACCCTGCACATTTTTGGGTTGTGGGGGCGAAACCCACGCAACCACGGGGAGAATGTGCAAACTCCACATGGACAGTGATCCAGAGCCGGGATTGAACCTGGGACCTCGGCGTCGTGAGACTGCAGTGCTACCACTGCGCCACCTTGCTGCCCATTCCACCATTCAATCATGGCTGATATTGGCAGGTAGGTAGGGGCTGGTCGGGGCAGCACGGTAGCATTGTGGATAGCACAATTGCTTCACAGCTCCAGGGTCCCAGGTTCGATTCCGGCTTGGGTCACTCACTGTCTGTGCGGATTCTGCACATCCTCCCCGTGTGTGCGTGGGTTTCCTCCAGGTGCTCCGGTTTCCTCCCACAGTCCAAAGATGTGCAGGTTAGGTGGATTGGCCATTATAAATTGCCCTTAGTGTCCAAAATTGCCCTTAGTGTTGGGTGGGGTTACTGGGTTATGGGGATAGGGTGGAGGTGTTGACCTTGGGTAGGATGCTCTTTCCAAGAGCCGGTGCAGACTCGATGGGCCGAATGGCCTCGTTCTGCACTGTAAATTCTATGATATCATATTTTCTCATCCCCATTCTCCTGCCTTCTCCCCATAACCCCTGATCCCCTCACTAATCAAGAACCTATCTATCTCTGTCTTAAAGACACTCAGTGAATTGGCCTCCACAGCCTTCTGCGGCAAAGAGTTCCACAGATTCACCACCCTCTGGCTGTAGAAATTCCTCCTCATCTCTGTTTTAAAGGATCGTTCCTTTAGCCTGAGATGGTGTCCTCTGGTTCTAATTTTTCCTACAAGTGGAAACATCCTCTCCACGTCCACTCTATCCAGGCCTCGCAATATCTTGTAAGTTTCAATAAGATCCCCTCTCATCCTTCTCATTCAATTAGGTGTAATATTTCATGTGTTTTTAAGCAAGAGTAATAGTGTAAAAGTGAAAGTTTTTGTGAAATTATGATTGCTATGGGCAAAGTAATCTGTGGGGACTTCTACAGTGCACCCTATGGAGTAACATGGACTCACTGACAACAGCTTCTGGATATTTAAAAAATAAAATCTGTTTATTAAAAATGTTTCATTTATAGCAAACATGATATAAACTTCAAACAGTCCAGAAAACGAATATCAAAATGTACAATATCGCACAAAAGGAAACAAAAAAAAAATGCACCCAACCAAACTTATAAATCGCACCCAAAGAAAGACCAAAATACCCACACCCAATAGTAATAAACCCCGCCCTCCCAAAAACAGCTGATGGTGATTAACTCTTTAAAATAGGAAATGATTCGCTGCCACCTCAGGTAGAACCCTTCCACTGACCCCCGAACGGTCTACTTGACCTTTCCCAGATGTAAACATTCCATGAGGTCACCCAACAGGCCGAGGCAATGGGCGGAGCAGAAGATCTCCATCCCAGCAGAACTCACCTCCGGGCTATCAACGAGGCAAAGGAAAGAACTTCTGCCTTCGTCCCATCTTCCGCCTTGGTGAGTCCGACAGACCAAAAATGCCCAACTGACAAGGTTCCAGATCAGTGTTAAGAACGGCTGACATGGTGCTAAAGAAGGTGACCCAAAAGCTTACCATCCTTGGATATGACCAGAACACTTGGGTGTGGTTAGTGGGCCCACGAGAGCACTGCTCACACTTGTTCACCACTCCCATGAAGAACCCACTCATCCTAGCCTTATTTAGGTGAGCCCTGAATCAGGCTGAACCTCATACAGGAGAAAGTGGAGTTGACCCTACGAAGGGCCGTACCCCGACTCATCCAGAATAAGTCCCAGCTCACCGTCCCACTTCTCCCTCCGAGCCACTGAGACAGCTCTGCCCATAAATATTTGAGATGCCCATCCCCACCCCCCCCCCCCCACCCCCTTCCAGCCAACACCACCAACAATAGGATTCTCCCCAGCAGAGAAGATTGTAATGCTAAGGGAAATGTAGGACAGACCTGGACAAAATCGCCCATCTGCAAGTAGTGGAACAAGTGCGTCCCTGACGATAGTAATTTCACTGAAAGCTCCTCCCAAACAGCAAACTGTCCCTCCATGAACAGATCCTCACAATACATAAGGCCTGACAGCACAAACAAACGGTTGCCGCAGATTGGGGCCAACAATGACATTGTGTTCAGCTTGTAATGCTGCCTAAACTACTTCCATTTTCATAAAGTAGATATCACTGGCGGAATACCTCAGCAGGAAGAATGGGAGCAAAGCCGTTACCAACCCATAAACATTAGCCCCTTCATGAACTTGCCTCCATCTGCCCCCGTATAGTACCCCCCCACTCCCCCAACACCTTCTCAATATTGGTCGCCCAGTAATAAACAAGCAAATTGGGTAATGCCAGGCCCCATGACTGCTTGCCCCAAAGGAATACCCTGCAAATAAAAGAGGTGATTAACTTGTGAACCGTGGCAAAGAAAGACTTTGCAAGGAAAATAGGAAGACGTTGAAACAGAAATAAAACCTTGGGAGAATGTTCATCATTAACAATCTGGTCTCATATCCCACTTCTAAAAGTCGGACCTCCCCCTACTCACCAAACTTGTATAGTTTAACCTATGAAGCTTGGCCACTGAGATACCCAAATACCGGAAGCTACCTCTGGCAAGACGAAAAGGCAATATCCCCAGATTGGCTCTTCTCCCTGGGGGATTAACCAGAAAATATTCACACTTCTCCATGTTCAATTTATACCCTGAAAAAGAGCCAAAGCTTCTCAGTAGCTTCATTATTTCTTCCATACAGGAGACTGGATCTGTAATACACAAGAGCAAGTCATCAGCATGTAAAGCCACCCTATGCTCCACCTTATCCCCATCCAGCCCTCCAGTCATCCGAGGACCTCAGCGCTACGGCCAAAGGTTCTATTACATAGAATTGACATAGGTAAAAAAAGGAATGAGGTCCTAAAAGCAGAATACAGGGAGCTAGTAAGGAAGTTAAGAAATCGGACCTCAAATGTAGTGATCTCAGGATTACTACCGGTGCCACGTGCTAGTCAGAGTATAAATGACGGGATATATTGGATGAATACGTGGTTGAAGAGAGGGTGTCACAAGGACTTTAAACTAGCAAGTTGGGGGGAAGGGAAGTGTAAAGCTATGGACAGTATAATGGTTAATGGAGATCAAGGCAGCAGGTTACGTGACAGGTTATTATGTAGAGATATGGGTCCAAAGACAAGGAAAATTAGGAGAAAGGGTAAGAGGAAAAATAAATTGCGAAAAGTTACTGATCAAGGTGTTAGGATTCATAACAAAGACATAAAAAACAGCATAAGTGTACTTTACCTGAATGCTCGTAGTATACGAAATAAGGTAAATGAGTTGATGGCGCAAATCATCGTGAATGACTATGATTTAGTGGCCATTACTGAAGATGTTAAAAGATGGTCACGACTGGGAGTTAAATATCCAAGGGTTCCAGACTATACAAAAGGATAGAATGGACGGTAAGGGAGGTGGTGTAGCTTTGTTGTTTAAGGATGGCATCCGGGCAATAGTAAGGGATGACATTGGTGCTATGGAGGACAAGGTTGAATCAATTTGGGTGGAAATCAGGAATAGTAAGGCGAAAAGGTCACTGATAGGTAGTCTATAGGCCACCAAATAGTAACAGGATGGTAGGGCAGGCAATAAGCAAAGAAATAACGGATGCATGTAGAAATGGTACAGCGGTTATCATGGGAGATTTTAATCTGCATATCGATTGGTTTAACCAGGTTGGTAAAGGCAGCCTTGAGAAGGAGTTTATGGAATGTGCCCGGGATAATTTCCTGGAACAGTATGTAATGGAACCTACAAGGGAACAAGCGGTCCTAGATCTGGTCCTGTGTAATGAGGCAGGATTGATTAATGATCTCATAATTTGGGATCCTCTTGGAAGGAGCGACCACAATATGGTGGAATTTAAAATACAGTTGGAGGATGACAAGGTAAAATCAAACACTAGTGTTTTGTGCTTAAACAAAGGCGATTACAATGGGATGAGAGAAGAACCAGCTAAGGTAGACTGGGAGCAAAGGCTTCATGGTGAAGCAGTTGAGGAACAGTGGAGAACCTTCCGAGCGATCTTTGACAGTGTTCAGAAAAGGTTCATACCGACAAAAAAGAAAGACGGTAGAAAGGGGAAAAATCGACCGTGGATATCTAAGGAGGTGAGGGAGAGTATCAAATTGAAGGAAAAAACATACAAAGTGGCAAAAATTAGTGGGAGACTAGAGGACTGGGAAGTCTTTGGGGGACAACAGAAAGCTACTAAAAAAGCCATAAAGAAGAGTAAGATAGACTATGAAAGTAAACTGGCTCAGAACATAAAAGCAGATAGTGAAAGCTTCTACAAATATATAAGAGAAAAAAGAGTGGCTAAGGTAAATATTGGTCCTTTGGAAGATGAGAAGGGAGATTTAATAATAGGAGACGGGGAAATGGCTGAGGAGCTGAACAGGTTTTTGGGGTCAGTCTTCACAGTGGAGGACACAAATAACATGCCAGTGACTGATGGAAATAAGGATATGATAGGTGAGGACCTTGAGATGATTATAATCACTAAGGAGGCAGTATTGGGCAAGCTAATGGGGCTAAAGGTAGACAAGTCTCCTGGCCCTGATGGGATGCATCCCAGAGTGTTAAAAGAGATGGCTAGGGAAATTGTAAACACACTAGTGATAATTTATCAAAATTCACTAGACTCTGGGGTGGTCCCAGAGGATTGGAAAGTAGCAAACGTGACACCACTGTTTAAAAAAGGAGGTCGGCAGAAAGCGGGTAATTATAGGCCGGTCAGCTTAACTTCGGTTGTAGGGAAAGTGCTGGAATCTATCATTAAGGAGGAAATAGCGGGGCATCTGGAGGGAAATTGTCCCATTGGGCAGACACAGCATGGGTTCACAAAGGGTAGGTCGTGTCTGACTAATTTGGTAGAATTTTTTGAGGACGTTACCAGTGCAGTAGATAATGGGGAGCCAATGAATGTGGTATATCTGGATTTCCAGAAAGCTTTTGACTAGGTGCCACACAAAAGGTTGCTGCATAAACTAAAGATGCATGGCATTGAGTGTAAAGTGGTAGCATGGGTAGAGGATTGGTTAACTAACAGAAAGCAGAGAGTGGGGATAAATGGGTGTTTCTCTGGTTGGAAACCTGTAACTAGTGGGGTCCCTCAAGGATCAGTGTTGGGCCCGCAGTTGTTCACAATTTTCATAGACGATTTGGAGTTGGGGACCAAGTGCAATGTGTCAAAGTTTGCAGACGACACTAAGATGAGTGGTAAAGCAAAAAGTGCAGAGGATACCGGAAGTCTGCAGAAGGATTTGGATAGGTTAGGTGAATGGGCTAGGGTCTGGCAGATGGAATTCAATGTTGCCAAGTGTGAGGCTATCCATTTTGGGAGGAATAACAGCAGAATGGATTATTATTTAAACGGTAAGATGTTAAAACATGCTGCTGTGCAGAGGGACCTGGGTGTGCTGGTGCACGAGTCGCAAAAAGTTGGTGTGCAGGTGCAACAGGTGATTAAGAAGGCTAATCGAGTTTTGTCTTTCATTGCTAGAGGATGGAGTTCAAGACTAGTGAGGTTATGCTGCAATTGTATAGGGTGTTGGTGAGGCCGCATCTGGAGTATTGTGTTCAGTTTTGGTCTCCTTACCTGAGAAAGGACATATTGGCACTGGAGGGAGTGCAGAGGAGATTCACTAGGTTGATCCCAGAGTTGAGGGGATTAGATTATGATGAGAGGTTGAGTAGACTGGGACTGTACTCATTGGAGTTTAGAAGGATGCGGGGGGGATCTTATTGAGACATATAAAATTATGAAGGGAATAGATAGGATAGATGCGGGCAGGTTGTTTCCACTGGTCTGGGAAAGCAGAACTAGGGGGCATAGCCTCAAAATAAGGGGAGGTAGATTTAGGACGGAGTGTAGGAGGAACTTCTTCACCCAAAGGGTTGTGAATCTCTGGAATTCCTTGCCCAGTGAAGCAGTTGAGGCTCCTTCTTTAACCGTTTTTAAGAAAAAGATAGATGCCTTTCTAAAGAATAAAGGGATTCGGGGATATGGTGTACGGGCCAGAGAGTGGAGCTGAGTCCACAAAGATCAGCCATGATCTCATTAAATGGCGGAGCAGGCTCGAGGGGCCAAATGGCCTACTCCTGTTCCTAGTTCTTATGTTCTTATGTGTCAGGGGGAAGGTTTTAGATTCCTGGAGCATTGGAACTGGTTCTGGGGAAGGTGGGATCTGTACAAACTGGAATGGTTACACCTGGGCAGGACTGGGACTGCTGTCCAAGGGGGGCTATTTGCTAGAGCAGTTGGGGACGGTTTTAATTAATATGCCAGGGGGATGGGAACCTATGCAAGGAGTCCGTGTGGAGTTTGCACATTCTCCCCATGTTCGCCCCCACAACCCAAAAATATGCAGTGTAGGTGGATTGGCCACGCTAAATTGCCCCTTAATTGGAAAAAATGAATTGGGTACTCTAAATTGAAAAAAAAAATGCTCACAGCACAATCTGGGCCATTTGAGGTATTGCATTGTTGCCAAAAATTTCATTAATTAATGAGCAAATGCTTAAAATTTGTACGAGCGTAGCCTGATGGGTATTCATAAAGACACCAGCAAAGTGAATATACCAGCAGAGTCTGATGGTTAAAAGGGCTAACCCTATCAGTGTAAACAATAGAAAGCAGCGGTCCACAGTGAAGAACAGGATGTACAGCCAGGCAATGAGCAAAGTAGCTGATTGGACTATGGCTGTTGCTATGCCTTGGACAGACAGTGATTGAACACAGATCCCTGTGTGTTGTGTTCTTGAAAGAAATGCGACCCCTGAGAGAGTCACAATTCTTTGACTCGTGACTCAAAGACATTGATTGATTAATGCTGTCCTGTGAGTACGTGACTAGAAGCATGGGATCCGTGCCAGTGAGATCTGTATAAAAAGGAGAGACAAAGATCGATGACCTGCAGGAAGATGGGGGTGGCACGGTGGCACAGTGGTTAGCACTTCTGCCTTACAGCGCCAGGATCCAGGATTCAATTCCAGCCTTGGATCACTGACTGTGTGGAGTTTGTACGTTTGCCTCGTGTCTGCGTGGGTTTCCTCCGGGTGCTCTGGTTTCCTCCCACAGTTCAAAGATGTGCGGGTTAGGTGGCTTGGCCATGCTGAATTGCCCCTTGGTGTCCAGGGATGTGCAGGTTAGATTATGGGAATAGGGTGTTGGTGGACAGGGGAGTGGACAAGGATAGAGTGCTCTTTCGCAGGGTCGGTGCAGAGTTGATGGGTTGAATGGCCTCTTTCTGCACTGTAGAGATTCTAAGTTTCTTTGAAGCCTTTCCCTGGGTCGGGATCCACCAAGATGGTGTCTGATCACCTCGCCTCTAAATGGGCGATATTTAGTTCCAAGCTGAGAGTTTTGATATCTTTTGCAGAACAGAGCTCTTGATACTTTGGGTAATGAAGTTTTGATACTGTGTGCAATCGAGATTCTGACACCCTTTGCAGTGATGCTTTGATACTTTTGGCGTAACCTGGGTAAAAGAGATGGGTGTGCGATAATTTGAGAGTTCTGAGTGTTTTGTCCCTAACGCTAGTTGACTCAAAATGAGGTTTGAGGTGCAACATGAGTAGTTTATTTATTTTTTATTTCATGTTTTTGAACTTTCTATTTACAGAATCCAAGTGGAGAGAAGGTCTTCCTTTCTGGCTATGGAGTTGAACTTGCCATTAAAAGCACTGAATACAAGGCCAAAGATGACACACAAGTAACAGGTAATTCAACTTCTGTACCGTTTCAAAATTCCTACAAATTTGCTAATCTTACCTGAAGACCAATTTTCAAATTGGATCGGATGCATGATATTCATAGTTTATTAGCTTCATAATGATATGAAAACATTGTATAATTTGTAATGATCACAAGTTAAGCTGAATGCCCTGACAGGTTTCCCCCCTCTTTCCACCTGATACCATAATTCTTTCTGGGCTGTGGCCCTAAGGGCAATGTGGATCATCAGATATCTCCCACAACTGCTCCTTTTTCAAAGTGTGAGATTTGACCGGCTGTGTCGCCAGGCTGCTTGACTATGGAGGTCATCACACAAGAGGTTATGCACATTCTTGCACCTTCAGCAAGAATAAGGGATAGTGAAACCTGGGGTAGCAAACTGTTTTCCAGCTGAGATAAATTAACTTTGTAAAGACCTGGAATTGAACCAGGAACTTTTGATTTGGATGGCTGACTGTTGCACCAGGTGATGCTTTAAATTGAATGCCTGAGCAGGGCAGCATGGTGGCACAGTGATGAGCATTGCCGCCTATGGCGCTGAGGACCCGGGTTCGAATCCCGGCCCTGGGTCACTGTCCGTGTGGAGTTTGCACATTCTCCACGTGTCTGCGTGGGTTTCGCCCCCACAACCCAAAAGATTGCAGGCTAGGTGGATTGGCCATGCTAAATTGCCCCTTAATTGGGAAAAAAAATAATTGGGTACTCTAAATTTATTTAAAAAATATAAAATAAAATAAATTGAATGCCTGGCTCCCAAAGCAATGTGCAAATAATGTTGCCTACCTCTGAGAAGAAATGGGAATTAAATCCAACTGACTTTAGAGCTTAAATGTTTGTAAATTGACATTTACTGGCTATTAATTGTAGGTACTGTATTATGATTACACCAGTGATTAAAACGGGTGAAATTACAGTAGAAGAATCCCTCTTTTATCAACCCAATAAAAAAATCACATCTTTCAAAAGGATTTGGGCTTGCAATTGTTTTTTTTGTTGTGAGTTTCATGAAATTTGAAGTGCTGATGACATGGTTCGGAACAGAGCAGTCATTGGGCATTATCTTGTATTAGGGCCCATTTCTAGTGATGCTGATACAACCACCTGATGTGGTAATGCCCAATAATTGATTTTATATCTGAAGCATGACTTGTGACCTCCAATTCTAGTCTTCAAAATATGAAGGTCAGCATTCTATTACCTTTTTGGTCATTTTCTGTACCTGTTCAAGACATTTTATACGGACCCTTATGTCTCTTTGAACCTCCAATGTTTCTAGTTTTTTCACCATTTAGAAAGTGCTTTTTTCTATCGTGACGCAGTAGCACAGTAGTTGCTTCACAGCGCCAGGTTCCCAGGTTTGATTCCCGCTTGGGTCATTGTCTGTGCGGAGTCTGCACGTTCTCTCCATGTCTGCGTGAGTTTCCCTCGGGTGCTCCGATTTCCTCCCACAAGTCCCGAAAGACGTGCTTGTTAGGTGAATTGGACATTCTGAATTCTCCCTCTGTGTACCCGAACAGGTGCCGGAGTGTGGCGACTAGGAGCTTTTCACAGTAACTTCATTGCAGTGTTAATGTAAGCCTGCTTGTGACAATAATAAAGATTATTATTATTTTTAAGGTCAAAATGGATGATCTCACATTTTCCTAATTGAAGTCCATTTGTCATAGTTTTGCCATTCATTTAATTTATCAATATCTCTGCGATTTTATGCTTTCCTCTACATTGCTTACAATTCCACCTATCTTTGTGCCATCAGCAAATTACAATATGTGACTTTCTATTCTATCATCCAAGTTGTTAATAAATGTGTTGAAACTCCGACACAGGCCCTTGTGGGAGCCGATCAGTCACACCCTGCCAATTTAAGTCCATTATCCCAACTCTTGTCTCCTGCTGCTGAGCCAAAGTCTTGAACAGACCAATACTTTTCTTTCATTTTGGTGGGTTTCAGATTTAGCAAAAAGTATCCTGAGGGACTTTATTAAATGCCTCCTGGAAGTCCATATAACTAACATCCATAGCCATTTCCCAGTCTATTACTTACGTTAACGCTTCAAAAAATTCCAATTCGGTTTGTCAGGGATGAGCTACCTTTTACAAATCTTGCTCTGATCAGCTGGAATTTTTTTAAATTTTAATTTATAAAAAAAAAATTTATTAAAGTTTTTTAACACTATTTTTCTCCCTTACAAACAATACCCCCCCCCCGTAACAAAATAACGAGAAATCACGCAGAGCAAGATATATACATGGCAAAATGATATATTTACATGTCTTTGTACACTGGCTCTCTCCCATACGTGCCAGTTTCCCCAACCCTTCATGATATCACTTGCTCATCCACCCTCCCAGGCAGCACCCCCCCCCCCCCCCCCCCTCCCAGGACGCCCCCCCCCCCCCAGGTTGCTGCTGCTGCTGACCGATCTTCCTCTAACGCTCCGCGAGATAGTCTAGGAACGGTTGCCACCGCCTGTAGAACGCCTGCGCAGACCCTCTCAAGGCGGACTGAATCCTCTCCAACTTTATAAACCCAGCCATATCGTTTATCCAGGCCTCCACGCTGGGGGCTTCGCCTCCTTCCACATTAGCAAGATCCTTCGCCGGGCTACTAGGGACGCAAAGGCCAGAATGCCGGCCTCTTTCGCCTCCTGCACTCCCGGCTCGTCCACTACGCCAAATATTGCTAGCCCCCAGCTTGGCTTGACCTGGACTTTCACCACCTGAGATATTGCTCCCGCCACTCCTCTCCATAACCCCTCCAGTGCCGGGCATGACCAAAACATATGGACATGGTTTGCTGGGCTCCCTGAGCACCTTCCACACCTGTCCTCTAAAGATCCTACTCAACCTCGCCCCCGTCAGGTGAGCTCTGTGAACCACCTTAAATTGTATCAGGCTGAGCCTGGCACACGAGGAGGAGGAATTAACCCAACCTAGGGCATCCGCCCACAGACCTTCCTCGATCTCCTCCCCCAGCTCCTCCTCCCATTTACCCTTCAACTCTTGTACCAGCGCTTCCTTTCCCTTCTTCTTTCATCTCCTGGTGTATTTCTGACACCTTACCCTCCCCGACCCATACACCCGAGATCACTCTGTCTTGAATTTCTTGCGCCGGGAGCAACGGGAATTCCCTCACCTGTCGCCTCACAAAAGCCCTCACCTGCATATATCTAAAGGCATTTCCCGGGGGTAACTCAAACGTCTCCTCCAGTGCCCCTAGGCTCGCAAACGTTCTGTCAATGAACAGGTCCCTCATTCTTCTGATCCCCGCCGCTGCCAGCTCTGGAACCCACCCGTCCATCTTCCCCGGGACAAACCGATGGTTACCCCTGATCGGGGACCACACCGATGCTCCCATTGCACCCCTGTGCCGTCTCCACTGGCCCCAGATCCTTAGTGTTGCCGCTACTACCGGGCTCGTGGTATACTTTGTCGGCGAGAGCGGCAGCGGTGCCGTCACCAACGCCCCCAGGCTCGTTCCTTTACAGGACGCTATCTCCATCCTCTTCCATGCCGCCCCCTCTCCTCTTCCATAACCCACTTGCGGATCATCGACACATTTGCTGCCCAGTAGTAGCTCCCCAGGTTTGGCAGCGACAACCCTCCTCGGTCCCTACTGCGTTCCAGGAACCCTCTCCTTACCCTCGGGGTCTTATTCGCCCGCACAAAACCCATAATACTCCTACCTACTCTCTTAAAAAAGGCCTTAGTGATCACGATGGGAAGGCACTGAAACACAAACAAAAACCTCGGAAGGACCACCATTTTGACCGACTGCACTCTACCCGCCGGCGAGAGCGGTAACATGTCCCATCTTTTAAAATCCTCCTCCATTTGCTCCACCAACCTCGTCAAATTCAGTTTATGTAGGGCCCCCCAACTCCTGGCTATCTGGATCCCCAGATACCGAAAGCTCCCCTCCGCCCTCCTCAGCGGTAGGTCCCCTGTCTCTCTTTCTTGGTCCCCCGCCTGTAATACAAAGAGCTCACTCTTCCCCACATTGAGCTCATAGCCCGAAAACGCCCCAAACTCCCTCAGAGTTTGCATGACCTCCACCATCCCCTCCATTGGATCCGCCACGTACAGAAACAGGTCATCCGCGTATAGCGACACCCGATGCTCTTCTCCCCATCGGACCACCCCCCCCTCCATTTATTAGACTCCCTCAATGACATGGCCAATGGTTCGATCGCCAATGCGAACAACAGGGGGGACAGGGGGCACCCCTGCCTCGTCCCTCGGTACAGTCGAAAGTACCCCGACCTCCGCCGGTTCGTCACTACACTCGCCACCGGGGCTCTGTAAAGGAGCTTAACCCAACTGATAAACCCTCCCCCGAACCCAAACCTATGCAGCACCTCCCAGAGGTACTCCCACTCTACTCGGTCAAAGGCCTTCTCCGAGTCCATAGCTGCCACTATCTCTGCCTCTCCCTGCACCGATGGCATCATTATCACGTTTAAGAGCCGCCGCACATTGGTGTTTAGCTGCCTACCCTTTACAAATCCTGTCTGGTCCTCGTGAATCACCCCCGGGACACAGGCCTCGATCCTCGTGGCCAGCACTTTTGCCAGCAACTTTGCATCCACATTAAGGAGCGAGATCGGCCTGTACGATCCACATTGCAGTGGGTCCTTGTCCCGCTTTAGGATCAAAGAAATTGTCGCTTCCGACATTGTCGGAGGTAGGGCCCCCTCCTCTCTTGCCTCATTAAAGGTCCTCACTAGTAGCGGGGCCAACAGGTCTACGTATTTCCTGTAGAACTCCACCGGAACCCGTCCGGTCCCGGGGCCTACCCCGCCTGCATGCTCCCCAAACCCTTGCTCAGCTCCTCCAACCCAATTGGTGCCCCCAAACCAGCCACCTCTTGCTCCTCCACCCTCGGGAATCTCAGTTGGTCTAGGAATCGTCTCATACCCTCTTCCCCCGCTGGGGGCTGGGATCTGTACAGCTCTTCATAGAAGGCCTTAAATACCTTGTTTATTTTTGTCGCACTGCGAACCGTGGCTCCCCTTCCATCTTTGACTCCCCCTATTTCCCTCGCTGCCATCCTTTTACGGAGCTGGTGTGCCAGCATCCGAAGCCTCCCCATACTCGTAGGTCGCCTCCTGCGCTTTCCCTCCACTGTGTCTCCGCCTTCCCTGTGGTCAACAGGTCAAACTCCGTCTGGAGCCGTCGTCTTTCCCCAAGTAATCTTTCCT
Organism: Scyliorhinus torazame; assembly: GCF_047496885.1. Classification (NCBI taxonomy): domain Eukaryota; kingdom Metazoa; phylum Chordata; class Chondrichthyes; order Carcharhiniformes; family Scyliorhinidae; genus Scyliorhinus; species Scyliorhinus torazame. The sequence goes on along the minus strand of NC_092720.1, from coordinate 115,437,821 downwards.
CCGGTGCCTCTGCGTATCTCCTGTCCACTCTCAAAATCTCCCCCACTAACCTCTCCCTTTCCATGCCCTCTGTCTTCTCCCTATGAGCCCTAATGGAGATTAGCTCTCCCCTGACCACCACCTTCAACGCCTCCCATACCACCCCTACCCGCACCTCCCCGTTGTCGTTGGCCTCCAAGTACCTTTCGATACACCCCCTCACCTTCCCACACACCACCTCGTCCGCCAGCAGTCCCACATCCAGCCGCCACAGCGGGCGTTGGTCCCTCTCCTCTCCCAGCTCCAGTTCCACCCATTGCGGGGCATGGTCCGAAACGGCTATGGCTGAATATTCCGTCCCCTCCACCCTCGGGATGAGCGCCCTGCCCAGAACAAAAAAATCTATCCGGCAGTAGGCTTTGTGTACATGGGAAAAGAAAGAAAATTCCCTGGCCTGCGGCCTTGCAAACCGCCATGGGTCCACTCCCCCCATCTGATCCATAAACCCCCTAAGTACCTTGGCCGCCGCCGGCCTCTTTCCAGTCCTTGATTTGGAGCGGTCCAGTGCTTGATCCAACACTGTACTGAAGTCCCCTCCCATTATCAGACCTCCTTTCTCCAGGTCCGGAATGCGCCCCAACATGCGCTTCATGAATCCTGCATCATCCCAGTTCGGGGCGTATACGTTTACCAACACCACCCACGTCCCTTGCAGCCTACTGCTCACCATTACATATCGCCCTCCATTGTCCGCTACAATAGTCTTGGCCTCAAATGACACCCGCTTTCCCACTAATATTGCCACCCCTCTATTCTTCACGTCCAGTCCCGAGTGGAATACCTGTCCTGCCCAACCCTTTCTTAACCTGACCTGGTCCGCCACCTTCAGGTGAGTCTCTTGGAGCATGACCACGTCCGCCTTCAATCCCTTTAAGTGCGCGAACACTCAAGCCCTCTTCACCGGCCCATTCAGCCTCCTCACGTTCCACGTTATCAGCCGGATTGGAGGGGCTCAGTTTGTATAAAGGTCCACGCCTTTCAGGCGTTTCGAAGTAATAGTGTTGGCCCTTGTATGTGACCCACAGTCGCGCTGGCTGCAGCATTCCGAATTTCACTCCTTTCCGGTGCAACACCGCTTTGGCCCGGTTGAAACCCGCTCTCCGCTTTGCCACCTCCGAGCTCCAGTCCGAATATATTCGGATCTCTGCATTGCCCCACTTACTGCTCCGCTCCTTCTTGGCCCATTTCAGGACCAACTCTCTGTCTGTGAACCGGTGAAACCTCACGACCATCGCCCTTGGCGGCTCATTTGCCTGGGGCTTCCTCGCCAGCACCCGGTGTGCCCCGTCCAACTCCAGCGGCCTCGAAGGGGCCTCCGCGCCCATCATCGCCCCAAGCATCGTGCTCGTGTATGCCCCGACATCAGCCCCCTCCACTCCTTCAGGGAGACCCAGGATCCGCAGATTCTTTCTCCTCGACCTGTTCTCCAGGTCTTCGAGTCTTCCCGCCCACCTCTTGTGTAGCACCTCGTGCTGCTCCACTCTCACCGCCAGGCCCAAGAGCTCGTCCTCATTCTGGCTGACTCTTTTCTCTACCTCCTGGGTCTTAACCTCGTGGGCCTTCTGGGTGATCCCGAGTCCTTCAATTGCCGAAAGCATAGGCCCCAGCATCTCCTTGCGCATCTCCTCACGCTGCTCTTCGAAGCAGCGCTTGATGAACTCCTGCAGCTCCCCTTTGTCCCTGGCCGCCGCCATTTTGTTTTTTTTACCCTGCTTCTCCCGTTGCTCCAGTGCCACTTTTCTGGCCGTTGCACTTCGGGTCTGTTTCATAGGCGTTGGAGGGGGGCCTTCTCTTCCCCTCCCCACGGGTTTTTGTCGAAAAAAGTTGCGTTGGGTCTCCTCTAGCGAGCCCGAAAGTCCGTTGTAGCGGGAGCTGCCGACTCGTGCGGCTTAGCTCCGCATCGCCGCATCCGGAAGTCCCAGCTGAAATTTTCAAGGCGTTCAGTCATTGTCCCCATAGACACTCGTAATTCCATGTTAATCGATGTTCGGCTAACTTGTCTATAGTTAGGGTGGCACGGTCGTGCAATGGTTAGCACTGCTGTCTCACGGCGCCGAGGACCCGGGTTCGATCCCAGCCCCGGGTCACTGTCCGTGTGGAGTTTTCACCTTCTCCCTCTGTCTGCGTGGGCCTCACCCTCACAACACAAAAAGATGTGCATAATAATAATAATCACTTATTGTCACAAGTAGGCTTCAATGAAGTTACTGTGAAAAGCCCCATATGAACATAGAACATAGAACACTACAGCGCAGTACAGGCCCTTCGGCCCTCGATGTTGCGCCGACCTGTGAAACCACTCTAAAGCCCATCTACACTATTCCCTTATCGTACATATGCCCATCCAATGACTATTTGAATACCCTCAGTGTTGAAGTTACTGTGAAAAGCAATGTACGTGGATTGGCCACGCTAAATTGCCCCTTAATTGGAAAAGAAAAGAATTGGGCTCTCTAAATTTATTTTAAAAAACTTCTTTAGTTCCTTAGTTTCCTCCCTCACCTTAAATAATGGAGTCTTATTAAAATTTCTAAAGTTATGGGCCGCGATTCTCCGGTATCCAGCGGGCGGGCCGTACCGGCGCCAAAGAGTGGCGTGAACCACTCCGGCGTCGGGCCGCCCGGAAGGTGCGGAAGCCTCCGCTCCTTCGGGTGCTAGGCCGGTGCTGGAGTGGTTGACGCCGCGCCAAACGGCGGCAAAGGACCTTCGCCGGCTGGCATGAGTTAGCGCATGCGCAGGAGCGCCAGCGTGTTCCCAGAACCGCTGGCGTGATTCCTGCGCATGCGCAGGGTGTTTCTTCTCCGCGCCGGCCATTGCGGAGCCTTACACAGGTCGGCGCGGAGGGAAAGAGTGCCTCCACGGCACAGGCCCGCCCGCAGATCGATGGGCCCCGATCGCGGGCCAGGCCAACGTGAGGGCCCCCCCCGGGGCCGGATTCCCCCGCGCCCCCCCCCCGAGGAGTCCGCAGGCCACCCTCAGAGCTAGGTCTCACCGTTACGGTCCTGGTCTAATCCACGCTGGCGGGACTGGCCAAAAACGGGCGGCCACTCGGAACATCGGGGACCGGAGAATCGCCCGGGGTGCCGCTGCCAACGGCCCCCCGACCGACACGGCGCGATCGCTGCCCCCCACCCGAAAACCGGTGCTGGAGAATTCAGCAGCCGGCACCAGGGCAGGGTTAGCGCCGCCCCACGGCGATTCTCTGTCCCGGCAGGGGGGCCGGAGAATCCCGCCGATGGTTTCTGAATCGAGAAAACTTAGGAAGATGATAGAGCATCTGCCATTTTCTCACCTACTTCTTTTGAAGTCCTAGAATGAAAACCACCTGTCCTTGGGAGTTTGTCACTCTTTTATGCCATTATTTTCTTCAGCTTTGTTACTTCGGTTACATTAATTTTGTAACCCTGCCCCTGATTCAATATTAGTTTCCTTGGGCTCTCTGGCACGTTGACCTCTTCCTCTACTGCAAAGACTGACACAAATGCCTGCTTTTTCTGTGCTTTTGTCGACATTTTGTTTTCAAAAGGCTCTGATGCTCTTCATCTTTCTTAATAATAATAATCGCTTATTGTCACAAGTAGCCTTCAATGAAGTTACTGTGAAAGCCCCTAGTCGCCACATTCCAGCGCCTGTTCGGGGAGGCTGGTACGGGAATTGAACCCGCGCTGCTGGCATTGTTCTGCATTACAAGCCAGTTGTTTAGCCCACTGTGCTAAGTATTATTCTTATTATAATTGTAAATGTTTTTGTGTTGACTTTGTTTTCCCATGCAAGTTTCTTTGCATTCTCCTTTTTGTAGCTTTTACTATTTTGTCACACTTTACCATACTTTGTATCTTTCCCCTTCATGAGCATTTGTGCATGCTTTTAGAACATTTTATGTTGTCTTTCAACCTTTTAAATCATCTGTTGCTTTTTTTTAGTGATAGGGCACTTGGTCCTCAGGGATATAAACTGGCTTTGTATTACAAATTCTTTTTTGAACACCTCCCACTGTTCTTCTACTGTTTTACCCATTAGCAAACCCCCTCATCCCCAGGTTATCTATTGTTGTCTTGCAGGCTCTGAATTGAATGCCACTGTGATGAATGAAAACGATCCTGTTGATGAAGTCCAAGGTTTCCTCTTCGGCAAGCTGAAGTAAGAGTCTGCACAGGAAGACCGGGCTGCCATGAAATGGAACCCGTAACACTGTTGCTCACGCGCACATTCTTTTTAAAAATATATATATATATATTTATGACAGTTTTTTAACACAATTTTTCTCCCTTACAAACAATAATCCCCCCCCCCCCCCCCCCGTAACAAAAAAAAACGAGTAATCGCGCAGAGCAAGATATATACATGCCAAAATGATATATTTACACAGCTTTGTACACTGGCCCTCACCCGTATGTGCCAGTTTCCCCAACCCTTCATGTTATCTCTTGCTCATCCACCCTCCCAGGCAGTCCCCCCTCTCCTCCCCCTCCCAGGACATCCCCCCCCACAAGGTTGCTGCTGCTGCTGACCGACCTTCCTCTAACGCACCGCGAGATAGTCTAGGAACGGTTGCCACAGCCTGTAGAACCCCTGCGCAGACCCTCTTAAGGCAAACTTAATCCTCTCCAACTTCATGAACCCAGCCATATCATTTATCCAGGCCTCCAGGCTGGGGTGCTTCGCCTCCTTCCACATTAGCAAGATCCTTCGCCGGGCTACTAGGGACGCAAAGGCCAGAATGCCGGCCTCTTTCGCCTCCTGCACTCCCGGTTTGTCCACTACTCCAAATATTGCTAGCCCCCAGCTTGGCTTGACCCGGACTTTCACCACCTGAGATATTGCTCCCGCCACTCCTCTCCATAACCCCTCCAGTGCCGGGCATGACCAAAACATATGGACATGGTTCGCCGGGCTCCCTGAGCACCTTCCACATCTGTCCTCTACCCCAAAGAACCTACTCAACCTCGCCCCCGTAAAGTGCGCTTTGTGGACCACCTTAAATTGTATCAGGCTGAGTCTGGCATACGAGGAGGAGGAATTAACCCTACCTAGGGCATCAGCCCACTGACCTTCCTCGATCTCCTCCCCCAGCTCCTCCTCCCATTTACCCTTCAACTCTTCTACCAGCGCTTCCCCCTCTTCTTTCAACTCCTGGTGTATTTCCGACACCTTACCCTCCCCGACCCATACACCCGAGATCACCCTATCTTGAACTTCTTGTGCCGGGAGCAACGGGAATTCCCTCACCTGTCGCCTCACAAAAGCCCTCACCTGCATATATCTAAAGGCATTTCCCGGGGGTAACTCGAACTTCACCTCCAGTGTTCCTAGGCTCGCAAACGTCCTGTCGATGAACAGGTCCCCCATTGTTCCAATCCCCGCCCGATGCCAGCTCTGGAACCCCCCGTCCATCTTCCCCGGGACAAACCGGTGGTTACCCCTGATCGGGGACCACACCGATGCTCCCATTGCACCCCGGTGCCGTCTCCACTGGCCCCCGATCCTTAGCGTTGCGGCCACCACCGAGCTCGTGGTATACTTTGTCGGCGAGAGCGGCAGCGGTGCCGTCACCAATGCCCCCAGGCTCGTTCCTTTACAGGATGCCACCTCCATCCTCTTCCATGCCACCCCCTCTCCCTCCATAACCCACTTGCGGATCATCGCCACATTTGCTGCCCAGTAGTAGCTCCCCAGGTTTGGCAGCGCCAACCCTCCTCGGTCCCTACTGCGTTCCAGGAACCCTCTCCTTACTCTCGGGGTCTTATTCGCCCACACAGACCCCATAATACTCCTGCCTACTCTCTTAAAAAAGGCCTTAGTGATCACGATGGGAATGCACTGAAACACAAACAGAAACCTCAGAAGGACCACAATTTTGACCGACAGCACTCTACCCGCCAGCGAGAGCGGTAACATGTCCCATCTTTTGAAATCCTCCTCCATTTGCTCCACCAACCTCGTCAGATTCAGTTTTTGTAGGGCCCCCCAACTCCTGGCTATCTGGATCCCCAGATACCGAAAGCTCCCCTCCACCCTCCTCAGCGGTAGGTCCCCTATCCCTCTTTCTTGGTCCCCCACCTGTAATACAAAGAGCTCACTCTTCCCTACATTGAGCTTATAGCCCGAAAACTCGCCAAACTCCCTTAGAGTCTGCATGACCTCCACCATCCCCTCCATTGGATCCGCCACGTACAGCAACAGGTCATCCGCATATAGCGACACCCGATGCTCTTCTCCCCCTCGGACCACCCCCCTCCATCCATTAGACTCCCTCAATGACACGGCCAACGGTTCGATTGCCAATGCAAACAACAGGGGGGACAGGGTGCACCCCAGCCTCGTCCGTCACCACACTTGCCATCGGGGCTCTGTAAAGGAGCTTAACCCAATTGATAAACCCTACCCCGAAGCCAAACCCGCGCAGCACCTCCCAGAGGTACTCCCACTCTACTTGGTCAAAGGCCTTCTCCGAGTCCATAGCTGCCACTATCTCCGCCTCTCCCTCCTCCGTTGGCATCATCATCACGTTTAAGAGCCTCTGCACATTGGTGTTTAGTTGCTGCCCTTTACAAATCCCGTCTGGTCGTCTTGGACCACCCCCGGGACACAGTCCTCGATCCTCGTGGCCAGCACCTTTGCCAGCAACCCTGCATCCACATTGAGGAGCGAGATCGGCCTGTACGATCCACATTGCAGTGGGTCCTTGTCCCGCTTTAGGATCAAAGAAATTGTCGCTTCCGACATTGTCGGGGGCAGGGTCCCCTCCTCTCTTGCCTCATTAAAGGTCCTCACCAGTAGCGGGGCCAACAGGTCTGCGTACTTCCTGCAGAACTCCACCGGGAATCCGTCCGGTCCCGGGGCCTTCCCCGCCTGCATGCTCCCCAAACCCTTGCTCAGCTCCTCCAACCCAATTGGTGCCCCCAAACCAGCCATCTCTTGCTCCTCCACCCTCGGGAATCTCAGCTGATCTAGGAATCGTCTCATCCCCTCTTCCCCTGCCGGGGGCTGGGATCTGTACAGCTCTTCATAAAAGGCCCTGAACACCTCGCTTATCTTCGTCGCACTCCGAACCGTGGCTCCCCCTCCATCTTTGACTCCCCCTATTTCCCTCGCCGCCATCCTCCCACGGAGCCGGTGTGCCAGCATCCGACCAGCCCTCTCCCCATACTCGCAGGTTGCCCCCTGCGCTTTCCTCCACCATGCCTCCGCCCCCCCTGTGGCCAACAGGCCAAACTCCGTCTGGAGCCGTCCTCCCTCACCAAGTAATCTTTTCTCCGGGGCCTCTGCGTATCTCCTGTCCACTCTCAAAATCTCCCCCACTAACCTCTCCCCCTCCACACCCCCTGTCCTCTCCCCACGAGCCCTAATGGAAATTAGCTCTCCCCTGATCACCGCTTTCAAGGCCTCCCATACCACCCCCACCCGCACCTCCCCGTTGTCGTTGGCCTCCAAGCACCTTTCGATACACCCCCTCACCTTCCCACACACCACCTCGTCCGCCAGCAGTCCCACATCCAGCTGCCACAACGGGCGTTGGTCCCTCTCCTCTCCCAGCTCCAGTTCCACCCATTGCGGGGCATGGTCTGAAACGGCTATGGCCGAATACTCCGTCCCCTCCACCCTCGGTATGAGCGCCCTACCCAGAACAAAGAAATCTATCCGGGAGTAGGCTTTGTGTACATGGGAGAAGAAATAAAATTCCCTGGCCTGCGGCCTTGCAAACCGCCATGGGTCCACTCCCCCATCTGATCCATAAACCCCCTAAGTACCTTGGCCGCTGCCGGCCTCTTTCCAGTCCAGGAGCGGTCCAGTGCTGGATCCAACACTGTATTGAAGTCCCCTCCCATTATCAGGCCTCCTTTCTCCAGGTCCGGAATGCGCCCCAACATGCGCTTCATGAATCCTGCATCATCCCAGTTCGGGGCGTATACGTTTACCAACACCATTCACGTCCCTTGCAGCCTACCGCTCACCATTATATATCGCCCTCCATTGTCCGCGACAATAGTCTTGGCCTCAAGTGACACCCGCTTTCCCACCAATATTGCCACCCCTCTATTCTTCGCATCCAGTCCCAAGTGGAATACCTGTCCTACCCATCCCTTTCTTAGCCTGACCTGGTCCGCCACCTTCAGGTGTGTCTCTTGGAGCATTGCCATGTCTGCCTTCAGTCCCTTTAAGTGCGCGAACACTCGAGCCCTCTTCACCGGCCCATTCAGGCCCCTCACATTCCACGTTATCAGCCGGATTGGAGGGGCTCTCACCCCCCCCCACGCCCCGCCGACTAGCCATCTCCTTTTCTGGGCCAGTCCCGTGTCCACGCGTCCCTCACCCTCCAGTCCCCCAGAGGGGGGATCCCCGTCCCAACCACCTCTTCTGTGTCCCATTCCCTTTCGGCCAGTGCAGCAGCAACCCTTTCCCCCCCCCCCTGTCGCGGCCTTGTCTCTCTCCCCCAGCCCATGTAACATTTCCTGTGCGTGATTGACCCCCTATATACAACCATCACACATCAAACCTCAAACATCCCCCCTACCCTCACAAACCCTCAGTTAGAGTCCAACTTTTCGGCTTGTACAAAGGTCCACGCCTCTTCAGGCGTTTCGAAGTAATAGTGTTGGCCCTTGTATGTGACCCACAGTCGCGCTGGCTGCAGCATTCCGAATTTCACTTCTTTCCGGTACAACGCCGCTTTGGCCCGGTTGAAACCCGCTCTCCGCTTTGCAACCTCCGTGCTCCAGTCCGGGTATATTCGGATCTCTGCATTGTCCCACTTACTGCTCCGCTCCTTCTTGGCCCATCTCAGGACCCATTCTCTGTCCGTGAACCGGTGGAACCTCACCACCATCGTCCTTGGCGACTCATTTGCCTGGGGCTTCTTCGCCAGCACCCGGTGTGCCCCGTCCAACTCCAGCGGCCTCGAAGGGGCCTTCGTGCCCATCATCGCCTCGAGCATCGTGCTCGCATATGCCCCGGCATCAGCCCCCTCCATTCCCTCAGGGAGACCCAGGATTCGCAGATTCTTTCTCCTCGACCTGTTCTCCAGGTCTTTGAGTCTTCCCGCCCACCTCTTGTATAGGGCCTCGTTCTGCTCCACTCTCACCGCCAGGCCCTCGTTCTAACTGACTCTTTTCTGTACCTCCTGGATCTTAACTTCGTGGACCTTCTGGGTGATCCCGAGTCCTTTAATTGCCGAAAGCATAGTCGCCAACATCTCCTTGCGCATCTCCTGCTCCTCGAAGCAGCGCTTGATGAACTCCTGCAGCTCCCCTTTGTCCCTGGCTGCCGCCATTTTGTTTTCTTTCTCTCGCTTCTCCCGTTGCTCCAGTGCCGCTCCTTTGGCCGTTACACTTCTGGTCCGTTTAAAAAGTCTATGGAAACTCCTGAAAAAGGTCTGAGAGTCAGTTCCAGACGGGAGCTGCTGAATGCGCGACCTACTCCTCCATGGCCGCCACCGGAAGCCTCGTCCCTGCTTCTTCAATGGCCCTGGTAGATCCTTTCACAGTTGTTCCCTCTGCTGCTAGAATTCACCTTTGATAGAGTCAAGTCAGATTGCAGCTTTAAGCTTGCCCTTCCCCCGCCTGCATGCTGGAAGAGGCCCTTGTCTAAACCTGCAGCCAAAGCCAAATCCTTTACTGTTTCTGCCGGGTCTGGCAGCCAAAAGACATAACATTCCTGGGGGACACTGTCAGGGGAATGCTGCAGTCTTCTTGCCACACCGGGAAATGTCAAACAAATGCCGTGGGGGCCCTGTAAAAGAGCCCAAAAGTCCGTTCCAAGCGAGAGCTACCAAATATACGACCTAGCTCTGCATAGCCGCACCCAGAAGTCCCACACACACATTCTAACAAGTGGTTTCAAGATCTCTCAAAGATATAAGGCACATTTATGTGTGAATTTCAGTTGAAAAGAGTTTTATTTTCGTGTCAATTATTATCATTTAATTTATTTTTAAGATGATTGCTTCACTGTACAGTGTTGTGTGCATGAGAATTATGAGCAATCTAATGGTTAAACTGAGATTACAGCACACAATTGCAAAATTATCATTCTTCAAGTGAGAATCGAGATTACAACTATCCCCAAATAGAATATAGGATGTATTACAGCAGTGCACTGATAATTACCTCCTTTAAAAATGGGAGCTGGATCAATATCTGGTTATGACCATGCTGAAAAATATGTAGCTAAGTAGATATTCATGATATCCTATGAGTTCATTCTTTTTTGAGCCTTGGGAGTACCAGTGATGAAACACCGTGAATCAGTTTGCATAAAACAGACTGGAAGGTGAGAGTTATAGTTATTCACTATCAAGAATTAGAAAGAACTTTTTGAGAATGTTGCAAACTTTTTGTGGTCACTGTGACCCTTAGAAGTTGAGATTGGTGTCAATTATACACCAGTGGAGAAGTAAGCTTTAAGATCTGAATGGTCTTTCCTTATCCCAGAGGTTTTGTGACAATGATCTGTAACCTCCGGTGGAGTTAGAGTTGGATCATATTGTCACTCACTCCTGGTATCTTGCCTTAAAATGAAGCCACTTCTATCTCGCTTGACCTTCTGACCCAGGCATGGTGAGATCCACTCCAGCACAGTGGCTTCTTGAGGGCTGGGCAGAGAGGTTTGGGGTGGTGGTGGGGTTAGGCCAGTGGGTGAAGGTTGGTTTGGGTGAGGTTGTTGGGTCAGGGTTGGGTGGGGGGAGAATTAAGGGGGAGAGGGTAGTGAAGGGTGGTGGGGGAAGTTCTGTTGGGGGAGAGGGGTGTAGCTAGGGCTGGTCGATGAGGGTTGTGGATGAGTCTAATGCGGTGGGGGTTCTGAGTTGGTAGTGCTTTAGTTACCCAGAAACTAGAAGCGGTTTTATTTCTAACTTTTTTGAGGTAGCTATTGCTTTGTGATAGGACGAACCATGAAAATTAAAATTTTGGATGGTTGCAGTGCAGGGTAATTGCCCAAAGCAAGTTTGAACGTCTGGACAGTTTCCGTGTAATCCTTACCTGGGAACTTCCGGGGTGGGGAGGTTGTTTCCCAGTGCATCTTTGGGGTACCCCCTTGATAGACTGCCCTGGAGCTCAGACGTTAGGGGCCATTGTGTATTTATTGCTTTATAGTAAAATTATTTCCCAAGTATTGCATCCTTTTGGCGGATTCAGTACAGATTTGCTTCATGGTAAAGTTGTAAATATTAAGCTTCATGTTATTGCCTTCTGTGAACAACAGTACAAATGGGAGCTTTAATCATTACTTGCTTCGATGCCAAGGGCTACTTTGAGTAGATGATTTTACACAATATTACCAGTGTGTTGTGGATAAATTCCCCTTGCAGTAATCACAGTTTTATTTTTCCCTTGATGATAGGCAGCTGTACCCTGAGATCCAGGAACAGCTCAAGGAACTGAGGAAGCACCTGGTTGAAAGCACAAATGAGATGGCACCTCTCAAAGTCTGGCAGCTGCAAGGTAGGCTGCGAGGAGTGTTGTCCAATTTGGAATTGACATGAAGTTGTCAGCCTAGACATTACCTGCAAACGTAGTCAATTAGATATGCAGCTCAAGCGTGTTTTTGAGTCATATGTTTTAAAAAAAATAACATACTGATATAGACAAATAGAAACATGAAATCAGATCTTCACCTTTTTAATGACTCCCAATCCTCAGTAACTAAACTTGGGAAGTATGGTCAAATCGTGTGAGATGAGAGCAGGCTACTACAGGAAATGCTTTTTACAAATCCAAGCATCGATTGATTGACTTCACTGATGTTGAATTCATTTTGATCACCTGAAGGTTCATAGAAACATGTATCATAAACAATATCATCAAGTTTTGAAGACCAAGCACTCTTTCATTCCAACACCTTCTGTCAGGTATTATATTCTAAGACTATTGAATCATCAGGAACATTCAAGACTAAAATGTTACAGGCCAAATGCAACTAAGTTTTTTTTTTTCATAGAATTTACAGTGCAGAAGGAGGCCATTCGGCCCATCGGGTCTGCACCGGCTCTTGGAAAGAGCACTCTACCCAAGGTCAACACCTCCACCCTATCCCCATAACCCAGTAACCCCACCCACCATTAAGGGCAATTTTGGACACTTAAGGGCAATTTATCATGACCAATCCACCTAACCTGCACATCTTTGTACTGTGGGAGGAAACCGGAGCACCCGGAGGAAACCCATGCACACACTGGGAGGATGTGCAGACTCCGCACAGACAGTGACCCAAACCAGAATCGAACCTGGGACCCTGGAGCTGTGAAGCAATTGTGCTATCCACAAGGCTACCGTGCTGCGTTTAATCCGTTCATATTTAAAATTGTATTTGTTTCCGGACTAAACATCCGTTTTTTTTCAAAGTTCATTCCCACAGCATTTAATGAATGCAACAAAAAAATCAGGTGAACCCCTGAACTGTAAAGTGCTGGGTTTTGGATTGTTCAGCAAGAATCTTCTTGGCTAACACTGTAGCATTTCTTCTTTGCTTCTTTCTTGACAAATGGAGGCCTTGCAAGTTCTTAAAGGAATCTGAGCTACCTGTCCCTCAGGAATTTCAAGTCAAACATTAAAATAAAACATCCTGGAACATATCTTGTAAATATACATTCATACAGTTGCCTCCTTTCACTGCCACAATATGTTTCTTGCAGTTGTGTGTGGACGGTCTTAAGTCAGCTTCAATTTTGTCAAACCAATTTCAAACTGCTATTGAGCCAATTAAAATGAAGAGTGGGTATAGTAACTGTAGCTTCCATAAGTGACAGCGAAGAACATTTTAGAATGAAATAGTGGGTGAATTTAGCTCAAAGCTAGTAGATTTCACATACATGTACTGGATCGCCCAGAAATATCTTCCGAAAGGGAGGCAATGCAGTACCCTTGTGCAAGCAAAATAAGCCATTTTAGTGTCACAGTTGGCGTTTGGTTTGCAGGTAAATTTAACCAAGCAAATTAAAAAAAAAAAAAGAAGATTTGCATTCATGCACCTTTCAAGACCTCAGGATGTTAATGGTACACGACCAAACAAGGGCGCAGGTAGAGTCCCCCAATCCGAATATCAAACGCATCAAAAACTGCACTTTCTTTGAAGCTCATTGACCTTTAGCACGGGAAATCTAGTTGTTTGTCTGCATTGTTTATCTTCTGATTTTTGTGGTGAATGTGTCCAAAATAAATTTATTACAGGTACCTTGTATTTGTTATTCAGTGATACATCTTCCTCTTCTCGCCATTTTACTTACTTGAGATTATAGCTAGCCTAGGCTTAAACTATTGTAATGTAAATTTACGTGTGATATACGAAAACCGAAAGTATCTGAAACCCAAAATATAATCGGCCTTGAGGGTTTCGGATGAAGGATACCCGACCTGTATATTGTTGTGCGGGGAAGAAAAGTAATAATTTGTCAGAACAGATTAGTTTTGAATAACGTGGTTGCAGTGAGTTAGTTTGTCTCCAAATTGTCAGAGGAGCACCAGGTATGAAACCTTTCCATTTACTGAGATTTGTTGTTAAACTTAAATGTTTTTTATGCAGTTTGTGGTCTCTGTTCAATTAATTTTGAGCAAGGTAGGGCCCTATTGGTTTTATAATCTGCTAGAATTAAAATTCCATTAAAAAAAAATGTAATTTCCCAATGTCATAGACCAACTTTGGCTGAGAGAATAACTGGATGACTTGCTCACTGGACACTTGATGTCATGGAAAAGAGATTTACTGTTCTTCCCCAATAGATCGATTGTATTAGATTGCACAGCCTGGTCTCATTAGACTGAAACAAGAAGCCCCAAGAGCTATGGCAGGATAAAACGGCAGCATTGACAGTTACAAAGAAAGAACAATATCTATTTTAAAACGGCTATCAAACTTCCACACATTGTTATATTGCCCTTGAGCTCTATTTGACAATCCACTCTGAGTCATGCGTGAAGAAGACCGTCCCGATATCAGTCCTAAATGAATTGTTTACCAGTTTGAACCTGTGCCACCTTGACTTTCATTGTTTCACGTGTGGTATTATTCTGGATTTACCTTTTCCATTCCTTTAACTCTTAAATTACTTATCCATTCCTGGCTAAAAATTTCAACGCTTTCTATGTACTGTGTAGTTTGTAGCCACTTTAATTACCTAAATTATTATGAAGTTTATATAAAATATATATATATGTGTTTATTTTAACAGACCTAAGTTTCCAAACTGCTGCTCGAATCTTGGCTGCACCTACAAATGATGCTTTGATGGTTATGCGTGATTTGAGCCAGAACTTTCCCACTAAAGCCAGGTACCATAATAGATCTGTTTATTGGTGAAATAAATATTGATGTAATATTGATAAAATTACATTTAAGTTTAAAGAAATGGGCCTGATTTAGCTGTGAAAATAATTGTGGAACCAAGGGTGCTCACAGTTGGTTATGGACAAATTGGGTTGAGACTTCCAGTGAATGCACATGCATGGAAATCTGGAAGTTACAATCTGAGACATCAGCAGTCCATTGTCTGTGGCAAAATGGCATCCTGCTGCCTGGTTTTGCATATCGGTATATTGAATAATGTGAAACTGTATTTTAAAAAAAAATAAAAAATTATTTATTAAGAATTTTAACAGTTTTTCACCCTTACAAACAACCCCCCCCTCCCCGTAACAAAAAGAAAGAAAGCGCACATAGCAAGACATGAACATGGTAAATCGATATGATACAGGGCTTTGGACAATGGATTCCTCCCGTACATGTCAGTTTTCCAGATCCTTCATGTATTTTCTTGCTCGAATACCCCCCAAAAAAGCCCCCCCCCCCCCCCCAACGCAAGACATCCCCCCCCCGGGTTGCTGCTGCTGTTGACCAACCTTCATCTAACGCTCCGCGAGATAGTCTAGGAACGGTTGCCACCGCCTGTAGAACCCCTGCGCAGACCCCCTCAAGGCAAACTTTATCTGCTCCAATTTGATAAACACTGCCATATCATTTGTCCAGGCCTCCATGCTGGGGGGCTTCGCCTCTTTCCATATTAACAAGATCCTTCGCCGGGCTACTAGGGACGCAAAGGCCAGTATGTCGGCCTCTTTCGCCTCCTGCACTCCCGGCTCGTCCACTACTCCAAATAGTGCTAGCTCCCAGCTTGGCTTGACCCGGACTTTCACCACCTCAGATATTGTTCCCGCCACTCCCCTCCAGAACCCCTCCAGTGCCGGGCATGACCAAAACATATGGACATGGTTTGCCGGACTTCCTGAGCATCTCCCACATCTGTCCTCTACCCCAAAAAACCTACTCCGCCTCACCCCCGTCATGTGAGCTCTATGAACCACCTTAAATTGTATCAGGCTAAGCCTGGCACACGAAGAAGAGGAATTAACCCTCCTTAGGGCATCAGCCCATAGCCCCCCTCAATCTCCTCCCCCAGCTCCTCCTCCCATTTACCCTTCAGCTCCTCTACCAACGCCTCCCCCTCTTCTTTCATCTCATGGTATATTGCCGACACCTTGCCCTCTCCGACCCATACACCCAAGATCACCCTGTCTTGAATCTCCTGTGCCGGGAGCAACGGGAATTCCCTCACCTGTCGCCTCACGAACGCCCTCACCTGCATGTCTCTGAAAACATTTCCCGGGGGTAGCCCAAACTTCTCCTCCAGTGCCCCTAGGCTCGCAAACGTCCCTTCAATGAACAGGTCCCCCATTTTTCTAATCCCTGCTCGATGCCAGCTCTGAAACCCCCCCGCCCATCCTCCCAGGGACAAACCGATGGTTACCCCTGATCGGGGACCACCCGAGGCTCCCATTGCACCCCTATGCCGGCTCCACTGGCCCAGATCTTTAGCGTTGCCGCCACCACCAGACTCGTGGTGTACCTTGTCGGCGGGAGCGGCAGCGGTGCTGTCACCAGCGCCCCCAGGCTCGTTTCCTTGCATGGCGCCATTTCCAACCTCTTCCATGCCGCCCCTTCTCCCTCCATCACCCACTTACAGATCATCGCCACATTTGCTGCCCAGTAGTAGCCACCCAGATTCGGCACGCCAACCCTCCTCTGTCTCAACTGCGCTCCAGAAACCCTCTCCTTACCCTCGGGGTCTTATTCGCCCGCACAAAACCCATTTTACTCCTGCCTACCCTCTTAAAAATGGCCTTGGTGATTAAAATTGGAAGTCACTGGAACACAAAAAGAAACCTCGGGAGGACCACCATTTTGACCGACTGTACTCTACCCGCTAGCGAGAGCGGCAACATGTCCCATCATTTGAAGTCCTCCTCCATCTGCTCCACCAGCCTCGTCAGATGAAGTTTATGTAGGGCCCCCCAACTCCTAGCTATTTGGATCCCCAAGTACCGAAAGCTCTTCTCCACCCTCCTCAGCGGTAGATCGCCTATCCCCCTTTCCTGGTCTCCTGACTGTACTACAAAAAGCTCACTCTTCCCTACATTAAGCTTACAGCCCGAAAAATCCCCAAACTCCCTTAGAGTCCGCATGACCTCCACCATCCCCTCCACTGGATCCGCCACATACAGCAACAGGTCGTCTGCATAAAGCGACACTCGATGCTCCTCTCCCCCTCGGACCACTCCCCTCCATTTCCTAGACTCCCTTAATGACATGGCCAAGGGTTCAATTGCTAATGCAAACAACAGGGGGGACAGGGGGCACCCCTGCCTCGTCCCACGATACAGCCGAAAATACTCCGACCTCTGCCGATTCGTGACCACACTCGCCACCGGGGCTCTGTATAGGAGCTTAACCCAACTAATAAACCCTCCCCCGAACCCAAACTTCCGCAGCACTTCCCAGAGGTACTCCCACTCTACTCGGTCAAAGGCCTTCTCCGCGTCCATAGCCGCCACTATCTCCGCCTCTCCCTCCACCGATGGCATCATTATCACGTTTAGGAGCCGCCGCACATTGGTGTTTAGCTGCCTACCCTTGACAAATCCGGTCTGGTCCTCGTGGATCACCCCCGGGACACAGTCCTCGATCCTCGTAGCCAGCACCTTTGCCAGCAACTTAGCATCCACGTTGAGGAGCGAGATCGGCCTGTACGATCCACATTGCAGTGGGTCCTTGTCCCGCTTCAGGATCAAAGAGATCGTCGCCTCAGATATTGTTGGGGGCAGGGTCCCTCCCTCCCTTGCCTCATTAAAAGTCCTCATTAGCAACGGGGCTAACAGGTCTACGAACTTCCTATAAAACTCGACCGGGAACCCGTCCGGTCCCGGGGCCTTCCCTGCCTGCATACTCCCCAGACCTTTGGTCAGCTCCTCCAACCCAATCGGTGCCCCCAAACCAGCCACCTCCTGCTCCTCCACCCTCGGGAACCTCAGTTGGTCCAAGAATTGTCGCATCCCCTCTTCCCCCGCTGGGGGCTGGGATCTGTACAGCTCCTCATAGAAGGCCTTGAATGCCTCATTTACTTTCGTCGCACTCCGCACCGTAACTCCCCTTCCATCCTTGACTCCACCTATCTCCCTCGCTGCCATCCTCTTACGGAGCTGTTGTGCCAGCATCCGGCTCGCCTTCTCCGCATACTCATACGTCGCCCCTGCGCTTTCCTCCACTGTGCCTCTGCCTTACCGTTTGGAGATGTCGCCTTTCCCTAAGTAGTCCCTCTTCAGGGGCCTCTGCGTATCTCCTGTCCACTCTTAAAATCTCCCCCATTAACCTCTCCCTTTCCATGCCCTCTATCTTCTCCCTATGAGTCCTGATGGAGATTAGCTCTCCCCTGATCACCGCCTTCAGCGCCTCCCATACCACCCCCACCTGCACCTCCCCGTTGTCGTTGGCCTCCAAGTACCTTTCAATGCACCCCCTCACCCTCCCACACACCGCCTCATCTGTCAGCAGTCCCACATCCAACCGCTACAACGGGCGTTGGTCCCTCTCCTCTCCCAACTCCAGTTCCACCCAGTGCGGGGCGTGATCTGAAATGGCTATCGCCGAATACTCCGTTCCCTCCATTTTTGGGATCAGCGCCCTGCCCAGAACAAAAAAATCTATCCGGGAGTAGGCTTTGTGCACGTGGGAGAAGAAAGAAAATTCCCTGGCCTGCGGCCTGGCAAACCTCCACGGATCCACTCTCCCCATTTGGTCCATAAACTCCCTAAGCACTTTGGGCGCAGCCGGCCTCTTTCCGGTCCTAGATCTGGGGTGATCCAGTGCTGGATCCAACACCGTATTAAAATCCCCACCCATTATCAAACTTCCTACCAGAGGTCCGGAATGCGCCCTAACATACACTTCATGAATCCAGCATCATCCCAGTTCGGGACGTATACATTTACCAGTACCACCTCCGTCCCCTGCAACCTACCACTCACCATCACGTATCGGCCTTCATTGTCCGCTATTATGTTCTTGGCCTCAAACGACACCCGCTTCCCACCAATATTGCCACCCCTCTGTTCTTCGCATCCAGCCCCGAATGGAATACCTGTCCTACCCATCCCTTTCTTAACCTGACCTGATCCGCCACCTTCAAATGTGTCTCCTGGAGCATGACCACGTCTGCCTTCAGTCCCTTTAAGTGCGTGAACACTCGGGCCCTCTTTTCCGGCGAATTCAGGCCACTCACATTCCACGTTATCAGCCGGATTGGGGGGCCTCCTCTCCCCCCCCGCCCCCCCCCGCCGACTAGCCATCCCCTTTTCTAGGCTAGTCCCGTGCCCCCGCCGCCCTCACCCTCCAGTCCCCCAGACAGGGGACCCCCGCCAAGACCACCTCTTCTGTGTCCAATTCCCCCTCGGCCAGTGCAGCAGAAACCCTATCTTCCCTCCCCCCGGCTAGACCCATGTCTAGCTCTTTTGCGCCCCCCATAGCACTCCCGTAAGTCTGCTGACCCCGGCTTCCCCCGCCATCCTATTGACTCCCCCGTGTGGGAATCACCCCATCAGTGTGCGCTCCTCCATTTCCCCCCCCTCCGTCCTTCCCTAGCGCGGGAAAAAGCCCGTGCTTTCCTAAGCCTGCCCCGCCCCCTCTGGCGCAGTCTCATTTCCCCCATCCCCGAGCCTCCCCTCCCTCCGGCACCGACGCCCACCGTCTCGTACAGCCTTCTCACCCGGTCCCTTTCCCCATCCCCATCCATCACCCAACCCGTGGAACATTTCCTGCGCGTGATTAACACCCTATGTACAACAAACATCGAACACCCCCCCCAACCCTCACAAACCCTCCGTTTGAGTCCAACTTTTCAGTTTGAATAAAGGTCCAAGCCTCCTCAGGCGTTTCAAAAAATTGCACTGGCTGCAGCATTCCGAATCTCACTTCTTTCCGATGCAGCACCGCCTTGGCCCGGTTGAAACCCGCTCTCCTCTTTGCTACCTCCGTGCTCCAGTCCGGGTAGATTCGGATCTCCGCAGTTTCCCA
Source organism: Scyliorhinus torazame (assembly GCF_047496885.1). Classification (NCBI taxonomy): domain Eukaryota; kingdom Metazoa; phylum Chordata; class Chondrichthyes; order Carcharhiniformes; family Scyliorhinidae; genus Scyliorhinus; species Scyliorhinus torazame. The sequence continues at coordinate 115,418,450 of NC_092720.1, read as the reverse complement.
TCTGCTACTCTGCTCTTTCTTGGCCCATTTCAAGATCCTCTCTCTGTCCGTGAACCGGTGAAACCTCACCACAATCGCCCTTGGCGGCTCATTAGCCTTGGGCCTCCTCGCCAGTACCCAATGTGCCCCATCCAGCTCCAGAGGCCTCGGAGGGGCCTCCGCACCCATCAGCGACTCGAGCATCGTGCTCGCATATGCCCCGGCATCGGCCCCCTCCACTCCTTCAGGGAGACCCAGGATCCGAAGACTCTTTCTCCTCGACCTGTTCTCCAGGTCTTCGAATCTTTCCGCCCACCTTTTGTGCAGCGCCTCCACCTTCACCGCCAGGCCCAAGATCTCATCAACTTTTTTCTGCACCTCCTGGACCTTTACCTCGTGGGCCTTCTGGGCCATCCCTAATCCTTCAATCGGCGACAGCATAGGCGCCAGCATCTCTTTCCGCAGCTCCTCAAAACAGCGCTTAATGAACTCTTGCAGCTCCGGCCCGCCTTCCACTTTATCTCTGGCCGCTGCCATCTTGTTTTTCTTCCCTCGCTTCTCTCTCTGCTCCAACGCCGCTTTTTTTGCCGTTTCGCTTCTTGTCCGTTCCATCTACGGTGAAGGGGGACCTCACTCTCACCTTCCCACACGGAACGTCTTCAAAAAATTCCCGTTGGGGCTCCTCTGGAGAGCCCGAATGTCCGTGATCGCGGGAGCTGCTGAATCGTGCGGCTTAGATCCGCATCGCCGCAACAGGAAGTCATGTGAAACTGTATTAACATCATAAATAAGGACTAAACTCACTGCAAAATGTTTAGGACCTATCCATTCAGTTCAAGTACTCTTTTCCCTAAAAATGGCAACAAGGTGACTAAGAAGGCATATGGCATGCTTGCCTTCATCAGCCGGGACATTGAGTACAGGAGTTGGGAAATCATGTTGCAGCTATATAAAACCTTGGTTAGGCTGGATTTGGAGTATTGCGTGCAGTTCTGGTCACCACATTATCAGAGGGACGTGGAAGCTTTGGAGAGAGTACAAAAAAGGGTTGCCAGGATGTTGCCTAGTCTCTCGGGTGTTGGCTGTGAGAAGTTGAATAGACTTGGATTGTTTTCACAAGAAAGACGGAGGCTGAGGGTACACCTGATAGAGGTCTACAAAATTATGAGGCATAGACAGGGTGGATAGCCACAGCTTTTTCCAAGGGTGCAAGTGGCAATTACAAGAGGGCACAGGTTCAAGGTAAGGGGGAAAGTTTAAGGGAGATGTGCGAGGTAAGTTTTTCTCTCACAGTGGTGGGTGCCTGGAACGTGCTGCCACAGGATGTGGTGGAAGCAGGCACATTAGCAGCATTGAAGAGGCAACTGGATGAGTGCATGAATAGGGAGGAAATAGAGGGTTACGGACCGAGTAAGGGCAGAAGGTTTTTTTTTAGTTAGGGCATCATGATCGGCACAGGCCGCCGGAGGGCCTGTTCCTGTGCTGTACTTTTCTTTATTTAACGGTATGATGAGTTTTAGTTACAGTTAAACAATCTCTCTGGTGTTGGAAGTCAATTTCTAAGAATATTGAATCTCATTGTTCCGCACTAACTTTTGGCAATTTAACGGGCGAGATCCTCTAAAAATGGGGGCTACGTCCCCACACCGGCGGGAAAACTGGCGCCAACAACTCCGGCGTCAACGGCCCCCGAAAGTGAGGAATTCTCACCTTTCTAAGGGGCTAGGTTGCCGCCGGAGTCATCCCTGCAGCCCCAACTAGCGGGGAACGACCCGCGCAAATCAGCGCATGCGCGGAACGGCTGGCGTGATCTCGCGCATGCGCGGAACGACCGCCATATTTCCGCGCATGCGCGCGGGGGTTCCCTTCTCTGCGCCGGCTCCCGGGCAATATGGTGGAGCCCTACAGGGACTCAGCACGGAGTAAAGTAGGCCCCCACAGAACCAGCCCACCTGCCGATCGGTAGGCCCCGATTGCGGGCCAGGCCACCGTACCCCTCCCACCCCCCTGCCCCCGGGGGGTCGGATCTCCCCCCCCCCCCCCCCCCCACCCCCACCCCACCCCACCCAGGACGGCCCCTGCGCACACCGTCCAGGTCCCGCTGTGAGTGAGGTGAGTAATCCACGCTGGCGGGACTGGCCAAACTCATTGGCCACTCGGCCCATCGGGGCCCGGAGTATCGGCGGGAAGGCCGCTGTCAACGGCCCCCGACCTGCATGGCGGCGATCCCGCCGGCGCCCGAAAAACGGCGCTGGAGAATAGGGAGGCCGGCGTCGGGGTGGCGAATTGCGTCCCCACCCTCCCCCCGGGGATTCTCTGACCCAGCGACGGGTCGGAGAATCCCGACCAACGTGTTTATCTTTCTTTCTGAGTTCCCAAAGTCATTCTTCCTTATTTATTTGCTTTCTATATTTGATTTGACATTAAATTAAATATTCTAACTGGTACTTCCAGGTTCAGAATCTGCACCTCTATTTAATGATGATCCTTTACTTGGATTGGTAAAGGAGATTCCAAATTTAGAGAACAATAAAGGTGTCCATAAAATGTTAATTGAGCATCTGATAGATATTGTTCGATGTCTGGGAAACTATGTTTGAGCTTCTGAACGACAGAATAAATCTATGAAGTTTTCTCTTTAAAAAAAAATCATACAGATCTATAACCAGAACCGTTGTGAACTCGGATATGAGGAAGGAAGTAGAAGAGCATCAACAAGTAAGCGTACATTTTAAATTTTATCAATCTATTCGAAATAATTGGCAGTGTAGGTTGAAAAGCATCAAGTTCAACTGACTACAGCGCCATGCTTTTGGAACTGTAATCAGTTTGAACTGATGCATGTAGGTTCAGCGTTAAGACAGTTAAGGCGGAGTAACTGCTGCTTCTCTAAATGGCTTTATAAAGCCATATAGTTTAAAAAAAAAAAAAAATCAAGCTTGGTCATTGGCTCTTTTTGGACACACCTATTTTGCTGTGCATGTTTCTACAGCTACAATATTTGTTGTGGAATTGCATGGGCACTGACAATCATTTAAGACCTTCAAATTATAGCCATGTAATTCATGGCATTGAGAACATCAGCAGTTGACAAGTTTGTTCAATCATTAAACATCTTGAAGTTTTATTGTTTGGAATGTGTCCAACACTGAAAAGGTCAGTTCTCTGACTTTGTTAACAGGTAATTTGTTGCTACTGTAAAAATATAATTCTCTCACCGTGAATCTTTCCTCTGTTGTGACATGCCTTTTTTAATGCATGTTCCTAGCGTGACCAAAGGAAAACTGGTGAATCTTCAGTCCAGTACAGCTGCAGGAGTTTGTCTCTTTATCCTTGTGTTTCTACATTCCTGTTACCCTGGTCCCTCATTCACTAGGGGTGGGATTTAGCGACAACCCCTCCGTGTTTTTCGGCGGTGGAGGCAGCCCACCAGTGGGATCTACTGACCCCGCCGTGGTCAACGGGATTTCCAGGTGACAGCACCCCTCATCACCAGGAAACCGGTGCACCGGCGTGGGAGTGGAATTTCCTGACGGGTGTGAACAGCTGTAAACCCCTCTCTGGATCCTAGACCTGTGTCCATCAGGAGTAAGAAGATAATGTGTATATTTTTTTGATCTTTGGATATTAGCAAAATATAAAACTTCTGACGGTTATTGCCTGCCATTCTGAACACTGGGATAAGTGACAAAGGACTAAAATAAGTCACATTGCTGCTGTTGTGAAATAGTAACAAGAGCTGCTGCTGATGCAACATCCATTTTAATGTTCATAAAATATTGTATATATTTATTGCTCTCCTGCTTTCCTATGCAAGGAAATTACTGTTTAACTGCAGTCTTGATCCGAGGACGACCATTCATCTTGTGTGATCTGCGATTGTGTGTTTGAGCATTGACTGTAGAGTCATCATAATCAGCCCTGATTTATTTATGGCTGTTGTGCATCATGGCAGACTTCCTGCAACAATTGTCAGTTGGTTTTTTAAAATTAAATTATTTTTTTTTTTTAAATTTGGAATACCCAACAATTTTTTTCTAATTTCGGGGAAATTTAGTGTTGCCAGTTCACCTAGCCAGCACATCTTTTGGGTTGTGGGGGTGAGACCCACGCAGACAGGGAGAATGTGCAAACTCCACACGGACAATGACCCGGGACCGGGATTGAACTCGGGTCCTCGGCGCCGTGAGGCAGCACTGCTAACCACTGTGCTGCTCCAACAGTTGCCAGCTTGTGATCAGAAACCTTGTCCGTCTTTTTTTTTTGTTTTGTTTTCCTCCTCCTCTTCCCTCATCGAGCATTGCTGAGTCTTTTCTCAACACTTGGACCACTCCTCTGATCAGGATTAGACTGATCAGGATCAGCAGAGACTGAGTAGTTCTCTGACCTATGTCTAAATTGTTGTCTGGCGAAACACATTATAGCACATTCGGTGACTTTAATAGGAATTTTATGTGCTATCAGTGTGAGTTGCAAGGAACAATTTTGGCAGTAATGATTTTTTTGCTTTCAGTATTTCAAAGAAACTTTTGGCCTTCACCCAGGAGATTCTGCACTTTTCATCAATGGCCTTAATATTGATCTTGATGTGCAAGATATCTTCAGGTATGGAGAATCAGTCTATCTCAATATATGCAAATACATTCTCAAACCCAAATATAAATTGCAGACAGTTAAGCAGCTAGTTTCTGATCAAAATTAATGATCTTGTCTTTGTGCATTTGTCAGTGTTCTGGACTTGCTGCGTAATGAGGCTCGTCTCATGGAAGGTCTGCATGATCTGGGAATCCAGGGGGATGAGCTGCATGACTTGCTGAAGCTAAATGTACAGCCAGCAGATTCTGATTATGGTGTAGACATTAGAAACCCTGCCATCTATGTAAGTTTGATTATCCTGCATCCTGCACTTTGTTGTTCATTGTGCAAACAGCGCTACTTGCTGAATTTGATGATACAGTTTCTATGTGTAATGAATTTTACAAGTATCGTGCTGGCTAGATTACCCACCTACCCATCTACCCACCAAATTTTGCTTTTCTATTCTTCAGACAGCGTCTTGTTACTAAGTGTTTTTCTTACTTGAAAGGCCATTAAACAGAACTTTGTTTGGCTGAAACACTTTCCATACTTTTTTTTTATTTTTAAAAATTAAAAACATTTTTTTTTAGAGCAGCCAATTGTTTTTCTTCTTCCAATTAAGGGGCAATTTAGTGTGGCCAATCCACCTATCCTGCACATCTTTGGGTTGTGGGGGTGAAACCCACACAGACGTGGGAAGAATGTGCAAACTCCACTCGGACAGTGACCCAGGGGAAGGATTTGAAACCGGGTCCTCAGTGCTAAACACTGCGCCATATACCGCCCCACTTTCCATGCTCTTAATGATTTATTTGCACAGTTCAACCGTGCTCCCACTACACCATTAAGTACTTGCTTTGTAAACTAACTTATTCTGACAATGCAAGAGGCAAATTAATGTTAGGTGATACCATCATTGTAGTTCAGAATGTTTCAGCTGTGCTTATTAATTGTATTCAAAGTCCTGATTACATAATCAGCACTACGTTGATGAACCAACAAAGTGACGGTGAAAAATCAGAAAGATGTCAAAATTACTCCTAGTTTTTTTTAACTAATTGCAAATTACTACCAGTTAAGCTATGACTGGCTTCAAACATTTATTTTTAATTGAATGTACCCAATTCATTTTTTATTTTAATTAAGGGTCAATTTAGCGTGGTCAATCCATCTAGTCTACACATCTTTGGGTGGTGAAACCCACACACACATGGGGAGAATGACTGGCTTCAAACATAATGATCAGAATTATTATTTTTTTCAAAATAGTGGATCAATAATCTGGAGACGGACAGCAAATACAGCACTTGGTCTTCCAATGTGCAGGAGCTTCTGAGACCTACATTTCTCGGAGTTATCCGGCAGATTCGGAAAAACTTTCACAACTTTGTAAGTAGAAAGGAAATTATTTATTTCTGTTTATGTATGAGGCAGTCAAAGATCTTGATTTCACATTATATGGTATGGTTATTTATGTGAACAGGAAAGTGGAGCATGAATTTTTTATTTCCTAAAAGCAATTTTGAAAAGTGTAAATTAGTTAGCAATATACATGAGCTCGTCAGACTGGATTATTTTGATTAATTTTCTGCTGATAAATGACTAATCAATACCCTGGATAATGGAGCATCGTTTAACTTTTCACAGCTGGTAATCTTATTGAGCATGACTTGGCTATAGAGTAAAGGTTCTATTAACTTGCTTCCAAACTGCAGCATAACTCCACCATTAATACTTCTCACACTTGTATTCGGTATTTTTTTCCCCAACTTCCATTGCCAAACATCCTTTTTCTTTGAGAAAGTGCCAAATTGGATTAATTGGTCCGTCGGCCGTCCAGTCTACCTAAGCTTTGTTTCCTTCTGACATCCTGCAGTCATCAGAAGTGGGTCTCGGAACTAGGTGATAATGGGAAAACTGGGCAACAACATCAGAAGAACATTGTGTGACCTATGTTTGATCTGGTTTCCAAGGCGGCCCTTATCAAAGTATCATCTCTGTTTGCTACCACAACATGAGGGACATAACACGCAAAGTGAAGATTTTCACCCAAGCTTGTCCCAAACATTTTAGGCTCAGTAAAATATGTGTTAATATTAAGTGATTTTTTTTTTTGTAATATTGTTAAATCCTTTGCAATTCATGGGGTTTGGCAATTGGAGGCTTGTAATGCTGAGCTCCCATTTGCTTCTCTGAATTGTTGGCACTTACTGAGACTAAAGTTTCTGACTCCTGTGTTGCTGAACAACAATATATGCTCATGCTATTTCTGATAATTTTGCTTAATTTTAGGTGCTTCTTGTTGACCCATCTGATGAGAGCACTCCTGAGTTGCTGAAAACGGCTGAAATGTTTTATACAAATGACATCCCACTCAGGTGTGTTTTCAGTGTTGGTTAGTGAGGTGATGCTTGTTCATTTATTGCACTCGGTATTTTAAAAGGCACATCTTTTGAGACAATGCAAGATTAACCTTGGAGAATCTTGGCATCAATTGCTTTCAAAAGAAACATTTCCTATTGGCATTCGTAATTTTTTCCGACATTATTTTTGAGCATTGTTTGTGCTGAGCAATACTGTTTGGTTTTAAGATTCAATTTTTCCAGTTGTCCCCACCTTTGAGTGATTTTGCATTTTTCTGAGCAAAAGACATTTTTTATTACTTGCAATAACTAAAGTAAGATAAATGCTCAGTTTAACATATTTCCACTACTAAGCTCAAGTAAGTTCTTTGTTTCTTCAGTCGTCTCCACAGACTCAGGCAACTTATTCTTCACGGCCCAAATCATTAAATGAGAAAATAATATCAAGGTCAAGTAAAGGTCATTCATTAAATAAACCTTTTTACTCCTTCAAAGAGGGAGACAAGGGCAAGATGACTATCAAGTTTGGAAAATATATTTAAAACTATATTAATGTCAGTGGACAGGATCTAGAATATTTTAACTGGTACTGAGATAGAAGCTAGTCCCACTGGCATGCCTTGGCATTTGCTTATGAAATTATTATTTAAAAAAAAAAAAAAAATTTAGAGTACCCAATTTATTTTTTCCAATTAAGGGGCAATTTAGTGTGGCCAATCCACCTCATCCCCACCACCTTGGACATTGCCTCGAAGAAGGCTGTCCAGAACCCAACTAGTCTGGGGCAAGATCAGAACATTTGGGCATGGTTGGCCGGGCCTCCTTGGTACCGTTCACATGTGTCCTCCACCTCTGGGAAGATCCTGCTCATTCGGGTTCTGGTTAAGTGAGCACTGAGTCGCATTTTCAGCTGCATTAGGCTAATCCTTGCGCAGTGCTTTGCTCCAGAGTCCCTACCCTATTTCAAACCCTAGGTCTTGCTCCCACTTTTCCCTTGTCTCATTCAGTGGTGTATTTGTGCCCTTCTCAGTACTCGCCCATACAGGTCGCCGCAGTTCCCCCTGCCTAATATGCCCACATGCAGTAGGCCCTCTATTAGCGATTGTTTTGATGGTCATGCACAAGTCCTTGTTCCCTATGTTAGAGGTTTTTGACCTGCATATATCTTAGCTCGTTTCCCCTGTCAGCTGGCACTTCTCTATTAGTCCCTCTAATATTGTCGGTCTGTTGTCTGTGTAGAAGCCCCTAACTGACAACGACCCCCATTCTTTCTACACCTTTTGAAGGTGGCGTCCATTTTGGATTGCGCAAACCTGTGGTTGTTGCATGTAAGGGCCTTAATGGACATTTTGGTTAAACCGAAGTGCAGTCGTAATTGGTTCCATGACCGAATGTGGCTATCACCACTGGGCTCGTTGAGTGCTCAGTCAGTGGGGATGGTAGCGTGGCTGCGGCCAGAGCTGAGAGGGAGGTCCCCATGCAGGAGCTGCCCCCTATTCTCACTCATTCGGCTTCTGGCTCTTTTATCGACCTCTTTACCCTTTCCGCTGTTGCTGCCTGGTGGTAATATTTCAGATTTGGGAGGGCTCGTTCTCTGCAGGGCTTTTTTTGGGATCCTAGCATCTCACCCCCCCATACACACACTCATACACACAAAAGCCACGATCAATTTTTCCACTGAGTTGAAGGAGGCCGTGGGAATCTAGAACGTTATGGATCTGAAGAGGAACTTGGGCAATATGTTCATCGTTATCATTCACACTCTCCCTCTCAGGGAGAGTGGGAATGTGTCCCATCTCTGCAGGTCCTTTTAATTTTCCTCTACCAGGCTGGTCAGGTTCCACTTATGGATCCGGATCCAGTCATGGGCGATTTGGATCCCCAGGTAGCAAAATTTGTTTTGTGCCTGTTTGAATGGCAGCCCCTCCAGCTCTGACCCTCCCCCCTTGCGGGTTCACGGGAGGATCTCACTTTTGCTCCGGTTGAGTTTGTAGCCCGAGAAGGTTCAAAACTCTTTCAAGAGTACCATGATTCCCTCCATGCTGCTTTGCGGGGCTGAGATGTAGAGGAGCAGACCATTCGCATCGAGCAAGACTCTGCTCTCCCGTCTCCTGTCCAGATTCCCTTCCAATTCTTTACCGCCCTGAGCGTGCTCGCTTGTGGTTTAGTCGTTAGGGCGAACAGCAGCGACAACATCGGGCAATCCTGCTTAGTACCTCTGCGCAGCTGGAAGTACTTAGAGCTGGTGGTGTCCTTCCGTACGCTCGCCGTGGGAGTGCTGTACAGGAGTTTCATCCAGGCAGTGACCCTTGTTCCAAGTCTGAACTGCTCCAGTACTATGAGATACTTCCTTTCGACTCTGTCGAAGGCCTTTATTGCGTCTGGTGTTCTCTCCCTGTGTGTGATCATTATCACGTTCAGCAGACGCCTGATGTTAGCTGTCTACCTTTGACAAAGCCCCTTGGCCCTCTGTTACCAACACTAGTATGCAGTCCTCCAGTCCCTTGGCTAGGATCCTGGCCAGCATTTTCGCGTCTACGTTTAGCAACAAAATGGGTCTGTAGGACCAACATTCTGTTGGGTGTCAACGAAATTGAGGCTTGTGCTAGCATAGGTGTCAGGTTGCCCCTTGACAGCAAGTCTGTGAACATCTCCCGCAGATGCGGGGCCAGTGCTGTCACAAATATTCTGTAGAAGTCCGCCGGGAACCTGTCTTGGGCTTTCCCCGCCTGCATGAAGTTGATTCTCTCCATGACTTCTCTCAGTTCCAGTGGTGCTTCCAGTTCCCATTTCTTAACTTCCCCTACAACTAGTATGTCCAGTCCATCTAGGAACTGTTTCATCCCTAAAACCCCTGCGGGGTGCTCGGAGATGTACAGCCCCAGGTAGAAGGTCTTGAATGCCTCGTTGACCTTTTCTGGCCCCGCTACTAGTTTGCCTCTGGTGTCTTTAATCTGTGCTATTTCTCTTGTGGACTGCCTGCTTTCTCATCTGGTGAGCTGGTAGGTGACTGGCCTTGCGTCCGTGTTCTTATAGGGTCTGGCAGAGTTGGCGCACTGCTTTCCTCGTGGAGAGTAGGTCAAAGTCCATTTGTAGCTTATTCCTCTCTGCCAGGAGCTCTACGGTTGGGGCCTCGGTGTATTGACAATCTATCTCCAGTAGAGGAGTCGACTAACTGTTGCCTAGCCACCCTCTCTTCCCTTTCTCTTCGTGCTTTGTGCACAATGATTTCACCCAGTCTTTAGCGCCTCCCAGAATGTGGCAGGTGAGACCTCCGCATTCAGGTTGTTAGTGATGTACTCATCTATGGCCTGTGATATTTTCTCGCAGAAAGTCTTCCCGGCAGGAGAGCTGTGTCCAACCTCCATAGGGGGCATTGGGCACAACCCGTCTCTAACCTCACATCCATGTTATGCGGAGTGTGGTCGGAGAATTCAATGGCAGAATATTCCGCTCTTACTAGCCTGGAAGCACCAATTTCCCCACTACGCAGAAGTCGATCTGTGTGTATACATTGTGTACTTGGGAGAAGAAGGAGAACTCCTCCCTTGGGTGGGTAAATCGCCATTTTCCACTGCCCCCATCTACTCCATGAATATGCTGAATTCTTTTCCCATGTTAGAGGTCTTCCCTGTTTTAAAGTTCGACCTGTCCGTCCATGTGTCCTGTGCACAGTTAAAGTACCCTGTCCATGATGAGTCAGGGCATGTCAACGTTCGGATTTCCGCCATGGTCCTTTTTATGAACTCCGTGTCCCAGTTGGGCGAGTACACAGTCAAATTTGTCCTGGAAAACGGGCTGGAAAAACAGCAGCAGGGACAGCGGTGAAAAGATCACCTGAAGAGACTTTATTTATTTAACCCGAAAGACACTTTAGACGGGACTGCATTTCGTCGCTTTGTGGACAGGAGCTACAACATAGGAAGGGTGAGGAGAAATGCAGGAGGGGGAAACAGATAGCGGGCGGAGGGTACTCTCTGTTAAGGACACCGTTGACCATAATGTTCCGCCCCCCTGAGTCTGTAACCGTCCTTCTTCGTTATGGTAAGCATTGTCCTCTTATTTAGTAGTACGGCTACCCCCTGGCCTTTATCCCAAAGCAGGATTGGTAGATCTGCCCCGCCCAGCTCTTCTTTATCCCTCAAGTGCGTCTGTTGGAGGAAGACTATGTCAGCTTTCATACTTTTTAAGTGGGAGAAGACTCTGGATTTTTTCACTGGGCCATTACGTTCCTGACGTGACCATCCTAATGTCGATTTTCTGCTGCACCCCCCCCCCCCCCCCCCCCCCCCCGTTGCCAGGCACTCTCTCCCTTGCGGGGCCTCTCACTTGTGCTTCCTGGTGCTAGCTTTCCCGTTAGTGTGGTGACCCTATCCCGGGGTCAGCTATATATCTACCCTCCGCCTGCTATCTGTTTCCCCCTCCTGCATTTCTCCTCACCCTTTCCTGTGCTCTGCTGCACTCACCCCTTCCCATGCTGTAGCTCCTGACCTCAAAGCGACGAAATGCAGTCCGTCTAAAGTGTCTTTCGGGTTAAATAAATAAAGTCTCTTCAGGTGATCTTTTCACCGCATGTTCACTATAAGCTTTTCACAGCTGTCCCTGTTGCTGTTTTTCCAGCCCATTTTCCAGGACAAATGTGACTGTGTCCGCACGGGCCATGAGGTGCTCCCCGCCCTGGAATGTGACCCAGAGTTTGGCCGGGTACTGCATCCGAACATTTTACATTGTTTTTGTACAGAGCTGCTTTTGCCCTGTTGAACTGTGCCCGGCATTTGGCCAGGTCAGCCCCAAAATCCTGGTAGATCCTGATCCGGCAACCTTCCCAGTACAGTTTCTTGTCTGTCTTGCCCAGCGCAGGTTTTTTCCCCGGTCTTGGTACTGGTGCATTTTGGCGATTATCGCCCTCGACTGCTCTCCAGCCTTGGGTCTTGGGCGGAGCGACAGGTGGGCTCTGTCTATTTCTGGTGGGTTGAGGAAGCTATCAGTTCCCATCAGATTGCCCCAGCACCTGGGCTACATAGTCAGTGGGGTCCCTGCCTTCAATCCTTTCAGGCAGGCTCACTATCCTTTAGGTTCTGGCGCCGTGACCGGTTCTCCTGACCTCTGTCTTCCCCTTCAGACTCACCTAAGTTGCGACCAACTTTGGTATTACCTTCTCCAGAGTCGCTGTGGTTTCTTGAGGCTTTTGCAAATTGTTTTATGGTGTTCCCCTGGGCCTCCAATTGCCTTTCTGCCTTGACCAGGGCCACCTGCATGGTTGTCAGAGCCTCCACTACCACCACCCTGACCGCAGCCTGGATATCGGTCTTCGTCTCCTCTCTATGTTCTCTTAGTTCCCTGAAGAGGAATATCATCTGTGCTCTGGTGAAGGGGATCTGTGTGCGGTGAGTCGGCCCTTCTCATTCTGGCGTGACTGGCGCTTCATCGCTTTGTGCGTCTGCCGGCTTGGCCACTTGCTTCTCCTGGCTTTTCCCATTTCTCGTCTCTTTGCGGCCTCTCGAGTTGCTGTTGTTTGACACCTTCGTTCGTATTGTTGTTAGTTAGGGTGCGAGGAGACTTTTTTCCCTGTTTTAGCAGGCTATTTTGAGTAAAAGAGCCTATTTTCGGGTTCGTAGGAGGAGTGTCACCTAATGTGCGACTACTCAGCACATCCCTGTCACCGGAAGTCCTGGGAATGCAGCTCTATCTCTCTAGTCCAAAAAACAAGTGTTCACCACGACTTCCTGCTTTTCGTCCCTTAACCAAAATTGCATTCATGCTATCACTACCCCTTTAATCCCTTGGGTTTCAATTCTGCTGGCAAGTCTATTCTGTGTTCCTTTGACAACCATCTTTTGAGGAATGGGAGAGAAACCGCTCTATAGGGAGACCTATGGCTGCAACTGAAGGCAGGAATGGCCACCAAGTCTGCCTGGTGCACTGTACTCTCAGTCTGGAGACCGTGGGCAGCCTCCAAGCAACCAGGCTGTTCTGTGAATCCTGGGAGGATTCCTATTGGCCTTTGACAATAGGCCGTTATAAATCTTTGATTTAAATTATTTGGATATTTGGCATGCCATCTGGCAGTGTGAAATTCCGTGCCTGCTTCTCTCCCACCCCATTCAACCCAATATTATTCAATTTTCTATTCTGAAAGGAATGTCAAAACCATGAACCATGAAATATGTGATTTTTGTTCTTGGCTCACCCCAACAATGTGAGTGGACAATAATGTGTGATTTTATTTTTTATTGCAGGATTGGCTTAGTCTTTGTGGTTGATGACTCAGATGAGGCTGATGGCCTAAAAGATCCTGGTGTTGCTCTCTTCAGGGCTTTTAACTTTGTTGCAGATGAATTGGACAATATGAATGCCTTCCAGACAATAATTTCGGTATGATTGCTGAGATGGATTATGGATTGGCACACAGGGATGGAGTGTGTCCACATTCCAGATTTATTTCTGTTCATTGTCTTCCTTCCTTTTTGAGGGCACTGGTTCATGCAGGGGCATGATGCCAGGAACTGAATGACATCAAGTCACTAATCAGAAAGCAGAATCCTGTGGATGCTGGAAACCTGAAATAAGGCCAAAAAGTGCTGGAATTGCCCAGCAGGTCAGGCAACCTCGGTGAAGAGAGAAATAGAGTTATAATTTCAGGTCAATGACATTTCATTAGAACTTCTGAGTATGAAAGGTTATCGACCTAAAACATTAGATCTGATTCTCTCCTCAGATGCTGCCTGGCCTGCTGAGTGTTTTCGGCTTTATTTGTTCTTATTTTAGATTTCCAGCATCTGCGGTATTTTGCTTTTGTATTCACTTTTTAGATTGATGCTTTCTGATGAAAGTTCAAATACATGGACTCACATTCTCCCATTTCACAGCCTCATACTATCATCTTCCTTTTAGTCAAGCGTTCCAATTTGTATAAGAATATTTTAATAATTTTTTCTGAATGACTTTCTCCAATTGACTTGTGCTTGACTAAAATTAATTTTCATTTGTAAACGGGGTTAAAAACTCAAGAGGGGAAAAAAGCTCTGTTTATTCGACTAAAGGTATCTCATTATTGTCTGTGTTTTAAATAAATAATCTTTATTGTCACAAGTAGGCTTATATTAATACTGCAACAAAGTTACTGTGAAAAGCCCCTAGTCGCCACATTCCGGCGCCTGTTCGGGTACACTGAGGGAGAATTCAGAATTCTCAGCTGGTACGGGAATTGTGCCCGCGCTGCTGGCCTTGTTTTGCTTCACAAACCAGCTGTCTAGCCCACTGAGCTAAACCAGCTTCTGACACCATATTCAAATATTGCGATGGAAATAAATGATCAATTTATTATATTAACGGATGTTTAATAGCAGTTTGACTGTCATCTTACCTCGGATCAATTTGAACTATTATTTGTATAGTCAGGTTTACACTCTGGAATTTGATCTTGCGCATTCATGACAAACTTGGAGGTGTTTGTTGGAGATCAAGTAGGTTGGTGATAAACTTTAAACATTATCTAATGGGATAAATTATAAATAGTCTGTTGATGTGGGGAATCAGTTCAGTAGAATTTTTGCAACCCAGAGTTTTATGCATAGTTATTTCATTTTTATAGATATATGGCAAGGTAAAGGAAGGTGAGAAGCTGGCAATTGAGCACATAATTGCTACCTTGGAGAAGGATTTTTCTAACGTAGAGGTATCTAGTATTCTGGGAGCTGATTCAGCATTTGACCGAAACCGAAAGGTGAGGCTCGTTGATTCATTGGAATGAAGTTTTTATTTCATCCAAGTTTGTTTGAAAGGGTCTCTGGTGGGAACTTCAGGAGCAACTGAACAGGAGCAATGTTAATAGTTCTGTTCTTCAACTGAGTTGATTCGAAATATGGTTTTGAGTTTTCCTGTTGCTGAAGGTTGAGAATTCCATTGTCTGTTAACTAGAAGAATATGCACTTGTTGCAATGTAATTGTAAATCTGTTCATCTGGAGCAGCAGCACAGAAAAAGACACCTCAAGATCTTCAGTACCGTTGATCTAAAAATAATTCAATCCTTTTTTTGCGAAACAAAATACGCAACTCCGTTTTATCTGGAGATCCAAAACTTAAATTTGATCATAAAAAAATACCCCTGAATATTACTGGAAATTGTTTTACCAAGTTTCTTTGTAAGTATTAAAAAGTGCATCTAAAGTGTCACTTAGAAACTGCATACATCCACGCTGAAGGGGTTGTAGCTCAAAAAATAGTAATTAATTGCCAATAAATGGATTAACTGCAGCAGCAGGGACACTTAACAGTTGGGAGAATTTCACGTTTGTGTTCACCATAATTGAAATGCTTGGCGCATTGACCATTACCGCTTGGGCAGTTAACTGGTGGGTAAAGTGAATCACCCCCTTGTCATAGAAGACATAACTTTAATCTTTGCCACCCGAGCATTGAAGTAGAAAATTGCCCTCATCACCCACATATTAAAGCCATTTTGTTTTGCAGCTGTATGTAAGTAGCTATGATGGACAGTTTAATAAAAATGATTTCTGCCTAAAATCAATCTAAACTTCGAGCATGCTGTCACAGGCAACAAATTCAGTACCTGCTACCCTGAATTGCATCAAATCACAATTGTTACAGTCTTAAGGAAACACATTTTTTCTTGAACAATTGTGCTAAGTTTTGGACGGGATTCCCCGTCTAGCGGTGCCAGAATTGGACAGAGAATTGCGTGGCAGCCAAAAATTGAGGCCGGCACCAGGCACTGACTGGGGTGAATACATTCCATGCTTCACGCTGGTGTGGGCATGTAAATTGTATACTAAATGCTGTTGCCATATAATTAACGGGCCCGACCTGGCAATTTCCGGGCCACCCGCGATGCTCTACCTCTGCCAGGAGGAATTGCCGCCGGCGAGGTTCACTTGCCATATATAAAATCGGGGAACAGGCGCCATGGCTGCTGAGGGAGAGAGAGAGGGGGGAACAAAAAGTATCCAACATCTCTATAGTGTGCTGCTGACAGTTGTGCCGTTGGCCAAGGGGCTTCTGCCAAGAGGTGTGTCATGGGGTCGGAGTTGACGGGCACCGACCACCATTTCTGCAGCCTGCAAGATTGTGGTTGTGCACGCCGCTGACTGCCCACTGTGAACCTAGCGCCACTTGTCGAAATGGGTGCCTCCCTAGACCACCACTCCCTCCCTCCTCCCAGATACCGTCTGGTCCCAGCTGACCCATTAACAGGATGGGCATGCTCCAGAGCAAACAGTGCCACCTTCTATGACAGCTCCTGCTTGTCAGGCTCTCAGGTGCCAATCCCAACCCAGACAAATCACACGCCAGCATTCGTTGGAATTGCGCTGGTTCCATGTGGCGTCCGGGCTAGCCCATTAGGATGTCCTGAATCACTCCGGGGACCGGCACCGCTATCAGGGCCGTAGAACTCATGTGATCCAGTCCTGGTGTCAGCACTTAGCCTCTGAAACGGAGAATTCTGGCCCTTGTTTTCACAGTTAAGCCAAGAATTGACTACATTGGGATTTATAGAGTTGTAGTTTTGAGCAGTTCCACATTAGTTTAAGAGGTCCGACGGACTAAAAACTTTCTACACCTCCGCCTTAACCCCGAAACGTCATTTATGTTTGGAAGAACATCGGGTGACAGAAATATTCGATGGCACAATCAAGCCCTGCTGCATTTTGTGGGATTGTTGAATCGTAATGTTACTAATAACACTTTGAAAGTGTATATTCATGAAAATAAGCTACAGCGTGATTTAAAAAAAATTCTCAGGATAGCATTGGTTTATATTCTGTTAAATTTTGATGGGTGAAGATTGATAATCAAATTATTTTTAATAAATTTAGATATCCAATTTTTTTTCTCCAATCAATGGGCAATTTAGTGTGGTTGATTCACCTACCCTGCACATCTTTTTGGGTTGTTGGGGGTGAGACCCACGCAGACACGGGGAGAATGTGCAAACTCCACACGAACAGTGACTCGGGGCTGGGATCGAACCCGGGTCCTCAGTGCTGTGAGGCAGCAGTGCTAACCACTGTGCCACCGTGCTGCCCTGAGGATTGATAATCAAGGTCTTTAAAATCATGAAATCATTTGATGAGTTGGTCACAAAGAAACTTCTCTGTTGGGAATTCAGAACGAGGAAGCACAGCCTTAAAATTAGAGCCAAATTATTCAGGATTGAAATCAAGAAGCACTTGTTGACAGAGTATTGGAAACTGGAGCCCATTTCCCCCATTCCCCCATATTGGAAACTGGAGCCCATTCTCTGTTGTGGACGGTGAGGTAATGGAAAGTTTCAAGAATTAAATCTATAGATTTTTTTTTCGATTGGGTCTCGCGGGACATGGGAAAAGACAGATAAATGGAGTTGAAGTACAAATCAGCTATGATCTAATAAAATGACTGAACAGATTTGAGAGGCTGAATAGCTACTCCAGTAATTATGTTCTAAATTTTGTTTCACCTTGACATGGGAACAATCAAATTTTTAATGTTGGGATTTTGTACATGGTGTTTTAATGGTTATTCTAAAGTGAATGAAGCAGAATATGTTATTATTATTTGTATGGTTTTAAGTTCTTCACCACCGTGTTCCGTTATTAATAAGAATGAATTACTAATGCATGTAATGATTTAACTGTTCACTAATTTAAGTGATTGCACATTTTCCAAAAGAAACGCATTCAAGCAGAGTAATAAAGATTGAATATAAGTAAATCAGTATATTGGATTCAGTCCGTGTCATATCAAATAAGTGATTTATCAGATTAATTTTCCTATTAAATATTGTGTTCAAATTTAGGTACAGTTTGCCATATCCTGAAGCATGGATATCAGTGTTTATCAGTTCACTCCTTAAAACATTAATACTTTCTAACCACAAAAATTAAACTTTAATGGACATTTTATAAAAATGCAAATCAAGATATATGCGTTCTTTAGATAATGAATTTCTGAAGCTCCCTACAAATTATTTCTACATTAATCAAATCAGGCTGCAGTTCATATGAATCCAAATTTGGTAACATTGCTAAAAGTTGCAATTATGTCAAGTCAACTGATGGGTAATTGTTTAATGTAAGGAATTGTCACAAGTGGAATTAGTATCGGTGCTAAATCATGTTTCTGTTACCATTTCTGTTTCTCTTTGGTAGGAATGCAAAGAGTACTATAAGCAGTCAGGCCTGGGCTCTCTGCCTATTGCCCTCTATAATGGCATGCCTTTCCAGAGGGAACAACTGGATCCTGATGAGCTAGAAACTGTGACGATGCACAAGATCTTAGACAATACAGCCTACTTCCAGAAAGTCGTTTACTTAGTAAGTAATGTTGTGCCATGTGCTGTCTTACCCAAATTAGACTTGAATGCAAAACAAACAACTTTGATCGTTTAACTTTGCAACAGGCTATATAAATAGGAACACCTTGAAAGAATAGTTGCTTAATTTGAATCTTGGTCAGGGCTGATGTGTGAATGGGCGTGATTTACATGCACGATTGTACCGTGATGAATCTAGCATACGTTTGGAATACTTGAATTGTCTCTAATTGCCTTATTTATCTTTGGAGCTTCAGTTGGTAAGTCACTGCCCAATATCCTGAAAGAAGACAAAGTGACATCAGAATGGTGATAGTGTTGCGTTTCCTGGTGCCACCTTGTATTGTATATTAGCAATTTGATTCCAATAAGAGTTGTTTAAGTCACTTAGGAGTGGGTGTGATCTTTAAACCTTGGTGGGAGGGTAAAACAGGAAACGTTAAGATTTGTTGCTTGACATACAAAAAGATTTTCTTTTCTATTTCCATTGCTCCTCGCAAAGTCGAAAGGCCCGGATTAATTTCTCGAAGATTGTTTGTGGTTTGACTTGTCATAGATTGGTTGCATTTATCCAATTCCCTTTTGAAAGTTAGCATTGATCTGCTTCCACCACCCTTTCAGGCAGTGCATTCCAGATCATCATAACACATGTGGAAAAAATGTCTCATTACCTTCCCGATGGCTTCTCTTGCTAATTGATCTTAAGTCTGTGTCCTCTGGACATTGACCCCACCTGCTGCTGGAAACAGTTTCTCCTTGTTTACCCTTCATGATTTTGAACATGGCTATCAAATTTCCTCTCCACTTTCCTTGTTCTGAATAAAACAATCCCAGCCTCTCTAGACTTCCCACAAAGTTGAAGTCCTCATCCTGTATTTTTTTAAAATAAACATTTTATTGAGATACTTATGGTTTTACAACAACAACAAAATAAAGATTGTCCATGAATTTATAAACATAGTGCAAAAGCCGTCTTCCTCCCTTACAGGTCCCACCTTTACTAACCTGCTATTCTTAACTAATCTAACCCCCCCCCCCCCCCCCCCCTTCTGCTGGCGGTTAATTTTCCGCAAAGAAGTTGACGAATGGCTGCCACCTCCGGGCGAACCCTAACATTGACCCTCTCAAGGCGAACTTGATTTTCTCCATACAGAAAGCTAGCCATGTCAGTTAGCCAGGTCTCTGTCGTCAGGGGCTTTGGGTCCCTCGAAGCTAATAGAATCCGTCTCCGGGATACCAGGGAAGCAAAGGCTAAAACGTCTGCCTCTTTCTCCTCCTGGATTCCCGGGTCTCCCAACACTCCGAAAATCGCCACCGCTGAACATGGTGCCACCCTTGTTTTTAACACCTTGGACATGGCCTCCGTAAACCCCTGCCAGAATCCCCTAAGCTTCGGGCATGCCCAGAACATATGGACATGGTTCGCTGACCCTCCTGCACACCTTGCACACCTATCTTCTACCCCAAAGAACCTGCTCATCCGGGCCACTTTCATGTGGGCCCGGTGAATGACCTTAAATTGTATCAGACTGAGCCTGGCACATGTGGTGGACGCGTTGACTGTACTCAATGGGTCCGCCCAGATACCATCCTCTATCTCTCCTCCTAACTCCTCTTCCCACTTGCGTTTCAACTCCTCGGTCTGGGTCTCCTTGACCCCATGAGTTCCTTGTAAATGTCAAAAACCCTCCCTTCTCCCACCCACACTCTAGAAACTACCCTGTCCTGTATCCCCTCATCCTGTATTTTTGAGGGTAACATCAGACTTCATTTATTTAGAGCTAACACCTACATGGTGTTCCGCTTTTCATAATTGAGATACATTGTGGGTATTGTTTTTTTTTCCAATTAAGGGGCAATTTGGCATGGTCAAGCCACCTACCCTGCACAGCTTTGGGTTGTGGGGGTGAGACCCACACAGACACGGGCAGAATGTGCAAGCTCCACATGGACAATGACCGGGACCAGGATCGATCCCGGGCCCTCAGCTCCGTGAGGTAGCAGTGCTACCCACTGTGCCACCATGCCGCCCTAAGTGGGCACTGTTAAGTCACCCTGGGCTAGTGCAGGCTAATTCCTGCCCCACTTGATCCAGAGTCAACACAAATGAATTGAGCAATACTTCTTAGAAAATACCTGAAGTCTTTGGCCATTGGCTGCCCAATAGTTACAGTCACCAGGTGTGTAAATGTAAACACAACTACTTTTTATTAATAACAAGAACTGTAATGAAATATGCAGCAAATACAACAGGTTAGCTATTAACTAATTCCCCACTTTAACTTGCCCCCCACCCTCTCTCTCTCTCTCTCTCTCTCTCTTTCTCTCTCTCTCTCTCTCTCTCTCAATATATATATATATATGTTATATACACACGCACAAGATAGACAAACACAGAGGGGAAGAAAGCGGTACATAAATCCTAAGTAAAAGGGAAAAAGAACCCTTGTTTCATATTGCTGTTTCCAGCACCTTACTCCTCTTCAAACTCTACTTTCAGTCCGAGGCTGTACAGTAGATTCATTCATTCAGGTTCTCTGCAGTTCCAGAAATACAGCACTCACAGCCTTTCTGTAGAAACCATGGAGAAGTGAGAGTCTTTGTCCCTCTGTTTCTGGGAGTCAAACTGAGCATCGCGGGACTCTGAGAATCATTCCACTGTGACGGGATCCAATCACCATCTGCTACCGGGTAGAATACAACCTTTGGGAAATTTCATTGGCTCCCAGCCAATCAATCAGAGTCCCACCCCATCTCTCTCTCTCTCTCTCTGGTGCCGGAAAATCTGAAGCTCCTGTTGAAAATAGGGGACTAGCAGATTGTTCTCTTCTGTAACTTCTGAATTCCTCATTCCCTCTGCTGCTTGACTTAAAGATGCATGTTTATTAATCACCCATGGATCAAAAATGATAACGGTAAAATAAAAGAAAGGGGAAATAAGGGAATGAACAAGAAAGACACAGTATGTTTCCATGGCATGTCATGTTATATTGATATGGTGCTTTTCTAGTTGAATTGTAGATGAATTGAAGAATTAGGGAAACTAATCTCCATTTAAATAAAGTCAACCAAGAAGGACCAATTAATACATTAACATGTATTATGCTTCAGAATTATGTTTTGTTAAAATAATATGTAAAATTGCATCAGTATTGTTAATTAGAAAGAAAGTATATTTTGAAAATGAAAACTTTGGGCATCAGTGAGAAATACTCAGAGATAAAAATTCTTTGGATTATTAGCTGCATTAATAAAGAGTTGGATGAACAATGAGATAATTGTTGCTATTGCTCCATTTTGCTTTCTCCCCTGTCCTCCACAAGAGCATTCATTTTAATAATCTCTACTTGCAGCAGTATGGTTCAATGACTTCCGATTTTTTTCTTCACTCAGCAAAAACACCATTAAAACAGGTTAACTGGTCATTGTTGTGGAAAAAACTAGCCAAAACTTCGAGGTTTCGCAAAGGTCTTTTATTATAACACGAAGTTCGTGGAGGGAGTTAGAGTGACCACCGTCCTTCTAATTGTCCCCACCTTACAAGAGTATAGCAGTACTTTATATGGTTTAATAAGCAATATTTAGAAAAAACTAGGCATTCCTTTGATAAGCCCAGACACAGAAAAGCGAGCAGAGTTAAACAACAGGCCTTGAATTCCCAGCCTAAGAACAATAATAATTGTCTACTCTCAGCAAAATGTGCAGCTGTGCACTTGTTTACATAGTCTGACCTTCTGCCTATTACATGCAGAACTTCTTGACTGAAATAAAGCTAATATATCCATCATGCTTTGCCAAGTGCCTATTGCCATGAAATATAGTCAAGCAGCCAGTTAAGAAGGAATACAGAGTATTAAGGCAACTAATCCGCCAACTAAAGTTCCTTCTACAATTCCCTCCTTAAATGATCAACACATTGTTAGTACATCACAGTGTCCTCAGCAGCAAAGGGTGGGTTATAATGTACAGGGAATGGGCGTATGACTGACACCTGTTTGTTAAGTGGCTGGGGCCATGGAGGCAAAGCTGACATCCGCGCCCCCATGCCCTGACAACATCCCGAGCAACATTTAAACAGTAACCATACGACAATCAGGATTACAATAATGATTATAATCCAAATCACAATCCTCTGTCCTAATGTTCCCAACCATCTAAAGCCAAAGTCCCATCCCTCATCCTCATGCAACTATGCCACCTCTCGACGAATGTGATCCACCAGGTTATCAATTTTCTCTTGAGTTATCAGGGATGTATGTGCAGCAGTCACTGCCAATTAGGACACAAGTACCTCCCTTCTCTGCTAACAAGAAATCAAGGGCCATCCTATTCTGTAGGGCAACTGCTCTTATAGCAACCATCTCAGTCTCTATTTGGTGAACAGCTTCCGCAGTGTCATTAGCTACCTGCTCAAGGATGTCTCTTAATTCGCGTAGTTCGTATGCATTAGCGGCTATTCCTAATGGTGGCATCATGATTCCCAGCATTTGTGCCCATGTCATAACACTGCGTGTCGTCCTGTGATGTGGATGGTCCTTTAGTTGTTGGACGTGATGTACATAAGGGACTACGTATCCCAAATAGCAGGAGCCCTCCCAATTTCCTGGTAACCACAGATAAAATACGTGCCGTTATATGCGGTCAGGTTTACTTTACTATCAGTCATCATTCGTCTAATCGGATCCCCTTCCCAGGAGCCTCCACTAGTTTGATTTTCAACTCCTGACCAACCAAAGATGAATAGTCCTTTAGCTGTAAGGTGAAACATAGGGGGTTGCCAATTCAAGGTCTGGTCGCACTGACTTGTGCCGACTGGGTAGGTCCCATATGTTTTATGTTTCCTAAAGCATATGCTACCCTTTGGGACTCCAGTGTAATTGGGAAGGATCAAACAGGGCGTTTGACGGGTTACATTAAACCTAGGCCCCCACCATTCCTCAAACCTATTCATATCGTATCCAGCTAATCTCCAATCGAACATATTCTGTGTATCTTCTCCACGTCCTGTACTATTTTGTCTTCGAGCCCATTCTGCTATCTCTTTACTGGCGAATGGGATAGGTCGCACAGGGAAGCCCTCCTCCAAGCATCTGGGAATTTGTGTACAAACACAACAACTGAATTTATTTACCCTCTCTGCGTATGAGTGAGACATGTATAATAAGGTGTCAGTATGCAATTTACCCTCTACATGATGTTGGATTAATATGATAATATAAAAACATCAATGCCGTCATTCTCTTCAGGTTAGCGTCTAGTACTTTCAAAGTTCCTTATGATGTAGTTTACACGAGTTGCGTGGATCCCATCTGGCTTTTCTTTTACTTTAACGGCTGTTCAGGTTGTTAGCAGCACTTGGTAGGGTCCATTCCACCTAGGAGAAAAAGAATCTTTGTTTAGTGCTTTCACATACACTTGATCTCCAGGTTTAAAGGGTGTGTATTTCCCTCTTTTGGATGCATCTGAGCCTTTTGCACCTTTTCATGTTTTTGTTTTTTTTTCATTTTTTTTTTCAGCGGTTTCACACATGGCCTGGGCATACTTTAGTGATGCCTCATCTGCCTATCTCATTGATGTTTGTGGGACTTTGGCGTGTTCAAACTGGCTGCCTTGTTTCCCTACATTAAAACAGCATGGCGCTTCAGCAATATTTATTTGATTTTGAAGCATTTTGAGATGTCTTGAGATCATGAAAGTTGACAGTGGAAAAGACGCAGGAGAAGATACAAATAAGATTTACAAGAATTATACCAGAGCACAAAGGTTATACCCATTATGAAAGATTGAACAGGTTAGAATTTTTAATCTCTAGAAGGGAGAAGGCTTATGCATTGCCAGATAGAGGTCTTTAAAATTCTGAAGGTGATGACAAGGTAGATCTAAAGATGTTTACACTGTGGGTGAGTCCAAAACTCGGGTCATAACTATAAGGTAGTCACTCATAAATTCAATAAGGAAATTAAGAGAAGTTTCTTTAACCAGAGAGTGGGTAGTGTGTGAAACTTGCTATCATAAGTAGTTTAGATGAATAGCGTAGGTGTGTTTAAGGGGATGATAGTTAAACACGGGGGAAAAAAAGGAAGTATATGCTGAAAGGATACAACAGGGTGAAAGGAGGATCATATGGAGCATAAAGACCAGCTTTGAAATATTGAGCCAAATGTGAGTTCAGTGCCGTTTTTGTAAAGTTTCATTTTTTCCCCTGAATTATTTCATTTTGTAATTTAAAATAATTTTGTTATTTTCAGGGTGAATTGAACAACGACCAAGATATTCTGGATTTTATAATGAATCAACCGACAATTGTTCCAAGAATCAATTCCAGAATTCTCAGCTCTGAGCGAGAGTACCTGGATTTAGCTGCTGATGGTAAGAGTTATCAAGTGACTTAGGCAGGACTCGAGGTGTGCTCCAAAAGCTTGCTACTTTTCATTTTCCTTGAGAATAGCGCATTATTTTATTGACCAATTCACCATTTAAAAACAAAGATAAATGTACAAACACAAATTGTTCCCCGAGCGCAGCTTAATTTCCTTCCTACTGTATCGGTTCAGTGCAGGCTTGTTGTTCTAAGAGTTCCAATTTCCGTACTGAAGTGGTCTTTCTTCCATAGCACTGATTATAAAATCAATTTTAATGGAGCCTGGACTTGCTTACTCCATGTGTACGCCAGTAGAAATTCTGGCATGACACAGCTCTAAATTGTAAATACTGTACTCTTGTTGGGACTGGAGGAAGAGAAAACAAAAGAGAAAAGTTACTTGTTTGGAAATGATTTTGCCATTTTGGGCTGCTCTTACAACATTCATTTGATTTGCATGATAAATGAGGCAAATGCATAGGCTTGAATTTTTGTAGAGTTGGAGAGCCCCCTTGTCATTACGAAAATTGTGGTGGAAATCCAAATCGGAAAGTCCTACCCCCGAATACCGCATCTGCCATTATCGTAGGGGCGGCTCTGAGTTACACACCTATGCTTCACGGAGGCAACCGCACATGTTAAAGTGCAGCTGCCTCAGGCTGATGATGGGATGTCCAGAACATGGCCTGAACACTTTAGACCTGTTCGGAGTGGTCTAGTGCTGCTGGAGTTCTTTATACCTTTTTGGAGAGCTAAGATACCCTTTTGGATTTGGTCCAGGGACCCTTTGCAGGAGGTCAGTTGCCCAATGAGAGATAAGATGAAATTTGGGATTGTTAAAAGTAAGCATGAATGTCTATAAACCCATTGGAACTGTTAAGCTTATTGGAGCTGCCAAAGCATTTAAAACTCCAGCCCTTGAATATTTGCAAAAACATTTCTGTCATGTTGATAAGAACACTTGCTATTTCACTTTGACTGTTGTTGTAAGGCTGAGGGGTTGTCATTACAGGATTAGTGCTACATGACTAATTTCACAGCCTTTCATTATCATAATGGGGCACCTGTTCATTCATAGCTTGGTGGGCTGCTCCAAGTGGTTATAAATTCTTTGAAGTGGGACTATGAACTACGATGCTTCTTTGATAAGGGATTAAAGGATTTGATTATATTAAATGGGTTTTTAATCAGTGAAAGTATTCATTTCTGAAATAATGAATGTATCAATAGGCACTTTGGAATGTTATTTAATCTCAGCCTAACTCCTAAAATCTCACATGGTGAATACTGGGTGAGTTGGCATAGCAAGTGTGAAGACAAGGGTAGTGAGTGGGTGGAGGGATATGTGTTGGCATGAGTTGCCACTATGTTGGCGTAGAGGCTATAAAGGGCCACAGAGGGTGGGCAGGGATTCACATGTTGTCATGGAGGGCATTGGGGGCCATGGGGTTGGGTAGAGGGATATAGGTTGGCATGGGGGGTATGAGGTGCCATGGGGTGGATAGAGGGGCATGAACAAAGAACAAACAAAGAACAAAGAAATGTACAGCACAGGAACAGGCCCTTCGGCCCTCCAAGCCCGTGCCGACCATACTGCCCGACTAAACTACAATCTTAAAGAACAAAGAAATGTACAGTGGCACGCTTGGCATTGATGGGCATGGGAGTGTGTATGGGGGAGGGGGATTGAGGGTGGAGGGCTGTTTTCTGTTGTAACTTTTTTCCCCAATGCATTGAGGCAGGATCTCTGCCCAGCCTGCCTACCCTTTTTCTGGGGTCACCTGCCATGACTCCCATGACGAACCACCCACCCACGCCTCCACCAGGAATTGTCCTGACTTCAGGCCATCGACCTTGCTATCCTTAAATGAAGGATAGAGATTGGAAAAATTAGGTATGTTGTCTGCCTGTCTGCATTCTGACTTCAAGTTTGAAGAATTTATAAAATTTTCCTGCTTTAAAATAGAAAATTGATATTTTAAACTAATAACTGCACTTCATCATGCAGATTGAATTTACAACATTCTGAAGAATTAACGTTTATAGGACTTGAACAAATGTCCTTTAACAGTGTGTAATTGTAGTTTGAATTAGCCAGTGATCTCTATAAATGTTTAATGAACTCAATTTCCTTACAGCTCATGATGGTGTCGATGACTATTCCCATTTTGCTTTCCTGAAATCTGAGGAAAAATCTGCAGCAGTCGCCAATAGTATATCCTATTTGTCTAAACGAGGTACAGTATTTGGTATTGAAATGATGCCTGCTGTTCTTCCTGATGTGACATTTATTTTGTATTACAATTGCCATTGTGTTGTTCATATTAAGTCAGAGGATATGCTGTTATATAATGATAAGATCACAAATTTGTAAACCTCAAAAGTTTCTTCTACTAAGGTTTTCATTTGATGTGACTGCCTAATTACTATTAAGTAAATATTTGTTTGAGGGAAAAAAAAGGTTATTTAAGAAGCTGCTGCAGATATTCTGCACTTTTGGAGAGATCCTTGCTTGGTTAAGTACATTTCTTTAAAGTACGACTTGAAATTTGAGAACGATACCTGGAATTTGATAGAGCAATGTGACTGATCAGAAATGTGTGCTGGACATACTAATCATCAACATGTACAGACATCTCACTTTATTGAGTGCAAAATAAAAGGAGCTGGAGCCTGAAATCTCCACATCCGTTCAAATTTACATAGTTCCCATATCAAATGACAATGAAACCCGTTGATCTGAAGCTGTATTTATTTAATAATTAGACTTTGTGACTTTGAAGGGATACAGCTCCACTGTAAAGAGCTAGAGTGTGAATGCTATTATTTACTACATCTATCCTTCTAAAACAGCATATTGCCTGGCTTATAAACAGAAAAGAGAAATGGAAATATTCAGTAGCTCGGGCAAGGCCTGCAGAGTCGGAGAGAGTTGATGTTTCATGTCATTGACCCATCGTCAGAAGCTGATTTAATGTATAATATATAAATATATATCATCTCTTCTCCTGTCATTTGTAAATTGTTTGAAGTGTGCAATATACGGTTGCTGATTTCAGTATACTGGATCGAGCTCTGCGGTACACATCTCATATTTGTCACTTGTGCAGCAATCAGTGGTGCGAAACTGAATCTCGGTAATGTAGCAATGTTGAAAATCCATCATCTTATTTTAATTGCGTTCATCCCACACTGTCACTGGTAGGAAAGTAATTGTGATATTTCAGTGGAGGTGGGAACAGGTGCAGGGGTGTGCAATAAATATTTGTTGGTAACCGCAGTATCTGTTCTCAGCAAAATCAAGAGAGGCTCCCGTCAAAATTTCCCACTATGTTTTGCTTACAAGCAACAAATAATTCACTCAAAGAACAAGGGTGTGCTTTATCAAACCAGTCAGTTGATGTAGTCCCAGAAAGGGGGAATGGAAAAGTCATCCTCATCCTCAATGGGCCATTTACATGGCTTTTTTAAAAAAAAATTCATTCAAATTTTAACAATCGCACAACTCAACATTTGCAACTGAAATAATGCTGAAGAACCCCACAAACCCACCCACCCTTCATACCCTTACATCTCCTGCCTGTTAGTGACAACTAGCTCTTCAAAATGTAATATAAGCAGCCCACATGTCTTGTGGAACCCCTCACTCGTCCCCCTCAAGGCGAATTTCACCGTTTCCAAACACAGGAACTCCATTAGAACCCCCCAGCCACACCCCGAGGCAGAGCGGGGGGGGCGAAGCTATCCTCCACCCCAATAGGACCCACCTGCAAGCAATCAGCGTGGTGAAAGCTAACACATCTGCTCCCGCACCCGTTTGCAACTCCAGCAAGTCTGACACCCCGAATATGGCCCCCAGGGGATTGGTCCACATGTAACATCGCCGACATGGTGCTAAAGAACGACCCCCAAAACTTTTGGCAGGACCAGAACGTATGCACACGATGGGCAGGGCCCCTCCCATACCGCTCACATACACCCTTCACCCTTTCAAACAACCAGCTCATCCTTGACTTCGTCCGGTGCGCCCTATGTACCACGTTTAACTGAACCAGCCCCAGCCTCGCAGACAAGGATGAGGCATTCACCCTCCGCAGCCCTCCTCCAGCTCCATCCCCAACTCCTCCTTGGGCCACGACCCACTCCAGGGACGCCCTGACCTCCTCCAATACCGTCCCATAGATCGCCAAGACACCCCCCCCCTCCTCCAACATTGAGGAGGGTGATACCGCCAGGAAGGTCGGGCAGACCTTTTTTTTACCAAACTCCGCACTTGCATATACCTGAATCCCTCCCCCGGGGGATCCCATACTATGTCTCCAGCTCGTCCAAAGTCGCAAATCAACCTTCTAAAAACAAACCTTTTACTTCTGCCAGTTCTCGTTCCTCCCAATCCTAAACCTCACGTCCTACTTCCCAGGCTCAAACCCAGGGTTCCCTTGGATTGGCATCATCTTGTCCCTGCCCCAATTTAAACTGCTGCCAAAATTGCCTCCAAATTTTCAATGTGGCCACCACCACCGGGCTTCCCGCATACCTCCCTGGGGTAAATGGGAGCGGTGTCGTTGCCACCGCCCCACAACCCCGACCCCTTACAGAAACCAGCCTCCAACTTCACCCACGACATCTCCGACTCCCTACTCCAACCTGCACCTTCTTGCCATTCGCCGGCCAATAATATCTCAAGTTCGGAAGAGTCAAACCTCCCGGTTGTCACCCTCTCTGGAGCATTGTCCTCCTAATCTTTGCCACTTTACCAACCCATATAAATGACAAAATCAATCTCTCTACCCCTGTAAGAAATGACTTTGATAGAGAGACCGGCAGGCACTGGAACAAGAATAAGAACCGTGGCAAAATGTTCATCTTGACCCCCTGTATCCAGCCAGCTACCTATAGGGGTAGCCTATCCCACCTCAGCAAATCCCCCTTCACCCTGCTCACGAAACTTGTAAAGTTCAGCTTATGGAGCTGAGCCCAGTCCCATGCCACCTGCACTCCCAAATACCTAAAGTGGGTTGGCGCCACCTGAAATGGCAACACCCTCACTACAAAGTGAGGGAGACACTACAAAGCATTCACTTTTCCCCAAACTCTGATTGCACCCTGAAAAAGTCCCGAATCTATTAACCTACCCCATTACATCCCCCACCGAAGCACACGGATTGGAAATATACAGCAGCAAATCATCCGCACCCAGGGACACCCTTGCTCCCCCCGAGAGGGTCGAGGACCGAGGCGTAGATCTATCCACCTATCAACACCGTATTCAAGTCCCCCATCTCACAGTATTAACTGATGCGTATCCAAATCTGGTACGGCACCCAACATCCTCTTCAGGAATCCTACACCATCCCAATTCAAGGCGTGTACACCAACCAGTACCGCCAACCTCCACTCCAGTGCACCCGTCACTATTACATACCTACCCCCTTGATCCGCCACCACGTTCTCCATCTGAAACTTCACCCTCTTACCCATCAATACCGCTACACCCTGGGCCCTGCTATCGAAGCCAGAGTGAAATACCTGGCTTACCCAACTGCTCCGCAGCCTCACCTTGTCCTTCACCCTCAAATGAGTCTCCTGAAGCAGCACCACATTGGCTTTCAAACTCTTTAGATACCAGAAAACTCTCGCTTGCTTCACGTTCCACATCACCACCCGGACCGCGGTTCTCTTATCCCCCCACGCCCCGCCTGACAGTCATTACTACTCCTCTAGGCCCCATCCCAAATGCGGGCCCTTGCCCTACCCCTAGTCCCCCTACTGTCTTCCCAGAAACCCCCACACCACTTCCTACCGAAATCACCTTTCCCAGTATCGTCCCCATCCCCCCCCACCATTCACACCTTCTAGGCCCATCAAAACTTGCCCATACATGTTCCAACGGCCGCGGACCCTCCCCCCACCCCGGTCCCGTTCGCCAACCAACTTGTGTTTGCTAGCACGGCGACACCTGCCAGGGCTCCCTCCCTCACACCAAAGAAACACACCAAAATCAATGCCCCCCCCTCCAAATCCAATCCTTCCAAACTCCCAGCACAATCCAGTACACTAAGCCCCTAATCCCAAAAGATTCCACTGATCACCACCAATGTCCCCAAACCATTCCAACCCAAACACCCTTTGCACAAAAACACAAAGATAAACGGCCATAAAGGGAAAGAACAACGTAACATAAAATACAGAACAAAACTCAGTCCAGTCCCAAGTCTTCTGCTTCACAAATGCCTCTGCCTCCACCGCGTCTCAAAATAATGGTCTCTGTCGTTATGTGTGACCCTCAGTTTCGCTGGGTGGACCAAACAAAACCGAATGTTGCATTTATATAACGCTGCCTATGCCCGCCCAAAGGCCACCTGTCTCCTCGCTGGCTTTGTCGTGAGATCTTGGCATACACGTATACCATTCACTTCTCACATCACCTCTCGTTTCGCCGTTGCCCATCTCAGCACCTTCCCCTTCACCTGATAACTGTGGAAACAGACGACCACAGCTCTCGGCGGTTCATTCGCCTTTGGTTTTGGCCGGAGTGATCGTTGGGCCCTATCTAATTCATAGAGGGAGGGTTGCTCCCCCATCAGCTTGGCAAACATCTCCGGCCCTCCAGCTCCTCGGGCAAACCCACAATCCTCAAGTCTGCCTTCATGACCTGTTTTCCTGGCCTCCCACTTTGGCTCTCAGTCTTCTATTACTCACCATCACACTCTGCAGCTCCTCCCCCATCAATGTTCATTGGTCACTATGCTGCGACAATGCCTCCTCCATCGCCTTGATTTTCTCTCCTTGCTCCCGCACCGCTGTCAGAGTCTTTGCCAGAGCCAGGGCGGTATGTGGCACAGTGGTTAGCACTGCTGCCTCTGGCGCTGAGGACCCGGGTTCGAATCCCGGCCCTGGGTCACTGTCCATGTGGAGTTTGCACATTCTCCCCATGTTTGCGTAGGTTTCAACCCCACAACCCATAAGATGTGCTGGTTAGGTGGATTGGCCACGCTAAATTGCCCCTTAATTGGAAAAAAAAATAATTGGGTACTCTAAATTTATTTTTAAAAAGTCTTTGCCAGAGTTTCCTTTATCGGGGCAAGGGTCTCATCCACCCACTCCTTGAACGAGGTCATCATCTCTGTCCGAAACCTGTCGAAATGTTTTGAAAATAGCCACTCAAACTCCATGGCCATCACCTCAGCCACCTTTTCCACTGTAATGGGTGCGGTTCCACCCGGCGAGTCTTCTCCCGCCATCTTTCCTCCCGCTGAGCTCCTCACCATGCTCGACGGTGGACCCTCGCTTCCACCCTTTTCCCCCGGATTCCTTTTCCAGCTTTTTAACATCCTTGATGTACCTCAGACTTTCCCGCAAATCCTCACACAAAACTTTCCCCCGGAGCTGGATGCAAAGGGCCAAAAAACCACGACTCTGGCAGGAGCCACCAAACGTGTGACCTCCACCTGCATGTCGCCACCAGAAGTCCAGGCCATTTGCATGTTAAATTATATTCGACCTATACAACTTGGCAATCCAAATTGAGTGAATTCTTTTGAATTCTCTATTTGATTAAAACAATTTTTTAAAAATGTTTTAAATAAATTTAGAGTTCCCAATTCATTTTTTCCAATTAAGGGGCAATTTAGCGTGGCCAATCCATCTACCCTGTACATCTTTGGGTTGTGGGGGCGAAACCCACACAAACACGGGGAGAATATGCAAACTCCACATGGACGGTGACCCGGGGCCGGGATCGAACCTGGGACCTCGGCATCGTGAGGCAGCAATGCGAACCATTGCGCCACCATGCTGCCCTCTCTATTTGATTTCTTAATGACCATCTTATATTGATGTTTTGTTATTCTCCAGAAATAGAAATGCACTCTTTGGGTGGGATTTTCCACCTCCCCGCGGCATGTTTTGCGGCGGCAGAGGCAGACCGCCTTTGGAACTTCCAGTCCTTAGACCATAAGACATAGGAGCAGAATTAGGCCACTTGGCCCATCGAGTCTGTTCCGCCATTCAATCATGGCTGATATTTTCTCATCCCCATTCTCCTGCCTTCTCCCCATAACCCCTGATCCCTTATTGATCAAGAACCTATCTATCTCTGTCTTAAAGACACTCAGTGATTTGGCCTCCACAGCCTTCTGCGCCAAAGAGTTCCCCTGATTCACCACCCTCTGGCTGAAAAGATTCCTCCTCATCTCTGTTTTAAAGGATCGTCTGTTTAATCTGAGATGGTGTCCTCTGCTTCTAGTTTTTCCTACAAGTGGAAACATCCTTCCCACGTCCACTCTATCCAGGCCTCGCAGTATCTTGTACGTTTCAATAAGACCCCCTCTCATCCTTCTAAACTCCAACGAGTACAGACCCAGAGTCCTCAAACGTTCTTCATATGACAAGTTCTTCATTCCAGGGATCTTTCTTGTGAACCTCCTCTGGACCCTTTCCAAGGCCAGCACGTCCTTCCTTAGACTCCAAATGGGGTCTGACCAGAGCCTTATACAGCCTCAGAAGTACATCCCTGGTCTTGTATTCTAGCCCTCTTGACATGAATGCTAACATTGCATTTGCCTTCTTAACTGCCGACTGAACCTGCACATTAACCTTAAGAGAATCGTGAACAAGGACTCCCAAGTCCCTTTGTGCTTCTGCTTTCCGAAGCATTTCCCCATTTAGAAAATGGTCTACGCCTAGATTCTTCCTTCCAAAGTGCATAACCTCACACTTTTCCACATTGTATTTCATTTGCCACTTTATTGCCCACTCTCCTAGCTTGTCCAAGTCCTTCTGCAGCCCCCTTGCTTCCTCAATATTACCTGTCCCTCTACAGATCTTTGTATCATCTGCAAACTTAGCAACAGTGCCTTCAGTACCTTCTTCCAGATTTATTAATGTATATTGTAAAAAGTTGTGGTCCCAGCACAGACCCGAGGCACACCACGAGTCACCAGCTGCCATCCTGAAAAAGACCCCTTTACCCCACTCTTTGCCTTCTGCCAGTCAGCCAATCCTCTATCCATGCCAGGATCTTACCCTTAAAACACCATGGACTTTTAACTTATTTAACAGTCTCCATGCGGTACCTTGTCAAAGGCCTTCTGGAAATCTAAATAAATCACGTCCACTGATTCTCCTTTGTCTAACTTGCTTGTTACCTCCTCAAAGAACTCTGAACAGATTCGTCAGATACGACCTCCCTTTGACAAAGCCGTGCTGACTCCGTCCTATTTTACCATGCACTTCCAAGTGCTTCGCGATCTCATCTTTAATAACAGACTCTAAAATCTTACCAGTGACCGAAGTCAGGCTAACCGGCCTATAATTTCCCATCTTCTGCCTCCCTCCCTTCTTAAACAGTGGTGTTACATTAGTCACCTTCCAGTCGTCTGGGACCCTTCCTGCCTCCAGTGATGCCTGAAAGATCATCACTAATGACTCCATAATTTCCTCAGCTATCTCTTTTAGGACCCTGGGGTGTAGTCCATCCGGTCCAGGTGACTTATCCACCTTCAGACCTTTCAGTTTCCCCTGAACCTTCTCCTTAGTAATGGTCACTGCACTCATCTCTGCCCCCTGGTTCTCCTGGAGCTCTGGCATCCCACTGGTGTCTTCCACCGTGAAGACTGATGCAAAGTAACTATTCAGTTTGTCTGCCATTTCTTTGTTTCCTATTATTACTTCGCCAGCCACATTTTCTAGTGGTCCAATGTCTATTTTTGCCTCTCTGTTACTTTTTATATATTGAAAAAAATCTCTTCCTATCTTCCTTTGTATTACTAGCTAGCTTGTATTCGTACTTCATCTTCTCCCCCCCCTTATTGCTTTTTTACTTGTTCTCTGCTCACTTTCAAAGGTTTCCCAATCCTCTGGTTTCCCGCTAATACTTGCCACTTTGTATGCTTTTTCTTTAGCCTTTATGCTGTCCTTGACATTCCTCGTCAGCCATGGATGCCTTGTCCTCCCCATAGCATGTTTCCTCCTCCTTTTGATGAATTTCTTTTGTGCCTCCCTAATAACCCCCAAAAACTCCTACCATTGCTGTTCCACTGTCTTCCCTGGTAGGCTCCTTCTCCAATCAACTCTGGCCAGCTCCTCCCTCATGTCTTTGTAGTTACCCTTATTTAATTGTAATACCGTTACATCTGATTGCAGCTTCTCCCTCTCAAACTGCAGGGTAAATTCTATCATATTGTGGTCACTGCTCCCTAAGGGTTCCTTCACCTTAAATTCCTGAATCAAGTCTGCCTTATTACACATCACCAAATCCAGAATTGCCTGTTCCATAGTAGGCTCTGTCACAAGCTGCTCCAAAAAACCATCTCTTAGACATTCCACAAACTCCATTTCTTGGGATCCACTACCAACCTGATTTTCCCAGTCCACCTGCATAATGAAGTCCCCCATGATTATTGTAATATTGCCTTTTTTACATGCCTTTTCTATCTCCTGATTTATTTTCTGCCCACATCCTGACTACTGCTAGGGGGCCTGTACATAGCTCCCATCAGGGTATTTTTACCTTTGCGATTCCTCAACTCTACCCACAGAGATTCTATGCCTTCTGATCCTATATCGCTCCTTGCTATTGATTTGACTTCATTTCTTACTGTTATAATCTGCCTGCTTACCACTGGCTGGAGACTAATGGCAATCCCACAATCCTTTGGGAGTATGAGTTTCCCCAATGAGGGGGCGGAGAAATCATTAGCAGATTCCCTTCATAAATAAAGCTGGCCAGTTTGGAACCGGCTGGAGGAGAATGAGCAGCAAGGAGTTGCTGCTGCTGTACACATATATATATATATATATATATGTTATTGTAAATAAATGTTATTTCTTTCCATTCTTCAACTCGTGCTGTATTCTTCGAAGCCCTCACAAAACTTACTAACAATGCAACCCCGCCCCCTTTGCTCATCTGCCTGTCCTTTCGATAGGCCATATATCCTTGGATCTTTAGATCCCAGCCCTGATCCCCTGTCTCGTCACGTCTCTGTGATGCCCACAACATCGTACCGGCCAATTGGATCCCAGCCCTGCTGCTGTCAACGGGATTCCCCGATGTTCTCACCCTCTGCCATTAGAGAGCCCGTGGCAGGGGGTCGCCAGCAGCAAGACCGTCTGAAAAGTCCCGTCCTATGTCTACTCTAT
This sequence comes from Scyliorhinus torazame, assembly GCF_047496885.1. Lineage (NCBI taxonomy): Eukaryota > Metazoa > Chordata > Chondrichthyes > Carcharhiniformes > Scyliorhinidae > Scyliorhinus > Scyliorhinus torazame. The sequence goes on along the minus strand of NC_092720.1, from coordinate 115,382,709 downwards.
TAAAACCTTTCATAATTTTAAAGATCTCTATTAGGACACCTGTCAGCCTTCTGCTTTAAAGAGGAAAAAGACACAACCTTTCCTTATTGGTCTAACCTTGCATTTCTAGTATCATCAATATAAATCTTTTTACCTTCTCCACTATCTCTATGTCCCTTAACAAGGTTCAGTATAAGTTTGGCATAGCCGTTCTTTTGATATCTTGTCCACCTCCCTGCTGAATTTGTTTTGTTATCTACAGCACAGAAGGTGGCCATTCGGCCCATCGTGTCTGCACCGGTTCCCAACAGAGTTATTCAGCTAGTCCCATTCTCCACCCCTATCTCCATTGCCCTCTAAATTAATCACTTTCAAATATATATCCAGCTCTCTTTTGACACCTTCTATTGAATCCACCTCCACCACTCTCCCAGGCAGTGCCTTCCAAACCCCAACAACCCTTGGAATGAAGAAGTTTCTCCTCATTTCACTCCTAGCTCTCTTGCTGACCATCTTGAAATTGTGCCCCCTAGACACTGACACACGAACTAGTGGAAACAGAATATCCTTCTTTATCCTGTCAAAATTGTTCATAATTTTGAACACCTCAATAAGGTCACTTCTTAATCTTCTCTGCTCCAAGGAGAACAAGCCCAATTTCTCCGATCTTTCCTTGTATCTAAAATTCCTTGTTCCTGGTATCATTCTTGTAAATCTCCTCTGCATTCTCTCAAGGGCTTTAACATCCTTTCTTAAATAAGAAACTGCCCAGAACTGAACACACTACTCCAAATTTGGTCTGACCAATGATTTGCAGAGGTGTAGCATCACTTCTTTGCTTTTGTACTCTATGCTTCTATTTATAAACCTAAGGATCCTATATGTCTTCTTTACAACTGTTTCAACTTGCCTGTCCACCTTCAGAGAATTATGCACTTGAACCCTGAGGTCCCTCTGCTTCTGTACTCCCCTCAAAGTTATACAATTGAGCCTATATTGTCTCCCATGTTTCTTCCACCAAAATGCATTACCTCACATTTCGCTGCATTGAAGTTCATTTGCCAGGTGTCTGCCTATTTAACCAACTTGTTAATGTCCCTCTGAAGTCACTCAGCATCATCCTCACAATCACTCTTCTCCCTAGCTTAGTATCATTTGTTTGCCTATTTTTGTTACTACTTGAAGGTTCCTTGTTTGCACATTTTTAGCCTGTTTTCCGGTCTGTGAATGATTAAATTTCTTTTAAATATATTTGTTCATGGCAAATGAGATTCGCTGGCTAGGCCAGCATTAATTGCACATCCCTAGTTGCCCTTGAGAAGGTGGTGGTGCAGACTATTTGGTGAAGGTCCACTCACAGTGCTCACGGAAGGCAGTTCCAATATTTTGACCCAGCAACAGTGAAGGAGTGGTGATATAGTTCCAAGCCCGGATGATGTGTGGCTTGGCAGGGGACTTGCAGGTAGTGCTGTTTCCATGCATCTGCTGCCTTTGTCCTCTGTAGTAGAGGTTGTCGGTTTGGAAGGCACTGTTAAAGAAGCCTTGGTGAGTTGCTGTAGTGCATCTTGTAGATCAGGCTCGTTCAACTGGCGGCCCGTGGTTGGATTGTGGCCCTCCTGGACTTTGCTCGCCAAAAGTCATTGGACATATAATTCTGTCTGTTGAATAAGCTAGTGAGCCGATCAGCAACTAATGCAGGGAGAAACCAGCCTGTGATTGAACAAGCAGTGGAATAGTAAGTTTTTTCAGTTTCAGTTCTCTAGCTTGAGAGCTTAAAGCACGGAAGCAATTACAGGGAATGACGGGAGTTGGAGTGGGTGGGCGGGTGTGTTTGAAAAGTGCAAAGGCTGAGATGGGGCCTGAGGCGAGAGGGGCCCCGATGTGAGAGTGGGAAGCCAGGAGAGTCCAAGGCAAGAGCGGGAAGCCCACAGGAGTGTGTGTGAGCGTGCGTGGGGGAGGGTGTGCATGAGGTAGGGTAGGGGAGTGCACGTGGGACAATGGGGGAGCACGTGTGGGAGGCTGTGTGTGTGGGGTGTGTTGTATTTTTCAAAAAACACATGTTTAATGTTATGCCAAACCTTATCTCTCTCAAATTCCTCATCGGCCCCTGAAACATGTTGTTGATGGTACACACTGCCGCCATTATGAATTGGCAGTGGTGGGAGTGAACGTTGAAGGTGGTGGATGGGGGATAATCAAACGGGCTGCTTTGTTCTGGATGAAGCTGAGCGTCTTGAGTGTTGTTGGAGCTAAACCCAGCCAGGCAAGTGGAGAGTATTCAATCACAGTTCTGACTTGTGCATTTGGGCAGTGTTTGGGGTGTCAGGAGGCCAGTTACTCACTGCAGGATTCCCAGCCTTTGACCTCTTGTGGTTAGCCCAATTCAGTTTCTGGTCAATGGCAACGCCCAAGATGTCGATAGTGGAGGATTCAGCGATGGCTTATCTACACGGACTGTTTCAGTATCTGAGGAGTCACGAATGGTGCTGAACATTGTGCAATGTCCCCTTTTATGATCTTATGATGGAGGAATGGTCATTTTTAAAACAGCAGAAGATGGTTGGCCAAGGACACTACCCTGAGGAACTCCTGGAGTGATGTCCTGGAACTGAGATGGTTGACCTCCAAAAACCACAACCATCTCCCTTTGTGCCAGGTATGACTCAAACCAGTGGTGAGTTTTCCCCTGACTGCCATTGGCTTCCGTTTTGCTTCGACTCCTTGATGCCATACTCAATCAAATGCTACCTTGATGTCGAGGGCACTCACTCGTACTTCACCTCGAGTTCAGCTGTTTGTCCTTGTTTGGACCAAGACTGTCATGAGATCAGGAACTGGGTGGTCCTAGCAGAATCCAAACTGAGTGTCAGTGATCAGGTTATTGCTGACAAAGTATCACTTAATAGCATTGTTAGCAACATCTTCCATCACTTTGCTGCTGACTGAGAGTAGACTGATGGGGCAGTAATTGGCCTGGTTGGATTTGCCCTCCTTTTTGTGGACAGAGTGTAAAATCACACTGCAGTTCAGCTTCAGACTACAAACCTGTTCCTTGAAAAAAATCAATTGTTTTTATAAATTTGCTGCTTTTCAATTCTTTCCCTCTAAAATATACCTGAGTGCTTGTTTTGCTCTTTTTTTGATGACCTTGACCTGCATTGCTACTTTTAATGATTTGTGTATTTGTGCTGTCAAATCCTTTTGCTCAGTCGGCTGAACCATCAGGGGCCATGCTGAGAGTAAGATGTTAATGTTTCAGCATTAACATCCGTCACAGGAAAAGCCTCTTTAAGCATAAAGAATTCTGTGTAACTTTAGTTCAGTTTGAGATTGGTCTAAATGTCGTTTTTTTTTTGTCATTTTCAGTTACATTTTGTTAGTTGCTGGCAGTGATTAGACATTCAGATTAAAATACTTCCTTATTTTGTGACTAAATCCATTTTGTGATTAAATCCATTTTCAGCTGTATCAATTAACCTCCAACAAATTACTACTTTTGAACATATTATGTTTAAAGAAAACATTTATTTGAAAGAATTACACTCTAAACCTCTGCTGAACCACATTGATCCATGGCAGATTGGAACCTTTGGGGGACGGAAAAACTTCTCAAAATGAATGCAAGTAGCGCCTGGCTCTGCAGTTGCACCTAAAGCAGGAACTTTATCCCCATGCATTAACCTTTCATGGAGGGACTTCCAGTAGTGAGACGTGAACTCCCGCTGGAAACCCGACCTGGAAACTTGGGTGTCAGGATGACCCATAATTGGGCCCCACTCCAGAAGTTGAATTATTCCAGCCTGACCAACAATGTTAGAACGGACCTCCAGAGATGGAACAACCTTCCTCTATCTTTGGCTGGCGATTTAAACAAAAGAAATGAACATACTCCCTAGATTTTTCTTTCAATCCTTCCCCATTTTCCTGCCCAAATCCTTTTTCAATCAAAATTATATTCGCCTTTATCTGGGCGCGCAAGAATCCCAGAAACTGCAGCGTTCAATTGCAGCGAGAAAGACAGATGGTGGGGCATGGCCTTCCCAAACTTATTGGCAAGATCTACCAGCTGCATTGCGCCCGAAAGGCAGCGTGGCGCGCCGCGGCCAGTAGGCGCCAGGAGATCCCTCTTCCGGGATCTATTCGGATCGCCATGCCACTGCCAAGGTGCCAAGCTGGCATTTTTCCCACCCTGCTGAGCGGGCCCATGGGTACCCTGTGGGGGTCAGCGAGCGGAGCTCCTCAGTGATAAAAATGGGACTAAGTGCAGCCGCAGTGTTCCCGCTGAGGCCCCCAATGTACCTGAATGGCTGTTTGATAGGGTGGTGTTTCTCGGCGCTCGAAGCACCGGGAAACACCTGGCTAATCGCGTGCGTTACGGGACTCTATTCCAATTCGGGTAGATCGTGCCCATTGTTTTATTACTGGAATGCCAATATCCCACAAATCTTACTGTTGGCGGGGCGGGAATCGCGCCACGCCGGTCGGGGGCCGTTGGCAGCGATCGGGGCCCACCAATCTGCGGGTGGGCCTGTGCCGTGGGGGCACTCTTTCCCTCCGCGCCAGCCGCTGTAAAGCGCCACCATGGCTGGCGTGGAGAAGAAACACCCTGTGCATGCACAGGAATCACGCCAGCGGTTCTGGGAACACGCTTGCGCTCCTGTGCATGCGCCAACTTGCGCCGGCCGGCAGAGGCTCTTCGGCGCCGGTTGGCGCGGCGTCAATCACTCCAGCGCCAACCTAGCCCCCGAAGGTGCGGAGCCCGATGCCACTCTTTGGCGCCGGTACGGCCCACCCGCCGGATACCGGAGAATCCCGGCCTCTGTCTTTTGAGTTTAAAGCAGAACATGTTATTGTTGTTTTTCTTCCTCCACCGAATGGTGCGCAAGTCAGCCTTTCATCTGTTTCCACAGCGAGTTTTTCATGGAACATGTCACTAGCCTATTGCCAGAGATTTATAGCTGCATGGGGTATCACTCCGCATCAAGCATGGCTGACCAGGAGTCTCTCCCACTCTTACCATCTGCTGTTGGTGTGTTGGAAGGATTTTTTTCAGATTGATAACTCGTTGGCCGCATTATGAACTCACCTTCCTTGGCAATCAAGTTCTGGGGTGGGACTCAAAACCCAGAATTGCTGGCTCAAGGGAGACATGGGCATGCCATAAATTCTACAGTGGGGTATATTGTAACTAATTGGTAGCTCTTAGTTCCATGGAATGCTACCCTATTCTCAGCACTGATATAGGATGCACATTTCAGTTTCTTGGGAACTCTTTATGCTTAATTTTTAATGAGCATTGAAGAAGACATGAGAGAAAGCCCAAACTCTAATGTACACATTCACTCTCTCCAGAAGTGGTCTGTGATTGTTTTCTGACATATTTTGGACATGCTGGCTCAAGAACCTTATCATCTGTTTCAGATCCTATTCTCTGCTGTTTTGTCTTTCTGTGTTAAGAGTGCTTTGGATAGAAACAGGATCCTTGACCCGTGGGAATTATTGCCCATGGTACTCTGTTTTCCCAGCATGTTATGAATAAGTCATTTGTATATTCTTTCTCTTTCCACTGCTAATATTCCAGCTGCATATTTTTTCTATTCACGGCTTTTGGAATTTCAACTGCATAATTTCCTCGTGTATTAATATTCCTTGGGTAATATTCAGGCATTATATTTTCCTGTTCCTTACATGGTGCAAGATTTTCTTCAATTTCTGACAGTCTTTAGTGCAATATCCCCCGTTTATTGCCATCGGTGCCTTTTTCTCTACGTAGTTGGATTTTTCCTTGCCCTAGAATCATCTTGCTACGCTCCAAAACAGTGCATGACAAATACATTTTTGTTGTTGTTTTGAACCATTTTCCATCATGCTTGAGCTGTATTAAAATGTTTTGGAGATGCTTTAAGTGGTTCATTAGCAGCTTAAGAAGTGTTATAAGAATCATTACAGGTGCACTGCAAATTCCTGATATTTCTTTATTACCTCCAAATAAAATTGCATTCTCAGCAGTGATACATTTTAAGAACATGGCGTTCTGCATTTTAATCATCAGTTTGGGATAAATTTTTTAAAAACTGCCTTGTATTTTCCACAAATTTTTCCACAAATGTAAGAACTGTAAGGTTTTGGGTTTTATCATTCAGTGGACAGTTTGGCCATTAAAGGGTTAATCCCCTGGATTTGTTGTGGTATCTTCATTACTGTTAACTGATTTTTGCCTTCCTAACAGCACTGTGGTATGTACCTACACCGTAATGGTCATCATCATCTCGCAGGCAATTAAGGATGGGCAACAAATGCTGGCCTGGGTAATGACGGCCCCAGCCTGTGAAACAATATTTTTAAAAATGCAACAAAAAAATGAGTTAATTCCTGTTTTTAAGATTCCGTTGTACATTAGTTTTCTCCATTGCTTCTGGACAAACTTGTGTATGATGTTAAGCTTGGAATTTACCTGTGGAGGTTGTGTGTGGTCTACAAAGTTTAATTCAGTGACTTAATTCTGATTCAACCAGAATGAAACCTCCTTTGTGTTGGTTTGGAGAACTGACTAAGTTTATTGGGATGCACAGGTTTCCTGTTGCAATCTTTGTGGAGTGCAGCATGAATCTGATGCTAGGTGGAAGCCATTCAAACGTCATGGAGGATAACTAATTGAATTTTATATTCTTGGCTAATGACTTCTGTTTTCCTTTGGCTTGTGGATAGGTTTTAAAATATTATTTGTTTCATGAGCAAGTCGTCAGTTGGTTTGTGGTGGGATGGAAAAAACAGTTCTATTTTTAAAAAGCTGAATTATGAAGTCAGCAATCAAATCAAATTATTCTTTTTTTTTCAAAAGCGAGCTTTCATTTCTATCAAGAGTTTGAAGCCCAGGCGGAGATTCCGAATGAAGTCAGTTCCGAGGGACGTCTCAAAGTCGCTAAATTATTTTGTCTGAATGTTCAAAACTGTTTCACTAAATTGCCGCTGACAGCATTTGATTTAACGCTGTTTTTTTACATCTTTGGCATTCCTGTCTCGAAGCATTTCTCTCTCGGGTGATTTGGTTTTTAAATGGTTGCTTTCTTTTTTTGGGTGTCACAGGCTTTAATGTCAGAAAATGCAGTACCACATTTACTTGTAGGTTGAATGTGGCTGCAGCTGGACATTGTTTGCTGTAAATTTGACTTTATTCTGCTATTCATGTTTTTCATTTATTTTTTGTTGTTTATGCTTTTGTGCAGGAATGTCTTCAAGAGAGATCTATGGTAACTTTCTGCTCTATTTGTTAGTCTGATTCTTATCTACTTCAACCTGATGCATTTTTCATATTTTCCACTCAATTGCTTCATTATTGGGTTTTATTGCATCTGCTCAATTCCGCATGCATTCAGAACTCTTGTTACAAAACATTGGACTGTTTAAGAATCAAAGCCCCAGCTCACATATTTCAATTAACTGAATTACCGTTCTGCAAATTTAAACATAAATAAAGGAGAGACAGCACAAGAACATTTGGTCCATCAAGCTCATTCCATCTACATGTTTAATTTGATCAATAAAACCTAATGACCGTTTTCAAACCTGTATTAATTTAATGTGAGGAGCGTGAATTTTAATTTGGCAATACCTATTGAGCAGCTGCCTGAGATTTGGCCCTTCAAATCTATCATGTTCAGTGAAACTTTCTGCTCAGTTGTTTGCTAGTAGGGAGCCCATAGCAACTCAACTGGTGAATATGCTTTATCGTGTGGCACTAAAGCTCTACAGACGTGGAGTTTATTGCGTTCAACTTCTGCTCTGCGCGATGTTCAGCCAACATCATGGGGTGTGAAGAAGAATAAAAAACTGGGATGAGTTCTTGGTGTCGACGACTGACCGTGACTCTACGAGAAAGTGTGCATCAGTGGATATTTAATGGGGATCAAATTGAGTTGAACTGTAATGCCATCCAAAGTCAAAAAACAGTGATATAGGTTCAGTTGAAAAACAATTGAGGGCTGACCATTACTATGTCAGGTGGAAAGGTATGGGGACAATTTCATTAAAATCTTCTTGATTCACAGGGTTGCATGTTGGAGATTTGTCCACCACATAAACATGCATAAAATATATAGTATTATTTTGGTGCTGGAATTCCCTAGTATGTAATTGAGTGGAAGAATAATTTGCAATGAGCTAATTAATCTTGCACCATACTAACATGATGGGTTATTTTCATAAATTCATGTGCAAGTGTTACTTCACTTCAATGATTATGTTTTTAAAATGTAAAAAAAAATAGGGAGGCGGAAGTGATGACGATAGTGTTTGCATGGCACACCTCTAACTTTCAGTTGGTTGTTGGAAAATTTGTAGATTCACCCCATGCAATTCATGTTATGTAATGCATTATTAAAGCTGTACTCCCTGCCTGACCATCCTAGGCCACTCCCTTCACATCAATCGACATATCTGCATGACAGTTGATGCTCATTGCCAAACCTGAAGCAGCTGTTATCCTGTTCCTTTGCATTTTATCTCCTCTGAACTGAAGTGGCCCTTGCTATCAGTGTGCTGAATGGAAAATAAATCCTACTGCTTATGATAAATTTCCACATAGCATGTTGCCACTGATTCAGATAGCACATGTGCCAAACCTTTCTTGCCAACCTTTGTGTCGACATATGCAGAAGATTTACTTTGGATGCTAGCAATCCTGTTCCACGTTATGATTCAAAATGTTAAAAAAAAAGATTCAAAATGTTTGCTGGTTAAATCACAGCTTTTCAAGATGTAGGTTCACGGGTATGGTCTGAATTGACAAATTTCTTTCTAAACGGGACAGATCTTCAAGTTGTGCTTTGGTACAATCCTTCAGATTTAAACCTTAGCACTGATCTGTGACTCACCAGCTACTAAATTGTAAATAATGTTATTAAATGACAAATCAGTAAGTCTTGGAAATTCAGAGCAGATCTCTCAACATCTGAAAGAACAGTACAAATTTCAGGCAGCGGCCTTTCATAAAAACTGAAAAAGGATTTAGCCAAGTCCCTGAATCAAAGTTGTCTGACATAGGGACCTCTTACCGACGGTTTACGTGAGGAGTATCCAACTAAAACATTAACACAATGCTGGTAGAGCTGTAGGACGAGAGTGCAACACGGCTGTTCGACTGTAGGTGAGGCCCAACTCGAGAACAGGGCCGATCAGTTTGCAATCTAACCGGCCCGCTCCCATTGGTGAAATAAGAATCCCGTCATGGCATGGCGATAAGCCAATAATCACCACTTAAGGCCAATCTCCATACAATTAGCAGCAATGACCCCCTATCTAACGGCCACCCATAATCTAACCACCTCCCCAGCAAGTGGTCATGCGGGTGCTGATTTTTAAAAACGTGAAACTGGCTGAATGGGTGCTGTGGGAGGTGAATAGCCATCTTCGTTCCCAGGCAATGAGTGCAGGGCACTGGGCTGCTGCCTCGATGCTTGGGAGGGGGGGGGAGGGTCTCAGAGCCTGAGTGTCCGGCATGCAACCCCCTGAATTATGTGCACCCATTGCGGAGGCAACCCCAACCCCTGCCTGGCTGTCCCACTGACCACCCGTAACTCCCACTGACCATGGTGGTCTCTGGCCACGTGGCTAAACACTATTGCTAATAGGGAATTGGCAATTGAAGTTAAGTGAGCACTTCACAGCTATCAAGTGGATTCCTGTGGGTCGGCGTGCCATGTAGCCTAGCATTCTAATCAGACCTGAGCACTGCAGGAAGCAGACTCAGCGGCCAGCATCTGAACCTCAGTGGCCGGGCCCAGGCATTGGAGACATCTTCGCGACCAGAGGGTGGGTGTGTGCACCCGTGAAGGGATCAGCGCCCAGTCCAGGTAACGTTATTTGCGGGTGTCTGGTGTACAGGGTGTGGGTCTGGTGACCCCTCCACAACCGGGGACCAGAGAGAACGGCATTTGTGGGAGTCTCCCAGGGGATCGGAGACCCCCCATAGTTCTTTCGGGCTAGGGAGTGGGTGGGGCAGGTTGGGGATCGTTTCGGGGGTCTTGGACATATCTCGCTAAATGGCAGTTCTGGCAAGCGGAGATCTACACTACAAAACGGGGCTATGTGAGGCCTCGGCCACGTTTTCCCCGTTCAGGCTCCATATACAAAGCGAGTCGCATTGAATAGCCATGTGTTTCTCGGCACTTGGCTAAACACGCTCGCTCGGGGATTGTGTTCCCTTTTGGGAGAACCGCACCCTTAGTCTGTAAATGTGAGGGTTACACTCTCGATTTTAAAACTATCTTTGTCCTTCTCTTTCTGTTTGGTTACTATTCAATTACCCACCAGGAGGTTGGGAATCTACTCCAACGCCTTTGTTAATCTAACTGAAACCAGCTATGAGGAGCTGAGCCAATCTCACTTTTTCTAAAATAGAAAAAAATCCTTTCCTATTTACGAGCCATGTCTGGTTTCCACTCTAGATCTTCACGCGATTCAGAAATTTAATTTAGGTGACAGCCTAAAAGAAGTGAAGGACACTTCCACCCTATTATGCAGGAGAGTGTTCCAGTGTCTGAAAACGTGTCTTTCATTGGATGTTGAAATCTGTTTGCATTCACATTCTTGACATGCCAAAGTCTTTGTAGCTCAATGCTGATCATTTTGATTGTTGTCCTGGCCTCGGATGGATTAAATTAAATTTTGAACAGATTACTTGAAATTTTCAGTACTTCTCATATTCCATTGTCTTTTGCTTTTTGAAAAGGGTAAAGCCCTGCTCATTTTATTCCGTGCATCAATTAACCAGCGAGATTAATCATTGTGATAATATGCACTGAGCTCCATGATTGTACTTCCATGAAGTTGATTCCCTCACATAATATTCTTGTTTTGATCCATCAAAAGTTGGGTAAATACTTGAGAAGGAAAATTTACAATGCTTTGGGAGAAGAGTGGGTAAGCGGGATGAATTGAATAGCTCTTTCAGAGTGCCTGATGATTTCTATGGACTCATTCTATGCACTAAGATTCTACAATCCAGAGTAGCGTGAGGTAATATTTCATGCTATCTTTATTCTCTGGAGAATGTGCAGCTTTCAGTCACTGTAGCTGAAGCGGATGTGTATTGTCACATAAGATGTCCTGCTCGCAAACCTGTGCCTTGTGTGCCCTCTTACAGAGGCATAGTAACTGCAGCTACAAAAATACTCAGCCAGTTGTTACATTTTTTAAAGTTACAAAGTTGGCTGTCGTATCTAAATCTCAACTGTGTTTGGTATACATGATGAGAGTTAAGAACAAATGAGATGTTTGGAAATGTTTATCGAATGCAGGTAGTAAAAATTGAGATGTTTAATTATGAAAAAAATGACATTGTCCTTAACTATACTCCAGTGAATGTATTGAACAGGCATGTGTTGTATAGGCTATTTAAAAGTGTCAACCTAGTTAGGATTTTAGCTCGAGCTTAATAATACCAATGTAATCTTTGAATGAAGCACCACCCACTTCATTCTTGCACCAGTCCCCACCTAAGACCCCATATATATGATCTGCCCTCGGGTCTCTTGTAATTTAATTGAATGGATTGGTGAGCCAGAGTGGTGTGAGCCAGAGTTTAACCTTGTAAACAGAACTTTCTGATGTGGAATGTCCCTAATAAGCATGCTGCTACTGACTGTCTCTGATTTGAACCTCTAAAGTCAAGTGTTTGGCTTCCATGAGTTCATGCAATAAATATTTATTTTAAAGTAACTGTTGAATCTTTGCACGCATATTATTCTCCACCATGTGTCATTAGAGAAATTGAATGCATGCGACACTGATTTCTCCCAAGATATGAGATTCTTTCCACTGGAGGGGCATGACCTTGTGCTTTAGGGAACAGATTAAATGTAACACCGTGATCACCAATCTTACTTGGTTTTAAATTGGACAAGATCATTTACTGCAAATTTATATGACTGCTAATATCTACAACATAATGTGCACGGCTGCAGCAATACAATTGGCTTTTAGTTATTCTATAGCAAGGGAAATGCCGACACGACCTACTCAGTTTCTGTGTTATCTTTATCTTGTGCCCCTCCGGCTGGTTGGATGTAAACACAAACAAAGGATTGTTATTGTATATTGGGAAATATCTGATGGGAACTGGAAATTATGTTTTAAAAGTGGTGAAATGCCCATACTTTCTTTTCTTCATCTGATTTTATAGACGATAAGTATATTCGTCCGCTTACATTTTGGATTGTTGGAGATTTTGATGACCCTTCGGGGAGGCAATTACTGTATGAATCCCTTAAACATCTGGTAAGCTACTACAATTAAGCCAGTATTTTATTTAGTTCCCATGATATCTGTGCTATATTATGTACACATTGCTCTCTGTTAATATCCTCACCAGTGCAATCAACACCCTCTGTTTTAATGATTATCTCTTTATCTCCATAGAAATGAGGGGTGGGGGCTGGGTGTTGAGATTGATCATATACGCATTGTGTAAAATAATAAAAGTGTCAAGGGATTAATCCTTTGCTTTGTGGGGGTTGTCCGCACATTTATAAATAATGGCCTTGTTGCATTTGTTTTTAATCCCTCGTCATCTCTTATTCTATATTTGATTAAAGCACTTTGTACAGATTTGTGCCTTGTAATTTCCCCCTTGACGAGGAAATGCATGATCTTGGCTCTGTTTCTCCAGCACACAGCTGAGTGTGAGAACTCATTGTGTAGGTGATTGTGATAATTAATGAAATCTCTTGATTTGCTGTTGCAGTTGATAACATTTACTTGATGTTTCATCACTGGATAGACTATTTAAAAGAACTGTGGTAGAATTCAACTCTTGCAGTGAAAACAGAGATTGGCTATTTAACTTGCATGTTAACAACCTTAAGCAGAGTAATGAGACTCAGAATTTAAACTTTTTTCATTCTACAGCTAAGGGAGCCAATGTTCTAATGGAAAGAGAGATTCGCCTCACTTTCTTATTCTACTTAATTTGTTCTGAGGCATTCAAAACAACATTTACTATAATCTACAAACTTTTAAAATGAAAGCTTGGAATCACCTAACCAACATTTCTTGATTTTTTTCTCATCTCCAAATACAATATAATAATTTTTATTGTCACAAGTAGGTTTACATTAACACTGCAATGAACGTAGAACATACAGAACATAGAACATACAGTGCAGAAGGAGGCCATTCAGCCCATCGAGTCTGCACCGACCCACTTAAGCCCTCAATTCCATCCTATCCCCGTAACCCAATAACCCGTCCTAACCTTTTTGGACACTAAGGGCAATTTAGCATGGCTAATCCACCTAACCTACACGTCTTTGTGGGAGGAAACCGGAGCACCTGGAGGAAACCCATGCAGACACAAGGAGAACGTGCAGACTCGGCACAGTGTCCCAGCGGGGAATCAAACCTGCTTCACAGCGGCAGTGCTAACCACTGTGCTACCATGCTGCCCATCTCTTCTTTTCAACCCTGGTGATGCATTGCACTCTGGTCGTTAATGCTTCCGCTAGGTTTCTTGAAAATTAATGGATTAAAATATATGCACTGTCTCTGGTACTGAAGTTTTCAGTTTTCTTTTAAAGCAGACAAGTTCTTTGTACTTCTGCAACCTGTTTGCGTGTTGCTTTTCAGAAATCTAGCAGTAACTTGAGGATTGGCTTAATAAACAACCCAAGTCGTGAACCCACCCAAAAGAACACAGTTGTCGCAAGAGCCATCTGGGCTGCGCTTAACACTCAAAGCGTCAACAATGCCAAGAACTTCATCACCAAACTGGCAAAAGAAGAGACTGCAAAAGCACTGGCCGAGGGGGCTGACATCATAGAATTTGCTGTTGGCGTAAGTGATATGTCTCATTAGTTTGTATTAGATTAGCACCACCTTTTCATTTAACTCTCATGTGACGAGCATATATGGAGTATGCAAAAGGCACTTTCCAGCCTTACTATTCCAACACTCCACCTTTTGTTGGCAGTTCTTGTTGCTCTGCATTCAAGATGTCACATGTTTTCAGCGTCTGTTTGAGACTTAAAATAAAAAGTTTAGAGTACCCAATTATTTTTTTTCCAATTAAGTGTCAATTTAGCATGGCCAATCCACCTAATCTGCACATCTTTGGGCTGTGGGGGTGAGACCCATGCAGTCAAGGGGATAATGTGCATATGGGCAGTGACCCAGGGCTGGGATAGAACCAGGTCCTCAGCGTCGTAGGCAGCAGTGCTAACCACTGCCCCACCGTGCCATCCTCCGTTTGAGACTGTTTTGGCTGCATTGATGTTCACTGCTTCTAGACTAATACTAATTCTGTTGTAAGATATCTAGAGACAGTTGCAGGTGCAGATCACTCATTGAAAAGGACACAGTTGTCTGATAACCTTGGACTAGTAAGGAAAACCTAGGACTGATGAATGTGTGATAGACTTGAGAGAAAGGAGGGCATGCACAAACACATGGGGCTGAATGTGAATGCCCTGCTCCCATTTCCAACTGATCTAATGTTAGCTGGTGTGAGCAAGGGAGCAGAATGTGATTCAGGGATGAGAGAAGCTCAAAATCAGCCAGGCCATTTGAACTTAGTGCTGAATTTAGACAGACCCAATTTTGGTTGTTGTAAGGGCCTTAACCCGTATTGTGAGAGTCACAAACTGATGGAGTAAACATAAATGCTCTTGGAGGGTGGCTTGCTGTATAATTGTCATGATCTGAAGTTTTCTAAACTTGGGAAAAAAAACAGGCTTCAACTGTCGGTGAGAGTTTAAACAACCTTCTGTAAGCATAGGTTAGATAAATAAGTAGCTACTGGAACTCAAATTCTCAAAAAGCCAATAAAGTATGGGACATTCATGCCACAGTCCAAACTCTCTGGGAACTGTGTCAAAGAGGACCCATTTTGGATATAACTACTTGATTGATTGTCCAATGGAGCACGGAAGGTCAATAATGTACCACCTGTGTTTATCTTTGCTATCAATTTACATTCACTATTGCTTTGCTTGACCTGTTTTCTCTTGTTTCCTTCTGTAGGGTATGGACAATGATGCCTTTAAAAAGATGTTTGAGACTCTGAATTTGGATTTCATTTTATCACATAGTTCTTTCTGCAAGGATGTGGTGAAATTGAAGGGAGGACAGAGAACAGTCATAAGCAATGGACGAGTAAGTATTTTGTTGATTTCAGTTGAAAATAAAGTCACCTCAATGTCGAGTCAGAGAAGTTCAGATTCTTACTAGGTACTCCATAAGACATAGGAGCAGATTAGGCCATTCGGCTCATCGAATCTGCTCCGCCATTCAATCATGGCTGATATTTTTCTTCTCATAACCCCTGATCCCCTTATTAATCAAGAGCCTATTTATCTGTCTTAAAGACACTCAGTGATTTGGCCTCCACAGCCTTCTGCAGCAAAGAGTTCCACAGATTCACCACTCTCTGGCTGAAGAAATTCCTCCTCATCTCTGTTTTAAAGGATCGTCCCTTTAGTCTGAGATTGCGTCCTCTGGTTCTAGTTTTTCCTACAAGTGGAAACATCCTCTCCACATCCACTCTATCCAGGCCTCGCAGTATCCTGTAAGTCTCAATAAGATCCTCCCTCATCCTTCTAAACTCCAACGAGTACAGACCCAGAGTCCTCAACCGTTCCTCATACAACAAGCTTTTCATTCCAGGGATCATTCTTGTGAACCTCCTCTGGACCCTTTCCTTCGATACGGGGCCCAAAACTGCTCGACAGTTTCATTTCTGTACTTCCAGTGCAGACTATACCATATTTATGCTTAACATTTTTAATAATGAGTTAAGATCATTCGAATGAATCAAACTCTACCTCCCTTATCACATCCTTGAGCCAGATAGAGCTCTCAGACTGCCAGTTTGATATCAGGACAAACTCAAAGTGCTCTGGATTCTGGCAGTTTGAAATAAGAAGGCAAATTGCTGGAAATACTCAGTAGCTCAGGCAGTTTCTGTGGAGAGAGAAACAGCTAGTGTTTCAGGGCAATGACTGGTTCTGGTGAAAGGCGATTGGCCTGGAATGTTGGTCCATAACTTCCTCGTTCCCCAACATCATATTTAGGGGTACCCCAATGATGCACTGGGGATTCCCTCTGGAAGTTTACCTGGCAATTACCCAGAAATACTAATTTAAACTAGACAATTGCACTGGGCTGGGAACCATTGCTAACTTTGGATGGTTCGCCAGTTTTACCTTGGTAGTTACGTTAGAAGGGGGGGGGGGGGGGTGGAAATCACTTCTAACTCCAGACTAACTATTTAAACACCCAGACCCAGCCTCGCATGGGACACCCTGCACACACACGACGCCCCAGGGGACCCACCACACAGACACACACCCCCACATCCAACATGTCTTACCTCTCTGTGCGCCAGTCACTCCATGACAATGCAGCCGGGAACGCGCTTCGCTGCTCCTGTCTCACCCAGCCTGAGTGAGGAAGGTTGGGGGAGACAGGGACTTTGAAATTACCGGCAACTAAATTCACCCAGAGTGGCAATCCGATGGAGATTGCCTCTCTGAGGAAGTTATGGGCCATTAACGCTTTCTCTCTATAGAGGCTCCCTGACCTGCTGAGTATTTCCAGCATTTTCTGTTTTTGTTATGTTTAATATTAAGACCTGCATCTTTTCTTTTCATCTGAATGCCTGTCAGATTGGGGCAATGAGTTTGCTCCAGCAGCACACCAAAGCCTCAACACCTCAACACTTGTCAACCTTCCAGGCTGCTGTCTGACCGGATTTAGGAAGAGCAGAAGCTCAAATCTGAATTTTGTTTCTCCCTTCATGTTGGTTCTGGTCTCTAATCAGCCACCTTCTGTCTGCAGTCTTGCCTATCTTTTTCTAAATGCCTCACTCACTCGTATCTTTTATCACATTCGGGTTTGACAACTTCTATTCTATCTCCAATCCCACAAAGTTCAACTCGACAAAAGCTCGATAGTCTGTTCTCACCACCACGTTAGTGGATCCTTTAATCAGAACAGGAAACTGAAACGTGCTTTCCTTTTTCTCCCTTTGCTATTTATATCATTCAATCGAATTGCAACAAAAAATTCAGTTTGAATTGAATTAGGCATGATGCTTCGACTCCCTGTAATTCATTTAAAATGATGAAGGTGCAGCTCAGTTGGGTTATTAATATTGATCGCCTCTTGAGCCTTCTCTTCTGGCCCAAGAATGCAGCAGTGCAATTGACTGAGCAGCTGATCACTTAAGCACTGATGCTCTTAACCATGCCAATTGCTTTTGCACGGAGATATTGTCCACTGGTTTATATTTCTGTTTCAAGTTGTTTTTCAGCAGTGCAATAAATAATCACTTGAAGCAAAAATTTGAGCCTGTTTACTCTAAATTGAAGCAAATTCTTTAAACATGAGCAATGTACTTGATGGACAATCTTTTGATTAGTTGCAGTGTGCAGTGTTATGTCTTTTAAACTGTTACATTGGTCTGTGTTTTAAGCAATTTTATTTTACCATTACAGACCATTTCTGTTAAATTCAAGCATTCGGAAAATGGCTGTCAGTTAGAATAGGTGAGGAAGTCAACAAAGTTAGCTAACAAATTGAATATTCATCTGTTTCTTAATGAGTGTGACAAATATTCATTCTTCAAAAAAAAATTAAACATTTCATTGACCATTATACTCAGACAGGTGTCTCTAAGTAGATTAATTATTGCAATTTTACAATCTTGCAAAAAGGCCAAAAGGCCTTTTGGCCAAAAGGGGGCACTATTTGGCAGGTCGGGACCATGGGCGGCCTGTGCCAAAGTGCCTGCCGACTAGCCCCCCACCAAACAGAGGATCTGTGGCCGTTTTGCGCCGAATTTTCAGTCGTAAAAGGCCACCGTTCCCACGCTGGCGTCAGGACATAAACTGAAAATCGGAGAATCCAGCCCCACAGCTTTAGGATAAGGGGCAGCAGATTCAAAACAAATGAGAAGAAATTACTTCTCTCAAATGTTCGTGAATCTCTGGAATTCACTGCCCCAGAGTGCAGTGGATGCAGGAAGAATTGAGCAAATTTAAAGAGGTGGGCAAAATTTTTAATTAGTGTAGGTTTTGAAGGGTTATGGAGAATGGGCGGGAAAGTGGAGTTGAGGCTGAGATGAGATCAGCCATGATCGTATTGAATGGCGGAACAGGCTAGAAGGGCTGAATTGCCTACTCCTGCTCCTAGTTCGTATGTTATGTTCTTATATTCCTTCTTATTTGCCTACTCTCCAAATACAGTTTAACTAAGCCCAATAAAATTGCATGTTTTTACTCACAAGCCAGCACTTCTGATCTCGAGATGGCTGTACTCTGGAGGTAGCCCCCGTCTTCCATTTAGCTTTCATCTTACCCCATGACCGAATTGCACGGCCATCCTATCCCTCAAAACCATCTGAAATAAGATTCTGACATAGATTGGAAGTTCTGGGCTATAAATTCATTCCAGTTGCGCCAATTCTGTGTGCAAACAGTGCATCCATACCTAGCCTGAAAGAAAATGTCACAGTGCATTGGAAAGGCATGCTTCTCTGCAGCAATAAAAGGAAAATGATGTCTGCTCAAAGGTTAAGCATTACATTATCACTTTCTAAATTGTTTCATAATTGACTCCTACCATTTCGCAAAGCTATGTGCTATGTTCTATTGTGACGAATGTACGAAATTGTTAAATATTATATTTTATATTTGTGCCAGTAATGATATTTAAAACCCTCATTTAAAATGCATTCAGGCAGTGTGTGTCCTAAAGCTGTGATTGAGAAGTTCTAAAAGTCAGGGAATCATTGATTCTAACCATTAACGTTTACAAATCGATGATTAATGGAACATGTTTTGATTGCTGGAAATTCCCTGGGTCTAGATAATTTAAGAGATTGTATTTAGTCCGAGCTAAATATGTCAGAGGACATCGTAATGGGATGCAGATGATGTAGTTAATGGGAGGAGCCAAGTCTGTCTGTAGTTTTGTAGTCAGCAGAAAGATTTTAAGTTGAATAGCAGTTTGCCATAGGATTTGAATCTGACAAGAGAGAAAGATTTTCCGACCCTGAAAAGGTCTCCCTCCAAAGTCTGCACAGAGAACCGAAAATAACCATGGTGGCTAACTTCATTTATGAGTGGATTTTGGACTGAATTGGGTTGCTCGGTTGGAATATATGGGGCTGGTTTAGCACAGGGCTAAAGAGCTGGCTTTTAAAGCAGACCAAGGCAGACCAGCAGCACGGTTCAATTCCCGTACCAGCCTCCCCGAACATGCGCCGGAATGTGGCGACTAGGGGCTTTTCACAGTAACTTCATGTGTAGCCTACTTGTGACAATAAGCGATTTTCATTTAATTTCATATATATAGGGAAGATGTACTGTATAAGTTGAACATTTTCTTTTTATTTAATAACTGTTTAATTGTTAATTGTAAAGCCATTTGTTAATATTAAGGTGGTTAACTCTGTGCTTAAATTAATGTTTATTTTAACATAAAATATGCCTATTGGTCAGAGTCATCACTCCTGGGGTGAAGTATCCTTTCTTCACAGTTTCACAAATTGCAAATAATTTGGAGTTTCTCGGCCTGACCGAATTTGCGGTCTAGCTCTGTATCCTAGCACAGTGATGGAAATTGGCTGAAATGAATCCTTTGTGAAGTTTTAACCCAAGTGGGCCATTATAGTTTATTTTCTTCTGGATTTGGATTTGTTTCTTGTAACGTGTACCGGGGTACAATGAAAAATATTTTTCTGAGTACAGCTGAAACAGATCATTTAGTACATGGAGAAAAAAAACCAGCGTAATAGGGCAACACAAGGTACACGGTAGAATAAAGTTTTAAGAGATTAGTACGGTTATAGGAGATGTAGGAAAAGGATCTGTGTAAGAGAGCTCGCAAAGAGTCGCCACGCTCCGGCCCCATCTTGAACAGGTTTCCAGCCCTGCCAGTTGTAGTCAGTTCTTCAGGACTGGAGAGGCCAAGAAATTGTATTTCTCAGGAAAGAAAAGTTCTTAATATGATTCATTTCCACTTTTGACAGGGAGGAATACACTTCTCAAGGGTGTTAATTGTCAATATCCAGTGAATATGTGAAATAATAATAAACTTGTACCTTTTCAACTCTGGCAGATTGTTGGCCCACTGGAAGAAGATGAAATTTTTAATCAGAATGACTTCCACCTGCTGGAGAGTATTGCTATCGAGGCAGCAGAGAAGATCAAAGCTAAGATCCGAATGCTGGCTGTTGAAGAAGATTTGTGAGTGATTTCAATGTTCATCCTGTATTAATTGCGATCAAAATCTTTTCAAATAATTTTTCAAATTAAAAATTTTGAGTGTACAGATTTGAATTGAAATGTTAATCTCCAGTGTTGGATTTGCTGAGATATTTGTGAAGTTTGTCATCAGTGAACTACACATTTAAAAGACCTCCACATTGCTGCTTATGAATTTATTTATATTCTATCTATTCCAAAGCTTATTTGGAATGAATGCAGCACAACATCAAATAAAATGAGAGCGTGTAAATATGTACAGTATAGTCTCATTAATTTTGGATTGTTCCAAGGGTATGTTGGCAATAGATTAAAGGATATATTTTTTAAATGTGTGGGCTGGTGATTAGATTATCAGAAACAATATATTGACTGCAGTCCATGTCAATCATTGCAAGCCCTCATTTTGGCTCTATTCCTGTTGTTACATTTCTGACACCTCCGTCACCTTCAGTGACCTAACACTACCTATTCCTTTCCTGTTTGCAGTCACTAGCAAACTCATCTGTTTTGATTCACCCAAAGTTGCAACCATAGTTGGCTGCGACATTAGAGGAAATAAATAGCAGTTAATGCAGCAACCAAAGGAGGATTTGGTGGTCAGGGAAGAGTGGATGAAGGATTGATAATGACTGGATGAGGTATGCAGAGTTGTGAAAACATCCACTTCTGAGTGCTGACCTACTCTGAGTGTTTCCTAGTGAGGGAAGAGCAAAAACACAACAGCAAAGGAGGACCAATCTCCTGATCTTTGTCGAAGGGGAATGGGTTCAGGTAACTGCAGGTTGGGAATTAATGAGAAAGGAGGTGCCTTTGTTTCAGGCACTGCCACCTCCGGTACTGCAGGATAAACTCCTGTCCGAGGAGGAAATAGGGGAGGGCAAGGTCTCGAATATATATGGGGCGCTGTTGAAGAAAGAGAGAGTGCTCTGCTGGAGGAGGTTAGGTGTAAGTGGGAGGAGGAGCTGGTGAGGTGTTGGGGCTAGAGAATGGATTGAGGCTTTGTGGAGGGTTAATGCATCCCCGGCACGTGCAAGACTAAGTCTCATCCAGTTTAAAGTGGTACACAGGTCCCACGTGACCATGTCCAGGATGAGTTGGTTCTTTCCAGGGGTGGAGGATAGGTATGGACAGTGAGCGGGAAGGCCTGTGAACCATGTCCATAGTTTTTGGGCGTGTCTGAGGTTGAGGGGATTTTGGACAGGATTTTCAGATGTTGAAGGTTTTGGGGGTAATGGTGGCCCCAGGTCCGGAGGTGGCAATATTTGGAGTATTGGAGGATCCGGGAGTGCAGGTAGGGAGAGAGGCTGATGTATTGGCCTTTGTCTTCCTATTAACCCGGAGACGGATTTTGTTGTGCTGGCGGAACTTGGCGCTGCCGAGTGCAGAGGTATGGGTGAGCGATTTGGCAAAGTTTCTGCACTAAGAGAAGATTAAGTTCGCCATCAGAGGTTTAGAAGAGGGGTTCACCAGGTGGAACCTTGACTTCTAGTATTGAGTCATTAGCAGACAGGGCCGGGTGGTTTTGTTTTCTGTTTGGTCTGGGGTCTGGATTAAAAGTTATAAAAGGGGGGGCAGGCATCAGGAGGGGTGGGGTGGGGGAGAGATTGTTGTGGGAGGGGTGGGTAAGGATATTTTGGCTGTTTGCCGCCGCTGCGGTTTTTTGTGTTTTTCTTCTCTGGTATGTATGTTTGAAAATGCTTCCAATAAAATGTTTTTCAAAACAAAACAATTAGGAGAGGCTAAAGTGGAAGAAAAGTTCAAATTGAGGAGAGAAAGCCGAGCTTGTAAGAAGTATCATAGATATAGAATGTACGATACGGAGGTCAGCCCTTCGACCCAAACTGGTCCATACCAACAAAAAAGCCCATCTAAGCCTCATAGAAGTAGACGAGAGAGAAATGGAGAAAAAGATAGAGAGGAAAGACAAGTAAAGGCGCGATGAGTTGGAGTAAAAGGGAAATTGGAATAATGATGGAGCAGAAAGCAAGACAAACTCTGCAGATTTATCAGAACCAGTATCCTTGTGGAGAGGTGCATGAGAAGCTGTTATTTTGTTGAGGTTTGGATCAAAAATCTTCAGAATCATTCAATTAAAAGATTAATTTGAAGAACGAACATGCTACCAGAGCTGCTCGTGAAAATGACTAAAATATATAAAACCAAAATATTTTTCATCAGTGCTTCAAGACTTTGTTTCTACAAAATTAGGTCTGCTTTTACTGGTAATACAAAGAGATGAAGTGGGCATAGTCATGCTGACACTCCTTTAGCAACTATGATCCTTTACCCTTTTAAAATCATTTTCATATCGTCATCAGCTATCTGTTTTCCATGGCTCAGGTTTCCTCTGTTCAATGCAAGAGAACATAAGAATTAGGAGAAGGATTAAGCAATTCAGCTCCTCGAGCCTGCATGGTAGCACAGTGGGTAGCACTGTTGCTTCTGTTGCTCTTTTTAGCCTAGTTTATTAGCTCTGATTACGTCACCTTTGCTCACGAGTCGCCAGGTATCTTTCTGATAGCGCCACGTAGTTCAAGTTCAAGTTATGATTAATAAGTCAGCACAACGCTTAGTAAGATTGAAATCAAGGGTCATTTATTATATACAACAAGTAATGTTTACACAATAATCCTACTATCTATATAATAAACCTATCACTACTGGCCAATACTTAACTTTAGGAAGAGCCCACCAGGTCAGTGAAATGAATGGCTTATCCGCGATCGCTGGATTCATACTTACAGTTGCCGGTTGCTGTTCTTGTGAAGGTCTCGAGCAGGCGAAGAAGGGAGAGAGAGAGAGAGATCTGAACTTGGCCCCTCACTTTATAGGGCCCAGGGGTTTCCCGCCTCTCGGGGCGGCCCTTGACACTGAGTCCCAAGTGATTGGACTTGTTCCCAATCACTGGGTTCGATACGTCCAATTGCGAAGCGATTCCCCGATCGGGGGGTGGTCGTTCACCTGCCTTTGTTTCGGCCACTGCAGGCTCCGACAGGTCTGGCCCGGTATTCAATTGCTAATATGTTGCAATTGTTCCCGGGGATAGCCGATTAAACTGCAGATGTCTGGGTTGATGGGCTGCTAATAGTCCTGAGTATCGATGTGGGCCGACTTCCCCAGAGCCGAATATGATATTCTGCCTGCAGCTGTCAGTTTGTGTCTTGTTACCTGCTTTTCCCATCAGCCTTTCCGGTTAGCCATTTTAAATCGGGTTTTGGCCAAATTAATCGGGAAGCAGCCATTTTACGTGGCTACACTTCACAGCTCCAGGATCCCAGGTTCGATTCCCGGCTTGGATCACTGTCTGTGAGGAGTTTGCACGTTCTCCTGTGTCTGCGTGGGTTTCCTCCGGGTACTCCAATTTCCTCCCACAAATCCAAAAAGACGTGCTGTTAGGTAATTTGGACATTCTGAATTCTCCCTCCTTGCACCTGAACAGGCGCCGGAATGTGGCGACTTGGGGCTTTTCACAGTAACTTCATTGGAGTGTTAATGTAAGCCTACTTGTGACAATAAAGATTATTATTATCTCAGCCTCAACTCCACTTTCCTCCCGTTCTTCATAACCCTTCGCCGATTTCTAATTAAAAATCAAACTCCTTAATTTCACTCAATGTATAATAATAATAATTCCTACTTCCGCAGCCCTTCCTTCTAGCCACCACACCATTTTATAGTGTTCCTGGGCTCCTAACTGTTGCAAGTTCTGACCATTGTCCTCTGTTCCCACAATCCTGCCATTCTGCACTCGTTACTTCATATTTCAGTTCAACCCAATCCACTTCTGCCATGTCTGATCTGCTCGCCGTGGTCCCAAGCTGTCACCTCCTCACCAATTGCTGCCAGTGTCTTAATTCTCCACAATCCCAGCTTCAATCCCTACTCTCACAGCTTGCAGAATCATGCCTGCTTCAAATGTACAGGCTCGAGCCTCCACCTCTTGGCTTATCCCAGATCCACAATGTTCTGAATACTCCCAGTTTTCATATTTCTCTGTGAATGATTTTTCTTTTTCCCTGCACCCCTCTCTAATCATGCAGGCCTCAAATCGACACTGCAATCTCATTGACCCTGAATTCTGGCATTTCATTCCCTGTGATTAGATATATACCCCCAGGTATATCTTTCCTTAGCCCTCATTCTAAATACTAGGCTGTGACTGCAACCCCTTGTATTTTCTTGCTGCTTGCCTTTTCTGCCCTTTAGTTTGACCCCTGTCACCTTCCTCTCATCCAGCTGCGACACCTCCAACAGGCTGGATGTGCCCTAACTTCCAAGAGCAAATATTGATTCCCATTTTCCATTTGTTCCTTAGGTTTTGATCAGATAATTAATGTTGATGTCAGTGCATGACTACGTTTGTGAGTCATTGTGACATTGGCGACATACAGCAGTAAGAAGGAATATTTTCTTTAAAAAATGGACAAAAAGCATGAGAAAAAGTGGCCATTTAGACACCAGAGCAGGGACGTATGACAGTCAAGCAGAAAATGAAAGAAATTGAAGACAGAGAAGGAACTAGAGGTTAACAAAGAAACAGACAACTGGAGACCATTCAAGTGTTTTTGCATAGTCAAACACCTCTACCATTATACCGTAATCTATCCTGCAACTCACTGTGAGCAATGTCAAACTGGTATACTTAAAAAAAAATTGTGATTGAGTATAATCACCTGAGCTTGGATGATGACAAACTGCATGTATAATTGCACTCTGATGTTTAATGTTCCAATCAATATAATTCTACGACAAGCAGCCATTTAGGAATATTCCTCATTTAAAAATATTCCAACAGTAATACAGAGCAATATGCAGGACATTGTATTGAGCAGTACAAAGGTAGCTGCGGGTGAATGAGATGCAACATACCTATTTCGGAAAATGCAATCAACTGGATCTGGAGGGAGAATAGGTAATTCAGATTACATGATGTCAGAGATCATTGAAGTGAAATATCAATTAACCACACTGCTGGAGGAACAGTGAATAATTTGACAGTAGCTACTGCCAGCAGCTGTGATCATTTTCATCTGAATTCTGAAGAAAAGATCGATTCCACTGCAGAGAGCAATTGATACAGTGAGGAAATGCCCATCTCATGCTCTTTCCAAGTCAACCAGAGAAATTTGAGGATTAAAATGACTGGGACAATATTTTAACATCACAAACTGCACGTGGGTAGCACTGTGGTTAGCACAGTTGCTTCACAGCTCCATGGTCCCAGGTTCGATTTCCGGCTTGGGCCACTGTCTGTGCGGAGTCTGCACTTTCTCCCCGTGTCTGTGTGGGTTTCCTCGGGTGCTCTGGTTTCCTCCAACAGTCCAAAGATGTGCAGGTTAGGTGGATTGGCCATGTCAAATTGCCCTTAGTGTCCAAAACGGTTAGGTGGGGTTACTGGCTTATGGGGATAGGGTGGAGGTGTGGGCTTAGGTAGGGTGCTCTTTCCAAGGGCTGGTGCTCTTTCCAAGGGCTGGAGCAGACTCAATGGGCCGAATGGTCTCCTGCACTGTAAATTCTATGATTCTATGCAGCCCTAATAGGAAATTCTGATCACATTTTCTGGAGCTGATGCTGGTTTTCTCTCTTTGAAGGCAGTACAACTGGTTTCTTATTTTGTTATGACTTGAACCTTTTTTTAGCTCAGCCGTGTCCTTTAGCTTCACCAGAACTGCTTTTCTCTTGAATGTTTCAGACTTTGTTCAAAGTTAACCCATAGAATCATAGGGTGCATTCTACTGGGGAGTTGTGGGGGTGCCTATTGACCCCCTTATAGGTGAGTTGGGGCTTTGGGGGGGAGAGTTGGGGGTCACGTCGAGGGGTCGTTCTGGTGAGCAGAACTCCTCAGTGCAGAAATCGGGATTAAGTGCAGCCTCGTCAGGGCGTTCCCTGCTGATGCCCTGTATCTATCCGAATGGGAATTAAATTGTGTGGTATTTCTTGATGCTCCAAGCACCGGGAAACACCCGGCTAAACGCACTCACTATGGCACTCTGTTCCCATTCGGATAGATCGCACTCATAGAGCCATAAGATTTTGCAGCACCAGAAGAGGCGCTTTTGCCACTGCTGGCCATCAAGCATCTATCTGAATCCCAATTTCTAGCACTTTATCTTTAGCCTTTTATGCTAGGTGTTTCACGTGCTCATCCAAATGCTTCTTTAATGTTGTGAGGGTTTCTGCCTCTACCACCCTTCCAGGTAGTGCGTTCCAGATTCATCACCCTCTGGGTGAAAATTGTTTTCCTCAAATCCCCTCTAAATCTCCACACCTTGATCAAGTCCCACCTCCGCCTACTTTGCTCAAAGGAAAACAACCCCAGGCTAACCAATCTCTCTTCATAGCTGAAACGTTGCTGCCCAGGCAACAGTTTGGTGAATCTCTTCTGCACCGTTTCTAGTACAATCACATCCTTATAGTGTGGTGACCAGAACTACACTTAGTACTCGAGCTACGAGCATTTTATACATCTTCATCATAACCTCCCTGTTCTTATATTCTATGCCGCAGTTAATAAAAGCAAGTAACCCATATTCCTCCTTAACCACCTTATCTAACTGTACTACTGCCTTCAGTGATCTATGGACATGCATCCCAAGGTCCTTCTGATCCTCTGTACTTCCTAGCGTCCTACCATTCATTGCGTGATCGCTTGCCGTGTTAGTCCTCCCAAAATGCATCACTTCACACTTTTCAGAGTTAAATTCCATTTGCCACCATCCCGCCCATCTTACCATCCTGTAATCTAAGGCTTTCCTCCTCACTGTTTACCACACCAGCAATTTTCGTGTCATCTGAGAACTTACTGATCATACTTCCTGCTGTTTAATTTAGCATATGTTGCACTGATTACATATTGTAAAAGCTGATTTATCTACGACATTCCAGTTTTTTATTCTTGGTACTTTCACACTGACTTTGATTAATACTTGCCTTATAAATACTGATATAAGCTTTGACTTCACTGTGCAGAGTATTATTAATACAAATTGTAATTACATAGTTTAAGACAAATTGAACTTTTTACTGAAAAGCATTTAAAGCACATTTCATAAAGCCTCTTGATTGTTTATATAGATAGCACCTACCAAATGATTAATTACAAGTGCTTACCTCCAATTGCAGTGCGCCTTTCATTTTTCTAAATTGGGGTACATTTTCCACACTGCAAACATGTAATTAGGAGTATGATTGTGAAAAGCTCTGAGAAAATGATATTTTATTCTTGGTGTAGATTTCCACCAGATCAGTGGAGATTGACTATTAAATGGCATTTGATCTCAATTTGGAATTTATATTTATCAGTCATTTTTTTCTACCCAGTGCTTGTGATCTCGTGATGAAAGTGGATGCTCTGCTGTCATCAAAGTCCAAAGGAGAAGCAAGGATCGACCTCCAGTTCTTTGAAGGTCAATTGAGGTGAGCACCCTTACAGCAGTAAACTCAAGTTTCCATTGTGGTGTAGCTAACTTTGCTCACCTCAAACTTGATGTGAGTTTTTAAAAAATAAAACTATTTCAAGCAATCGAATCATGCTTGTGTACCAGTATCTCTGATATTTTCTAGTGCTGTTAAATTACGGCCCAAAGAAGAACAGGTTTACTTCGAAGTGGTGGCCATAACTGATCCAGTAACCAGAGATGCTCAACGGCTTTCCTCGTTCCTTTTGGTGAGTAGAGCTGTTTTTCTGTGTCCTGTACACCCATTGCCATGCCAGATTCTTCCATTGCAAAAACTGTTGCCATGAGGAATTTCTGCATCATGTTGAGTAGGTTAATATTTGACTTAAAAAGGGAAATGGTGCAACGTGCAGCTTGAGGCAGGCAATTGAAAGATGCATTATATCACACCTTTTATGTGTTCAAATGTAACCGAGTATTTCACCTTCAGTGCATTAGCTGTATTTAGCAGTATGCAATTTAAAACAAAACTTAATTGGGCACTGATGAGGTCATTGTGGGGCAGCAGTTAATAAGACTAATTATACTGAACCATACAACTTGGTAAAGTCGGCGGCCGCTGTGCTGAAACTGTTTTCAGGTCAGTACACGCCTGGCTAACCGTGTTCGCTTCTGTTCACCAAGACATGAGGTTAGCATTTAAGATTTGAGGTGATTGAGAAGAACCTCAGGCCTGATCCCTAATGTCAGATAACTAAACAGTGAGGATCGAATTGGGTTTAAAGCATAGACTCATCTGCCTTGAAACAAAATAAATACTAATAAATTACGAAGTGGAACTGGAAAAGTAAATGATGAGCACTGTTTTAAATTAATCTACAATTGCATTACAAGGGACATGGGCATAATTTGGTCTAGGATCCTGACAGGTGTCAGGAAACACTGTTTCATGCTGGTATTGCTTATTAGGTGATCAGATTTCTGAGCAGTGCAGCGTGGACAAAAATGGGGGAACAATTCACGAAACTGTTCACTGCTCTTGTGAGACCATGGGTTCCTCCTAAATGATGAACAAGAGGATTTACCAGCAGTGCCCTAGCCTTTCTGAATTCAACGGCCGGGATTCTCCACAATCCCGGCTAAGTGTTGACGCCGGCGTAAACACTGGAGTGTTTTACGCCAGCGTCAGCGGGCCTCTTGGGCCAGCGATTCAGTGACCCACAGGGAGCCAGCACAGAGCCGGAGTACTCCGCGCTGCTTCAGTGCCAATACGCGGCCCTGCACTGCCAGCGCGGGTCGTGCATGCGCGTGGTGGCCGTTTCCGCGCTGGCGCATGCGCGTGGTGGCCGTTTCCGTGCAGTGCCACGCAACATGGCGTAGCGACACAGCAGGCCTGCGCGGAAGGAAGTAGCCCCCCCCCCCAAAGATCGCGCGCACCCGGCGATCGGTAGCCCCCGATCGCGGGCCTAGCTGTCGTAGAGGCTCTCCCCGGAGCCTGATCCCCCCCCCCCGCCCTCCCACCAGGATGGCCACCACGGCCGCGGGTCTGAGCTCCCACCGGGTGGTACCATATGTGAACCATGCCAGCAGAAGTGGGCCGGTCGACCGCGGAGAATCGCCGCGGGGGCCTCTTTCAGCGGCACCCGACCGGCGCCGCGTCGACCGCGCGTGCGACTGCCGCCAATTCTGCGGTCACCGGAGAATCGCGTCCCGGCGCGGGCTCGGAGAATCCTGGCCAAAATGTATTTTGGACAAATAGGGGTCAGTATTATTGTCCCAAAATGTTAATTTTAGTCAGAGCAGTAATTTTGCCTCTCCTTCAAAGAAAGAATCATTTTAACACAGTTAATTATCCTGTGGAACCATAACAGAACAGATGAGAGTGTGTCTGTCAGGTTTGGCCCCGTTTCAAATATTTTTCCACTTATACCCTTAAAATATGCAAAATGTTTTCAATCTTCATAGGTTCTGAGCCAGCTGGTCAACATGAACCTGCGTGTGTTTATGAATTGTCAACCAAAGCTTTCTGAAATGCCTCTGAAAAGGTAAGAACGCTTCCTGTATCAGGTAAAACAACCGTTTTAAACTGATTGATACTCTTGTCAACTGAAAAATTGTACAAATATGAAGCTTCTGCATTTTTTGCAGCATTCAAGTCAAAAAATGGTGAATTTTGCCAGTTTAACAAATAAAATGATTACATAGTATCACCACAGAAATGAATAGTGTCGAGGATGGTGCTGAGTGCAGTAGAAAATTAGCCAACAGTGTTGTGGCTGACATAATGAAGGGGCAGTCTTTGATGAAGAGCTGTAGGTGACGGGCATGCCGTGAGGAACTCTTGCGTCAGTGTTCTGGGACTTTGATGAAATGTCTTCATGATAACCACAACCCTTTTCCTTTGCACTAGGTATGATTTCAGCCTGGATGCTATCCTCCTTGACCCCCACTGGTTTCATTTTTGTGAGGGTGTCTTGATGCCTCACTCTGTCAAATGCTGCCTCATGTTGAGGACAGTTACTTTTGTTCTCCTCTGTCATTTAATTCTGGATCAGTACATTTGAAATCTAGAGCAGAGTTTCCAAACAGCTACATGAAACATTTATGAAAAGTACAATATTACTTAAATGCAGATGAAATGTCCCTGATGGACTAAGTAAATTTGATTTTCAGATATATTTCAGAGGTCTTGATATTGATGAATAAACCATTGAATTCAGCTGCGGCTTCAGCTACCATCCCATGCTTTAGCTTCTGGGAATTTCTTTATCTGTTGACCGAGAGGTTGTGGAAAAAAATATTCTCACCTGTTTTTCATCTGTCAAAGCAACACTTTCCTGTAATATGCATATATCGATTGTCAGATGAATCAAAACTTTCATGTTCTGTAAATTGGATTAAATGACTACTATAATTGTTTCTTGAATGTATTGAACAGCAATGATGCCTTAATCCATTTCAAGACAGCATGTAGACCATTAAAATCAGATCATTAAAATATGTAATGTTTGTCTAATGAGTGACGCATTACATGTTTCTATTAAACCGATTTGTTACAAAACCGTTTCATGTTTTCACATAGAACCAGTTCCTTGTGAAAAGCTTTTGGAATTATATTAAGAGGGCAAAGGCTGTTTGGACTGGATATAATTTTTAATGTTTAAGAATTTAAAAAACTCTGACCTTGAAAGTGATATTTAAATAAATTGATATGGGAATATTATTTTAATCAGTCTTTATCAAACTGTTACAGTATGTTATTTATTCACTGATACTATGATAATGATAATTGGACCATAATTTGTTGTCAAAATTATGGTGAGGCTAATGGCATGTTATTTACTTGCAAATCAGGCAGCAACTTTAAGTGAGGGGTACATATGCAGTTGGAACTTAAAAATCCAAAGTTACTGTCCATGTTGCACCACTCTACTGTTAGTTTAACAAAAATGTCTTCTCATTGACTGCATTGAATGGCATGAAGTTGCTGTATGTTTTCCACGTTAGATACAAATACATTTGCCATAAAGTTGGTTCTTGTTCATTTCATCCTAAGTACCCTTTGGATGATGGGATGAATGCTCATTATTAGCAGTCCACCTATCTAGCACTGAAAATGAACTATTATGTTTATGGAGTCTCATTCCTTTAGGTTTTAATTGTTAGAGATTTTAAAATGTCGAACTTTTAATTTTCCTTTTTGTTGTTTCTCTCCCCCAGTCTGTACCTGACTTGGTCCACTCTATTTTCTACTTTCCTCTCTGCTGCACATAGAATAGGCTGATGGTTATGCATGCACAATGCTTTGTGTAATTGGCCATCCTGCCAGAGAGCCACTTCACTGTCAGAGAACACAGAGGAGTCAAGCACCAATCTTACACAGGGCTTTGCACAGAGCTTGGAACTCATCCTTTCAAGCATGAAAGTGTGGCCAACTGCATGAGAACACTTGCAGACTTCGCCATGATGCAGCATCTGATTGGTGATACGTCAGCTTCCAATGTAGTACACGCAAAAGGCACCCAATGATGCTGCATAGGAAGCTCTGTGAAGTCAGGCAAGTGTAGTTTGCTGTCATTCAAGTTGAGACAACGAGGCGTGGAAATCAGCACTTAATGGGGCTTTGCAGTGTCTGGCAGCGTTCCAGCAATCTGTGCACCAGCAGATTACTAGGACTGCTAAAGTGCTAATCTGGAGTAGTGGCTAACTGGAGCCAAATGTCTGCTGTATTCTGTCAGGGTGACAGCATTTATCCCCTGGCTGCGGCGACTCGCCCCAGCCGGTAACCTAGCTGATGCCTGTCAAACAGTCAGTCCAAGCTGCTGCTCTCATCCGGAGTGGTGCTGTCCAAGACTGGACTTTCTAGGGCCAGTGCTACTCTAGGTCATTCTCAAAGCCATCAGCAGTTTTCCCTAGCCATGCAAGAGCTGCTGCGTTAACACTGCATAAGAGCATTCGGACAGTCAAGGGTCCATAAGACTTAGGAACAGAAGTAGGCCATTTTGTCCATCAAGTCTGCTCTACCATTCAATGAGATCATAACTGACCTGATATGTTCTTCAACTCCACTGTTCCCCTGATCTCCATAACCCTTGAATTTCCTGACTGATTAAAAATCTGTCTGTCTCCGCCTTGAGCATACTTTAAAAAATTTTTTAGAGATCCCAATATTTCTTTTCCAATTAAGGGGCAATTTAGCGTAGCTAATCCACCTAACCTGCACATCTTTGGGTTGTGGGGGTGAAACCCACACAGACATGGGGAGAATGTGCAAACTCCACATGGACAGTAACCCAGGGCTGGCATTCGAACCCGGGTCCTCAGCGCCACAGTCCTAGTGGTAACCACTGTGCCACATGCCGCCCAGTCTTGAACATACTTAATGACCTAACCTCTACAGCTCTCTGCAGTGAAGAATGCCATAGGTTCACTACCTTCTGAGAAAATAAATTCCTCCTCATCTTTGTGTTAAATGGGCGACACCATACTCTGAGATTATGCCCCTGGTCCTCGACTCTCCCACTAGGGGAAACAACCTCTCAACATATACCCTATCAAGCCCACTGAAAATCTTAGATGTCTCAATAAGGTCAACTCTCATTCTTCTAAACTCCATTGAGTACAGACACAACCTACTCAACCTCTCCTCATAAAATCTCTGCAAACCCAGGATCAACCCAGTCAACTTTTTCTGGACTGGCGCCAATGTTTGTATATCTTTCCTGTTCACACTATTCCAGGTGGGATCTAACTTAGTACTTTTCAGACTTTTTTCCTTGGGCTCACTTATAACAACTGGCCGATTCGTGACCCACGCCGGTGGACCATTGCGACCCACGCCAGCCAACCTTTGCGACCTGCACCGGCCGACCTTTGCGACCCACGCCGGCGGACCTTTGCGACCCGCACCGGCCGACCTTCGCGACCCGCGCCGGCGGACCGTTGCGACCTGCAACCGGCCGACCTTCGCGACCCGCGCCGGCGGACCTTTGCGACCCGCACCGGCCGACCTTCGCAACACACCATTTTGCTTAGGTTTAATGCAACAGGTGAGCCTGTTTACTCCTTACGATCTCACTCCAATCAGGTTCACAGGAGATGACCCCAATGTGCATATCAGGTGCAGAATTCAGACTATTCCTTTGTGCTGTCTTCGCCTTTGTGGGGCGGAAAATCCAACCTCGCACATGTAGGTCGTTGTGAAGATCAATAGCAACAAAATGCTTGTTTTAATCCGCACTAGATACTCCTCGGAGATGCTATTCCAGAATGATGACAGCCTCATGGAATTGTTTTTAATGTGCTGTCACAGCTGAGGCGCAGAACTTCAGTCTCTTCATTTGGAGTCAGCTGAAAGTTAATAATTGACTCTGGGGTCGGAAACTCAAAAGGATTTTTTACCCACCACTTTCAAAATCTGAAACCTCTCCTCTGAAAAGCAGCGGCAAAAACTGTTGATCAGCGCAGCCAGGTGCAACTGAATAACACGTGCCACTGTATTGACAGTTTCCTTTCTCACATTATTTTTTCCGATGTGTTGTAGCAGTGTGGGGAACATGTAGCAATTTTAGCTTTGTACTCGCCCTTGCCAAACTTTAAATGACTTGCAAAGCATCTATTTCTTCACAATGCTGAAAGCAATCATTATCCTTCTCTTGCAATTTGAG
The DNA here is from genome assembly GCF_047496885.1 of Scyliorhinus torazame. NCBI lineage: Eukaryota > Metazoa > Chordata > Chondrichthyes > Carcharhiniformes > Scyliorhinidae > Scyliorhinus > Scyliorhinus torazame. The sequence goes on along the minus strand of NC_092720.1, from coordinate 115,348,902 downwards.
GTTCAGTTTGTTTTGAATTGTAAAGCTGTCTACAAGATAAGACATAGTTGGCATCCACGATTCAACACCAAACAAATCAGCCAGAAAGGACGATTTCTCAAGATGGAAAGTGTGGATTTCACACCCCAGTTTGTAAACTCTGGCAAATATCAAACCCATTCACAGCAAACGTACCTGTGTGCAACAATAAATCTCTGTGCTCGGCCCGCAGATCAGAACACTATACGGGATTCTCCCACAATCAGCGGGGTGGGCTGTACCGGCCGGCCAAAGAGTGGCGTGAACCACTCCGGTGTCGGGCTGCCCGGAAGGTGCGGAATTCCCCGCACTTCCGGGGGCTAGGTCAGCGCTGGAGTGGTTGGCGCTGTGCCAACCGGCGGCGAAGGGCCTCCGCCGGCCAACGCAAGTTGCCGCATGCGCAGGAGCCGTGATTCCTGCGCATGCGCAGGGAGTTTCGTCTCTGCGCCGACCATCGCGGAGCCTTACACAGGCCGGCGTGGAGGGAAATAGTGCCCACACGGCAAAGGCACGCCCGCAGATCGGTGGGCCCCGAGTAGAATCCCGCCCAGAGTCTCAAAAGCGTGGTATTGAGTGCACTGCGTTTATTGAAATTCACCACTTTTACAATTCCTTTCAACACCACTTCAAGACCAAATCATATTCTTCTTGATGCCAATGCCTCACGATAAATAAAACAATGATTCCCAATAGCAGCCTCCTTAATTCTGATTATAGTACCATGTTTTTCCCAGTCATGTTGGCTGCCCCGTCACTTGTGATTCCTCTGCCATGAACCCAAGCCTTCATTTTCCAACTACGTAACTAATCAATGCGCCAAAAATCTCTGCGCCAGTTGTGCTGGTTTGTAATGTGAGGCAGCACAACAAATCCTAACAAATTCATTGTGCCAAACATACCTGACGTAACTTAGCAAGGTTGAACAATCTGAAACGTCTGTGCTTTCATCCAGTTGTATTAAGAACTCCTATGCTGACTTTACATGAGAAAAAAGCTGGGCTTCTACATTCTCAGCAATATTCGGCCACTGTGTTATCACGAGTGTGATGCATTTTAGTTTTTCAGCAGACCTCTCATCTAGGACCGTAAAAAGTCTTATAACACTAGGTTAAAGTCCAACAGATTTGTTTGGAGTCACCAGCTTTCCATTAGTTTTAAGTTGGATATACGGAATGAAATGTTTCTGGTTTTATAAATATAGGACTTTCGATGGTATAAGAAAGAAATAGATACAGAATTCAAAGACTTAAAATGAACTTCTATACTTTGTTTTGCAGCATCTACCGATATGTCATGGAACCAGAGATTACTTTCACAGCAGCTGGCAGCTTTGCTTCTGGACCAGTGGCCAAATTTTTGGACATGCCTCAGTCTCCCCTTTTCACTCTGATCATCAACACCCCTGAAAGCTGGATGGTGGAGTCTGTCCACACTTCTTATGATCTCGACAATATTTACCTGAAGGAGGTGTGTCTTGTTAAATATTTGGAAGTCCGGGCTGGTTGGACCAATAGACAAAGGCAAAGTGAGATTAACTGGTGTTGGTATACTAGCAATCTGTACCAAAATGTAGGGAGATTAGTAGTTTAAGAAAGATCATACTCAGTAATGCAATATTTACACTCGTCCTTTTATAAATCACTGGTTAGAACTCAACTAGGGTTTTGTGTCAATTTCTGCACACCACACTTTTAAAAGAAATATCAAAGCCTCAGAGGGGGTGCAGAAGAGAGATTAGAAAACTGAAATGGTTCTCCTTTGGAACAGTGAAGTTAAGGGGTGATTTAGTAGAACTGTTGAATAGTGAGGCATTTTGATAATAGACAAGGAAAAAAGGTTTCAACTGGCCGGTAACTCGGAGGTAATTGGCAAAAGAAGCAGAGATGAGATTAGAATTTCTTCTACGCAATGTGTTATAATTTGGAATGCACTGCCAGAATAGTTGGCCAGGGATATGAAATTTCTGCCATTTGGTAGATTTCCGACTTTAGTATTTTGGAAATTTGTCATAGTTCTGACCATTGGGGCTGCAACGGGACTTAAAAAGGATCTAACTTTGCTGTTAGTGAGAGCGGGAACTGACTGCAGAGCTGTGATTCGAGGATCACCAGTGCGGGAGAGACGGAGCTGCTCCCTCAATCATAGGTTCTGTCTCCAACACTGACTTCTGCAGCTCCTTCAGTTGCAGGTTTCCTCCCTCTCGCTCTTGCCACTCCTTTGGAGACAGAGCCTATGATTGGAGAAACAACGAGAATGGGAGGGTGGGAACTTGTGATTGGAAGAGTGGGTGCAGGTTATTCTGGCTGGTCCCATGGCCACCATGTAGGAGACTTTCAGCTGCACTGTCACCAATTGTTTTCTTGAAATGCTCCCAATCGGCCAAGGAGAAGAAGCAGAACAGGAGGGAGTCCTCGCCAGCAACAAGGCCAGAGCAGGCGTGGGGGAGCCGCTGCTGAGATTTAGTTTATGGCTTTTGGGGCATTCTAAGGTGTGCTGACGGAATCAGCAAGAAAATTGTTTTGGAATGCGGCTTCAGTCACTCAACTTTGTGTCAGGTGGGACCCAGCTGCTGTCCATGTCTGTGTCGGCAGCACAAACCACTCCCTGCGAAGTGGCGTGGACTAATCTGGCCCCTTTTTGCTTCGAGTGCAACTGTGTGCATCCGCTGGTAATTTATATTGAGCAGGTTAAGTGTTGTCTCAGTGTGCTCATTATAGGGCCGGTCATACTGACTGCGGTGGGAAGGGGATAACAATTAATGACCCATGTTGAGCTGGACACAGCACTGAGGCCGCAGTTCCCGTTATGCTTTTTAAAAATAAATTTAGAGTACCCAATTATTTTTTTTCCAATTAAGGGGCAATTTAGCATGGCCAATCCACCTCCCTGCGCAGCTTTTTTGGGTTGTGGGGGTGAGACCCACGCAGACATGGGGAGAATGTGCAAACTCCACATGGACAGTGACCCGGGGCCAGGATCGAACCTGGGTCCTCGGCACCATGTGGCAGTGCTAACCACTGGGCCACCGTGCCGCCCTAGTTCCCGGCATTCTTGATGATAATCAGTCTGTACGATGCAACAGATGTCCAGAAGAGCACTCGTCAGAAGAGCAAGGCTCTTCACCGTTGAGTTAGAAAGAGGGCCTATGGTCTGCGTCTAGTGTTAGTGGATGAATTGATGATTCCATTCAAGGCGTGCAATTTACTTTAAACTATTGAGGAGGCCAGCTTGCTCTTCCCTGGCAGTACAGCTATTTGGCAGTGTCACCGGTCAAGGAGGCGCCGCATCCTTCCACTGACAGAGGCAATGTTGCGGAGCTGAGTCTGGCAAGATGGAAAAATCCAGTTTGGGTGGGGGGAGGGAGGGTGACGGGGGAGAGTGGGCCTGGGGAGTGGAAAGGGAGGGCATGGGTGAGTGAGGGGAAAGGAGTTTGGGAAGAGGTACTACAGAGCACGGGAGTGAGTGCGACAGGGTAGGAATGAGGGACTGCTGCGTTTGTTGCGGGGAGACTAGCTGAGAAGATGGGTGTGTGTGCATGTGGTGAGGGGCCGATGAGCAGATTGCGGTGTGTGGGAGGATGAAGGTGGAGATAGGCTTCACTGAGCCTTCGTAAACATCGAATATGGAAAGCTTGGCTGAAACCTAAATGATTATATAAAATGATAACATTTCACAAAGTACTTTAAGAACTCGTATTTTCATTTTTATATGATATAATATCTATCTACAATACATGATAAATCTTTTGTAGATAGAACTTGAATAATAATACACCGAATGTTACTATGCTGCTTTAAAAAAAAAAAAATTTAGAGTACCCAATTCATTTTTTCCATTAAAGGGGCAATTTGGCTTGGCCAATCCACCGACCCTGCACATCTTTGGGTTGTGGGGCGAAACCCACGCAAACACGGAGAAAATGTGCAAACTCCACACGGACATTGACCCAGAGCCGGGATCGAACCTGGGACTTTGGCGCCGTGAGGCAGCAGCACTAACCACTGCGTCACCATGCTGCCCGTCTGTGCTGCTTTTTTACGGTTTTGTTTTTGCCACTTCTGGGGTCAAGTTTTTCATGGTTTTTTTTCTAATATATTTATGCTCGTTCATGAGATGTGGGCATCGCTGGCAAGGCCAGACTTTTGTCCCATCCCTAAGCGAGAAGGTGGTGGTAAGTTAAAATGGCGTTATGATAGAAAATAGTTTGTAAAGCAATGCTGTAGTTCTTAGCTTCACTTTGCATGTACATAAGGTCGTGCTCTGTTGTAAGTGTGCAACTTCACCGTGTATTAGATGCACTAACTGAATTGAATGCTGAGGGACAAGATGATTTTATACAAATGCATTGGTCCGCAGTCTTGACAGTGATAAAAAGGAGACAAAGGAAAAACTAATGTATGTAGACACTTGAAGTCGAATGGCTCCACGGGTTTGAAGTGGCCTGGAAGTATTTGCATTTTACTGCAGATCATATAAAGTGCTATAATTACATGATTCCTTGTCACAAAAAATGTTTCAAACCTATTTTGTCTTCGGCCACACTCACCCCTGGATTGTAACTTTGGAAAGAGAATTGGATACATACTTAAAAAGGGCTACGGGGAAAGAGTGGGGAAATTGAATTAATCGAAGATTTCCTTCAAAGAGCTGACACAAACACAAAGGACCAAATAGTCGCCATCTGTGACATAAGGATCTGTGATTCACAAATTATGCAGCTATTGCAATGAAACAAAGGACTTTTTATTGATTGCCGTAGGAGGACTTAAAGCATGTAAATCTCTCATCTTAATTCTACATTTTCAGATTGATGGCGGAGTGGCAGCAGAGTATGAGTTGGAGTATCTTTTGTTGGAGGGGCATTGTTATGACGTTTCAACAGGGCAACCCCCCAGAGGACTCCAGATTACCCTGGGCACCAATGCAAACCATGAAATCGTAGACACCATTGTAATGGCAAACCTGGTAGGTGGCACAGCTCTTTACAAATATGTAAATTAATCCTGACCAAAGTTTTATTTGAATAAAGCGGTCTATCAATTTATCCACAGGTATGAACTGCTGTCAAAATCCATTGTTTTCTTCCTCTTGCATTAATTGCCGTTACATTTTCATTAGTTAAATTTAGTTCTCTCCTTTCTAGTTGGTTCTATCCTTCCCCACCACCTGCACCTCAAAAGAAATTCAACCGGGGCGGCACGGTGGCGCAGGTTCGATCCTGGCTCTGGGTCACTCTCCATGTGGAGTTTGCACATTTTCCCCGTGTTTGTGTGGGTTTTGCCCTCACAACCCAAAGATGTGCAGGGTAGGTGGATTGGCCACGCTAAATTGCCCCTTAATTGGGAATAATGAATTGGACACGATAAATGTATTTATAAAAAGATATTCAACCACAGTTGTTGGAATAAACTAATTTCTCTGAGATTCAGGTTCACAACACTCCATGACTCAGCCTTCACTGCTCTCTGGAACAGAATTGCAAATACCAACAACTCTCAGAGAACAAAATTTCTCCTAATCTCAGTCTTAACTGGGTGACCTCTTATGTTTAAACTGCCTAGTTCTAAATTCCCCCATGAGAGGAAACATCCTCTCAGCATCTACCCAATGAAGCCCCCACAGAATCTTGTATATTTCAGATAGGTCACCTCTCATTCTTCAAAACTCCGTTGTGCATAGCCCCAACCTTTCCTCATTAGACAACCTCTTCATCCCAGGAATCAACCTTGTGAACCTTCACTCAACTACTACCAATCAGGGATATCCCTCCTTAAGTAAGAAGACCAAAGCTGCACACTGTACTCGAGGTGTAGTTTCACCAATACCGTGTATAGTCGTAGCAAGACTTCCCTACTTTAATACTATTTCTCCCTTGTAATAAAGGCCAACACACCATTTGCCTTCCTAAATACTTGCTATATCTCTGCGGGAAGATTTGTGTGTGAGGACACCCAGATCGCTCTCTACTGCAGAATTCTCTTGTCATTTGAATAATTTTCTGCTTTTCATTCTTCCTGCCAAAATGGACAACTTCACATTTTCACTCTGCCATGTTTTTGCCCGCTCATTTAACCTATCTACATCCTTTTCAGATTTTTTGGATCCTTCTCACCACTTGCTTATCTGCCTATTTTTATCTTGTCAACAAATTTGGTTACAATACAATCAGTCACTTCAACTTAGTCATTAATATAGATTGTAAGTAGTTGAGGCCCCAGCACTGAACCCTGTGGAACTCCACTTGTTACAGTTTGCCAAGTTGGAAATGATCCATTTATCCTGACTCTCCTGTTTCTGGTCGTTTAGCCAATCCACACTAACATATCAGCCCCAACACCGTAAGCTCTTATCTTGTGCAGTAACCTTTAAAGTGGCACATTTTTGAATGCCATTTGGAAGTCGAAAAGCACTAAATCTACTGGTTCCTCTTTATTCACCGTGCTTGTCACATCCGCAAAGAACTCAAAATTTGTCAAACCGATTTCCCTTTCACTCTGTTTTGCATTTGTGGTATGATTTTACAAATGTGTTGCGACGACTTCCTTAATAATTTATTCCAGCAATTTCTCATTGACAGATGTAGGTTAACTGGCTTATAGTTTCCTGCTTTCTGTCTCATTCCTTTATTTACTAGTGGCGTCACATTTGACTTTTTCTAATCTGCTTCGACCGTTGAAAGATTACAATCAATGTATCCACTATCTCTGCCACTGCATCGTTCTTTTAAATTCCTCCTTCCCTTTTGCCTCTTGGTTTTCTATTATTAGAGCATAGAACATACGTGCAGAAGGAGGCCATTCGGCCCATCGAGTCTGCACCGACCCACTTAAGCTCTCACTTCCACCCTATCCCCGCAATAAAATAACCCCTCCTAACCTTTTTGGTCACGAAGGGCAATTTATCATGGCCAGTCGACCTAACCTGCACGTCTTTGGACTGTGGGAGGAAACCGGAGCACCCAGAGGAAACCCACACAGACATGGGGAGAACGTGCAGACTCCGCACAGTGACCCAGCGGGGAATCAAACCTAGGACCCTGGTGTTGTGAAGCCACAGTGCTATCCACTTGTGCTACCGTGCTGCCCTAATTATTCTTGATATACCTTTTAGGTCCTCTACACTTAGGGCAAATTACTAAAATGCCTCTGCTATTTCCTTGTTTCCCATTATTAATTGCCCAATGTCACCCTCCAAAGGACCAATATTAACTTGAGCTATTCTTTTTCTTTGTAGAAGCTTTTACTGTCTGTTTTTATATTTCTTGCTTGTTTATTCTGACAGTCTAATGTTTCTTTCTGTATTTTGTTAGTCATCTAAAATCTTCCCAATAATTTGGTCTGCCACTAATCTTCACAGCTTTGTGAACCTTTTCTTTCAATTTGATACCATTCTCAACTTCCTTCGTTAGTTATGAAAGATGGTGCATCTTTCTTCCTCAATGCGATGTAAAAACATAAGAACTAGGAGCAGGAGTAGGAAATTCAGACCCTCGATCCTGTGCCGCCGTTCAAAACAATCTTGGCTGATATCCTCTCTGCCTCATCTTCATCTTCACTTTCCTGCCCGTTCTCCATAACCCTTCATCCTGCTACTAATTAAAAATTGATCACAAATTTGTTTAGCGTTTCGGCATCCACTGCAGTTTGGCGTAGGAAATTGCACTGATTCACCACCCTTTGAGTGAACTAATTCGTCCTCCTTTCTATTATAAATCTGCCACTCCTTTCCCTCTCACGGTAAAATGTCCAACAAGTGGAACCATCCACTCTACATCTAACCAGTCAATTAATCCCCTTTAGCATCTTGTATATGTCAATCAGATCTCCTCTCATTCTTCTAAACCACAGGGAGTATAAGTCTAAACTGCTCAATCTCTCTTCATAAGACAAGTCCTTCACCCCTGGAATCATCTATTGAACCTTCTTTCAACCGCATGCATTTATGTGCTTCCTCAAGTAAGGGAACCAAAACTGTGTGCAGTACTCCAGATGCGGTCTCACCATTGCCCTAGACAATTGCAAGAGCACCTCCCTACTTTTATATTTTCTATTCCATTAGCAATGAATGCAAAAATTCCATTTGTCTTCCATATTACCTGCTGCACTTGCATACTGACTTTCTGTGATTCTGGTACAAGGACAACCACTTCCCTCTGGACTGAAGCATTTTGAAGTTTCTCCCAATTTAGATAATAAGTTGTCTATGTATTCCTCTGGCCAAAATGGATAACCTCACACTTATCCTTGATTCCCACCTGCCAAATTGTGGCCCACTCAACTCCCCTATCCATATTCATTTATAAATTTCTGTTTTCCTCATTGCAACTTGCTTTCCCACCTATTTTAGTGTCATCCGCAAATGTGGCTCTATTACCTTCTATCCCTGCATTCAGTGGCTGCTACCACTGGGCTTTTTATTGGCTTTTCTCATATTTATAAACAGTTGTTGCTTATATACATTACATTTTTCTTGCTCACTCTAATTTGCTTTATTTTACAAAGAGGTTTGTTTTGTCCTTCATTTGGCTAACTGTATGTGCATTTTGCTGCCCTCTGGATCGGCCTATGATATCGCCCCCCCCCCCCCCCCCATTGGTTTCAGCACCACTTATCGCTGCTTGTGCCTAGCAGGACCTCGAGTAGTGTGCTTTCTGGGGGTCAACAAAGAACAAAGAAATGTACAGCACAGGAACAGGCCCTTCGGCCCTCCAAGCCCGTGCCGACCATGCTGCCTGACTAAACTACAATCTTCTACACTTCCTGGGTCCGTATCCTTCTATTCCCATCCTATTCATATATTTGTCAAGATGCCCCTTAAATGTCCCTATCGTCCCTGCTTCCACTACCTCCTCCGGTAGCGAGTTCCAGGCACCCACTACCCTCTGCGTAAAAAACTTGCCTCGTACATCTACTCTAAACCTTGCCCCTCTCACCTTAAACCTATGCCCCCTAGTAATTGACCCCTCTACCCTGGGGAAAAGCCTCTGACTATCCACTCTGTCTATGCCCCTCATAATTTTATATACCTCTATCAGGTCTCCCCTCAACCTCCTTCGTTCCAGTGAGAACAAACCGAGTTTATTCAATCGCTCCTCATAGCTAATGCCCTCCATACCAGGCAACATTCTGGTAAATCTCTTCTGCACCCTCTCTAAAGCCTCCACATCCTTCTGGTAGTGTGGCGACCAGAATTGAACACTATACTCCAAGTGTGGCCTAACTAAGGTTCTATACAGCTGCAACATGACTTGCCAATTCTTATACTCAATGCCCCGGCCAATGAAGGCAAGCATGCCGTATGCCTTCTTGACTACCTTCTCCACCTGTGTTGCCCCTTTCAATGACCTGTGGACCTGTACTCCTAGATCTCTTTGACTTTCAATACTCTTGAGGGTTCTACCATTCACTGTATATTCCCTACCTGCATTAGACCTTCCAAAATGCATTACCTCACATTTGTCCGGATTAAACTCCATCTGCCATCTCTCCGCCCAAGTCTCCAGACAATCTAAATCCTGCTGTATCCTCCGACAGTCCTCATCGCTATCCGCAATTCCACCAACCTTTGTGTCGTCTGCAAACTTACTAATCAGACCAGTTACATTTTCCTCCAAATCATTTATATATACTACAAAGAGCAAAGGTCCCAGCACTGATCCCTGTGGAACACCACTGGTCACAGCCCTCCAATTAGAAAAGCATCCCTCCATTGCTACTCTCTGCCTTCTATGGCCTAGCCAGTTCTGTATCCACCTTGCCAGCTCACCCCTGATCCCGTGTGACTTCACCTTTTGTACTAGTCTACCATGAGGGACCTTGTCAAAGGCCTTACTGAAGTCCATATAGACAACATCTACTGCCCTACTTGCATCAATCATCTTTGTGACCTCCTCGAAAAACTCTATCAAGTTAGTGAGACACGACCTCCCCTTCACAAAACCGTGCTGCCTCTCACTAATACGTCCATTTGCTTCCAAATTGGAGTAGATCCTGTCTCGAAGAATTCTCTCCAGTAATTTCCCTACCACTGAAATAAGGCTCACCGGCCTGTAGTTCCTGGGATTATCCTTGCTACCCTTCTTAAACAGAGGAACAACATTGGCTATTCTCCAGTCCTCCGGGACATCCCCTGAAGACAGCGAGGATCCAAAGATTTCTGTCAAGGCCTCAGCAATTTCCTCTCCAGCCTCCTTCAGTATTCTGGGGTAGATCCCATCAGGCCCTGGGGACTTATCTACCTTAATATTTTTTAAGACACCCAACACCTTGTCTTTTTGGATCACAATGTGACCCAGGCTATCTACACCCCCTTCTCCAGACTCAACATCTACCAATTCCTTCTCTTTGGTGAATACTGATGCAAAGTATTCATTTAGTACCTCGCCCATTTCCTTGCCTATCCTTCAGTGGGCCAACCCTTTCCCTGGCTACCCTCTTGCTTTTTATGTACGTGTAAAAAGCCTTGGGATTTTCCTTAACCCTATTTGCCAATGACTTTTTGTGACCCCTTCTAGCCCTCCTGACTCCTTGCTTAAGTTCATTCCTACTTTCCTTATATTCCACGCAGGCTTCGTCTGTTCCCAGCCTTTTAGCCCTGACAAATGCCTCCTTTTTCTTTTTGACGAGGCCTACAATATCACTCGTCATCCAAGGTTCCCGAAAATTGCCGTATTTATCTTTCTTCCTCACAGGAACATGCCAGTCCTGTATTCCTTTCAACTGCCACTTGAAAGCCTCCCACATGTCAGATGTTGATTTGCCCTCAAACATCCGCCCCCAATCTATGTTCTTCAGTTCCCGCCTAATATTGTTATAATTAGCCTTCCCCCAATTTAGCACATTCATCCTCGGACCACTCTTATCCTTGTCCACCAGTACTTTAAAACTTACTGAATTGTGGTCACTGTTACCGAAATGCTCCCCTACTGAAACATCGACCACCTGGCCGGGCTCATTCCCCAATACCAGGTCCAGTACCGCCCCTTCCCTAGTTGGACTGTCTACATATTGTTTTAAGAAGCCCTCCTGGATGCTCCTTACAAACTCCGCCCCGTCTAAGCCCCTGGCACTAAGTGAGTCCCATTTGGGGAAGTTGAAGTCTCCCATCACCACAACCCTGTTGTTTTTACTCTTTTCCAAAATCTGTCTACCTATCTGCTCCTCTATCTCCCGCTGGCTGTTGGGAGGCCTGTAGTAAACCCCCAACATTGTGACTGCACCCTTCTTATTCCTGATCTCTACCCATATAGCCTCACTGCCCTCTGAGGTGTCCTCTCGCAGTACAGCTGTGATATTCTCCCGAACAAGTAGCGCAACTCCACCTCCCCTTTTACACCCCCCTCTATCCTGCCTGAAACATCTAAATCCTGGAACGTTTAGCTGCCAATCCTGCCCTTCCCTCAACCAGGTCTCTGTAATGGCAACAACATCATAGTTCCAAGTACTAATCCAAGCTCTAAGTTCATCTGCCTTACCCGTAATGCTCCTTGCATTAAAACATATGCACTTCAGGCCACCAGACCCGCTGTGTTCAGCAACTTCTTCCCGTCTGCTCTGCCTCAGAGCCACACTGTCCCTATTCCCTAGTTCTCCCTCAATGCTCTCACCTTCTGACCTATTGCTCGCGTGCCCACCCCCCTGCCATACTAGTTTAAACCCTCCCGTGTGACACTAGCAAACCTCGCGGCCAGGGGTACCCTACTGTCTCTTTGCGGAGGAAGTGCTTTATTTGGAGGTGTCTCAATTCCTGTCCTTTTGCTAGTTTCCACTTCCTCGTCAATTCGTCCAGTGTCGCCAGTCTGCGCCCTACGTAGAAGTCCCCGACCGTCAGTGTGCCCCCGTCCCGCCTCCATCCTTTGAAGGTGGTATCTAGCATGGCTAGGGGAATCTGTGATTGCGCAGATGGGGGCCATAGGGGACATTTTGGATATCCCGACATGCTGTCTCAACTGGGTCTACGTTCTCAGCGTGGCCGCTACCACTGGGCTTCTAGTGTACCTTGTTGAGGAGGATGGGAGTGCTGCTGTGGCCAGGGCCCGGAGAGTTGTTCCTTTACAGAGTGCCTCCTCCATTTGTACCCAATCTGTGTTGGGTTCTTGTACCCATCCCCTCACTTTTTCTGCCGTTGCTGCCCAGTGGTAGTATTGTAGGTTCGGTAGAACCAGGCCCCCTCTGACTTTCCCTCTTTGCAGTGTCGGTTTGGGAATTCTCAGGTTCTTACCCCCTCATACAAACTCCATGATTAGCCTGTCTACGTTTTGGAAAAAGACCTTGGGGATGAAGATCGGGATGGATCTAAACAGGAAGAGGAACCTTGGCAGTACGTTCATCTTGATCGTCTGCACTCTTCCCGCCAGGGAAAGTGTGAGTGAGCCCCACCGTTGAGGGTCTTTTACTTCCTCCACCAGGCTGGTCAGGTTCAACTTGTGGATCTGTGTCCAGCCTCTGGCTATTTGGATCCCCAGGTAATGGAATCTGTTCTGGGCCCGTTTTGAACGGGAGCCCCTTCAGCTCTGTCCCTCCCCCTTTTGGGTTTCAAGTCATTAATATTGATTGGAAATAGTCGGGGTCTGAGGATGGAACCCTGTGGTACCCCACTAGTTACAGATTGCCAACTAGAAAAAGACCCATTTATCGCAACTTTCTGCTTTCTGTTGGTTGGCCAATCCCCTATCCAAGCTAAGACATTACCCCCACCCCCATGGGATCTTAGCTTGTGTATTAACCTTTTAGACAGCACCTTCTGGAAGTCTAGATAAAGTACAATAATAGAACTCCCATTATCCACTTTTCTTTTTAGTAACCCTTTGTTTGTATTTAAAAGTTTGTCAATCCTCGAGCCTACCACTGACCTTTATAATAATGTATGTCTTTCTTATCTTTAACCTCCTTGCTTAGCCACAGATGCATTTCCCCCTTCTTACAATCTTTCTTCTCTGGAATAAAGTTTAGTTGGGAGGAAATGAATATCTCCTAAAATGTCTGCCACTGTTCATCAACCTTCCTACCTTTTAGTCTTTCTGCCCAGTTGACTTGGGGCAAATCTGTATTTATGCCTTTGTAATACCTTGCTTTAACACCAGAACACTAGTGTGGGACTCCAGTTTATTGCCCTCAAACTGAATTTGAAATTCAAGCATGCAATGATCACTCTTCCTGAGCTCGTATTACGACAAGATCATTAATCCCATCTCATTGTGCAATACTAAATCCAAAATAGCCTGTTACCTGCTTGGTTCGACAACATATTGTTCCTAACCTTTTCAGTAACACGGAACACTTCACTGAGACAAACAATTCCACGGCACACCCACTTCTGTTTAGCTGTATCTATTGTTCATTAACATCACATTTACTTACATTTACCAGGTAACTTGCCACTTGATCTTTTTCCGATACCGACACACGCTCCATCAGATATTGGGAGTACTTCAGGTTTTGTTTTTTAAAGCACTTGAAATACAAATGTCTTTGTTTGCAAGATGTTTTGTCTAAATGGCGTTTTAACTTGGTACCATTGCAGCATTTGCAGACTTCTCTCTGTAGATGAGACATGCGGTTTTACTATCAATAAAAAAGTATCTACACCCCAGTTGTCCTTTAAATGTAAACAATATTCTATTATCAGAACACATCACCTGCAAAATCAATGATTACCTCATTTCTACGACCCCTTAATCACAACTTTAGCAGACATACTGTCTGTATGCATCTTAACCCAGGTTTTAATAACATTACTGCAAAAAATGTTAATTTCTTACATTCATCACAACCATGCTTCAGTAATGATCACCAAATCATACTCCTTTGTCTCTATTTGTGCTGTTAATGCATTAGTTTTATTCCGAATGCTACACACATTCAGATACAAAGCCTTTACGTTTGTCCAATTAGTAATTTTCCCTACTCTTGTACAATTTCCTGGTGTAATGTAACATTCACACGCTTTGTCCTTTCTTTTCAATATCTGGTAACAATGAACATAATCGTTAACATGTACCTTCTCGTAACGCTTTTATTTTAAAACATTTCCATTCAACTGAGCCCCCCACAATCCCACCATTTAGTTTAAAGCCCGAACTACTGCCCTAATTATTGATTTGCCAGGTCGCTGGTCGCAGCATGATTCAAGTAGAGCCCACCCAAACAGACCAGCTCCCTCTTTCCCCAGTACTGGTGCCAATGTCCCATGAATTCAAACCCATTTCTCCCACACCCATCTTTGAGCCGCGCATTTACCTCTTTTAATCTTATGAACTCTATGCTGATTAACTCATGGCTCAGAAAGTAATCGGAGATTATTGCCCTTGTGGTTCCACATTGAGTAATATAAAGAGGCGGACTTTTATTTACAACACAATATACACACTGCCCGATAGATCCTATTCTGCTCAGTGCCTTACTGGCCGACCTTTTATACAGAGGTTAATAGAGAAGCCCCACCCCTGGCGGGGAGCTCGTACTCCGTAAGGACCACAGTAAAGATAATCATTCCCACCCTGTAGGCCCTGTGCGGGCTATGCTGCCCCCCCCCCCCCCCCCCCCCCCAAGTCCGAAGACCTCTCTACGACCAGTGAGGCGGAGAATGAGGAGCAGGCAAAGGACGCTGGATTGTTTTCAGCTCTAGCGAATCGTTATTGCGCTGGATCGATCTCCGTATTCCGGTGAACAACATCTGCGGCAATAATGCTGTGGCGGACGATCGGCGACCAAGATATCAGGGGTCTCCATTTCAGAGTCGGAAGATACAACGTCGGGCATGTCGGTGTCACATGGAGGCTGGTTTGGCAATGGAACCGGAGAGGGAGTAACCAGCGTGAGCAAATGTGATCCAAATGCCGTTGTATCAGTTGCCCCCGGACCCAAACTTGGTAAGAGACTGTTCCAGAAAGCCAGCGAACACCGTCGTTGAAGTTACGAATGAACACTGCATCGTCAGGTGCAAAGTGCCAAAGAGATTGCGTCGAATTGGACAAAGCCCTTGCAAATCTTGGTTATGGTGCACCTTCGTGCCAATGTCCGGGATAATCAAACTCAGTTGTCTATGAAGCTGACAATCCATTAACATCTCAGCGGGGGCCACCTCGGTTACTGTGTGTGGCGTTGTCCTGTATGAGAGTAAATCTCTTGCTAGCCTGGTGTCCATTGAGGGAAGGGGGGGAGGACGGGGGGGGGGGGGGGGAGAGGGAAAGGGAAGGGGGAAGGGGGAAGGGGGGAGGGGGGGAAGTGAGAGGAGCCCAGGACCTCCATGACCGGGGAGATGGAGCATGCGATTGGTGCTCGATCTGCATTGTGGAAGAAAGCGCCAGAGGTGTCATATTAGTCGAGGTCAACAGATTTTAATGATGTACATAAGTGTCCCCAGCTGCCACACACTCCCAGTGGTGCCGGCCTGCTTTCCTCACCCCTCCCAGACCTTCCCTCCACCCCTTACCCCCCCCCCCCCCCGTGCCACCTCAGTGATCCCCGACGTGCTCTACCACTGTGTGTAGGTGTGTCCTCAGGTGCACATCAGAAGTGGAGGCAGCCTGCTGCTTTCCGCGTCCCTTGGTCTTCGGTGCTCCTGGCCGACACCCTTTGGGGCCAGAGGGTCCTGGCACACTTGCCGGAGGCACATGCCCTGCCTTGCCACACTGTACTGGGTGCTGGCTGTGAGATGCGCTGTTGTCGGGGGTGGAACTCGCCACTCCATAGGATGGCTCCAGGTTGACATCGAGCGTGCCCTCCTCCCGGTCAGAGTCCAATGGGCCCTGGGGTTCATGTTAGAACGGAGGGGCAGTTGAATATAGCCTTGGTGGCTCCCCAATGTCTGCAGCATTGTGGCGACGCCCTCGCCAATACTCCTCTGTCTGGGACATGCTCTGGGGCACCTCGGCTATGCCCACTTGAGACTGGGACATGCTCCGCAGTGCGTCATCCAGGTACACCTCGTACTGGGTGACGTCCCCTGTGACTGGGACATGCTGTCAAGGCAGCCAGTGATAGTCGTCACCGACTGAGCCAAGCCGTGTACACCTCCACTCATGCTGCCAATGTCATGCACCAGACTCTCCACTGCGGTCGCCACCCTAGTGGTGTTGGTCTCGGTGCTATGAATTGCTGGCGCCATCTCCTGCATTGGTAGCCTCTGGGATTTCTCCAATTGGCTATGGACCTGCTGTAGTGTCACTGACAGTCTCCTCTGAATACCACGGCCGCACCTACCATCTGTATCAGCTCCGGATAAACCTGTTCCAGAGGCTTAGCACCTGACTGGGACCCAGCTAGGTCCTGGGATCCAGCGGACCTCCCAACTGCTGTCTCACCTGGGGGTTCCTGCCTCCACCTAATGTGCATCAGCAGCGATGTAGTGCTCACCAGAATGTGCTCAGAAGCCTGACCACTACTGTTGACCACCGAGGTGTGCGTCTCTGCACCGGTGGAGGGTGGGGATGACAACTGTGCCGGGGCAACCCCGGATGGGCCGGCTCCATCGGCTGCTGGTCATGCGGGAGAATGGACATGTGGTCAGTCGGAGGGATGGGTCAGTCTGTATGGCATTAGCAACTCACATTTAACAGGTCATCTTGGGTGGGGGCTGTCGGATCCTCACCTCTGCGCTGTGAGCCGACCTCTGTGGTGATCACTGCTCGGTTGTCAGCTGTGACCTTCTGGCCCGTTCCTCAGGACTCTGATGTCTGGCACTCTGCCACCCATCTAGGCCCTCTCCTGTCAGTTGTGGGCCACCGTCTTCTGTGGGGGACACAGAGGGGGCATTGTTAGCCGCACGTGTGGTTCATCGCGTGGGGGGTGGTAGTTCTTGGGGATTGGAGGAGGGGCCAAGGGGAGTGAGCCATATGGGGGGTGCATGTGGAGTATGGAGGCAAGCGCGACCCCAACTAATCAGCCAGCGGGACCATGATTTGCAGCTAGAAGCCCATGGGCCTCGTTAAGTGGACCAATTAACGTTTTATAGCAGTGACGGCCTGAACGGCTGAGCATCGGGAAGCTCACTGCCACACTTAGAAAATTTTGGGTTAAATCACACCCAGTGCCGATCAGTTATTGCATCTAGATCTGCACTGTTCTTGTACTCTTATTCATACATCTGTATTGTCACCCCGATTGCAATTTTTAGTTTTTCTTCTAAGAGTTGGGAGAGAGAGAAGAGGAAAAGTACTGAACAACCAATCACTTATGTATTTTTCTCTGACATCGCAATAAGATATTTTTGGAACACAATTAGTGGGCTCTGAACCTATGCATTTGTCACTCTCTTTCATGCTCCCCTCTGATTTAGCTCTTATTTCCCCCCCGCTGGTCTTTTTTTGCTGTCACTGCTTCTCCCGCCAATCTTTTATGTTCCCTGCTGGTCTCATTCTGTTTTTTAAAAATCATTTTACGGGATGTGAGTGTCGCTGGCAGGGCCAGCATTTATTGGCTGTCCCTAACTGCCCTCCATTTCACAGTGCATTTGAGAGTCAGTCACATTGCTGTGGAGTCACGTGCAGGACAGACCAAGTAAGGAAATTAGTGAATGAGGTGGGTGTCGACAATGATTTCATTAGGCTTTAAATTGCAGATTTCTATAGAAGTTAAATATCCTCCTCTCGCCCTTGGTGCTGCTGTATTTGGTGAGGCAGTGGTGTAATGGTATTATCGCTGGACTGGTAATCCTGAGACTCTGAGTAATCTCACCGGGTTCGAATCTCACCACAGCAGATGATGAAATTTGAATTCAATAAAACGTTGGAATTAAAAGTGCAATGATGACCATGAAACCATCGTTGATTGTCAACGTAAAAACCCATCTGGTTCACTAATGCCCTTTTGGGAAGGAAATCTGTCGTCCTTCTCTGGTCTGGCCTACATGTTATTCCAGATCCATAGCAATGTGCTTGACTCTCAAATGCCCTCAGGGATGGGTAATAAATACTGGCCCAACCAGCAACGCTCACATCCAATGAATTAAAATAAATGCACTTTTTGTTTCCTGCAGATCTTGCTCTGTTCTTGAATTGAGCGGATTATCATGTGATCTGAGCAAGCCTGCAATTGCATTCACGCTTGGTTCCACATGAAATCTTCCTTCTCTTCCACAGTGCTTTATTCCTCATCCTGTCAGTGCTCCATGTTTGCTTCTGCTATCCCCTTGGCACACCTGATTCAACTATTCCAGCTTCACTCACTCCACTGCAGGCTTAAACATTGTGGGCTGGATTCTCCACACCCCGACGCCGAAATCGCGTTCGGTGACTGGGTGGAGAATCCTTTTTCCCGCACGAAATCGGGACCAGCGCTATTTACGCTATTCTCCAACCCCCTGAAAAGTGGCATATTCAGGGAGTACGTTGTGCCGAGTATCCACTACCTCAGGCCATTACCTGAGGCCTGCCCTGCTATTCTCTGTCCCCGATCAGCCGAATTTCCAACAGCATGGTTCTAATATGGTCCTGTCATTCGGGAAACTCGCATAGCGGCTACAGACTCAGTCAGGGGAGGGCCGTTCGAAGGGCGGGGGGCTTCATTCAAGACTGGGGGCGGTCCGGGTCAGGCGAGCTGCGATGTGGGGCACTATTTCGTCAGTCCAGGTCTGCAGGCTGCGTCCGCCATGGAGCATGGCACGGCCTCTGGAGGCCGCCACTGTGCGCATGCGTGGCCTCTGACCCAAAAGTGCAGGGGAGCAGTATCAGCAGCTGGAGCTGCGAGCTCCACGACAGCTGCCTGCTCGCCTACTGCAAGATGGTGAATCTGTGGCCTTTTGACGCCAGTTTTCCTGGCGTAAAAGACCACAGGCGGAATTCTTTAAAAATGGGCTATGTCCCCACCCCGCGAGAAAATGGGCGCGAATCACTCTGGACATTCTTGGAGAACGTCCAGAGTGATTCCCCGTTTTGAAGGGGCTTGCAGGGCCTCAGAGTGCTCCGTGCAGATCCAGCTTCCGATACAGGGCCCTGCACATCAGGCTGCGGGTCCGTACATGTGCACACTGGCCGCCTGTGGTGGCTGCCCCGCGCAACATGGCGGATCCAAATAGCAAGCCGGCCCCAACAATTTAGGCTCCCCCCCCCCCCCCCCCCCAGATCGCGCGCTTCTGCCGATCGGTGGCCCCCGATCAGAACCCTGGGCGTCCTGGAGGCCCCTCCCCGGTGACGGATCCCCCCGTCCCCCCACCAGGGCGGCCACGGATTGGGCCCGCAGCTGCCACTCTGAGTGCCCGCCGGGTGAACCATGAGGGAGCCACGCCGGCGGGAACTCGACGAGCTGCCGGCTGAGAATTGCCGCGGGGGCCGCTTTCAGTGGCCCCCGACTGTCGGCGCGTTGACCACGCACGCGTGACTGCCGCCAATTCTTCTGTCCTTGGAGGAATCGCGGGAAGATGTCGGACCCGATCGTGGGTCTGACGCCCCATTCACCGCACCCCCTTAAACGCGGAGGCTCGGAGAATCCCGCTAAACACAGTTTTCACGACGGCTTGGGGACATAGTCCCAAAAATGGAGAATCCAGCTCTGTGTACTTTCAGATCCTGCTTAAACGCACATCCTTCCAACACAGGTCCACTCCCTCCCTGTTCCAATCCTATGTGATGCTACTCTCAAAACAGGCCAGAGATCATGGCCCTTTCATTTTCTTGATGAATTTCTACATCACTCAAAATCATTGTTCGTTGCATTCTGCTCAAAAAAGATTTTTCTAATTCCTCAGCTCTCTCAATCTTTCACTTTCCAAACTCCTGGAACCAATTATTTTACACTCAACCCTTCTACCCTGTACTTAAAGTTCACTGCCAATTCTAGGGAGCTTAGTTGGCAGAGTTAAATTTACTTTTTACCTGAAAGATTGCAGTAAATTTGGCAATGTGTCCTGCAAACCAAAGTGACTGCACTGAACCTAAATATCAATGTTGCTTTTCTTAACAGGGCTATTTCCAGTTAAAAGCCAATCCTGGTGCTTGGGTGCTCAGTCTAAGGAAGGGAAGATCAGAAGATATTTATAAAATTTACAGGTACATAAGCAGAACAGTATTGACTCTAACTACTGTGGAAGCCTGCTTAACATCAACTACGCAATAAGACAGGAGACTGATTTTTTTACGTTTATAAAAGGAGTACCTTAACAGTGTGGCTGAAGATGGTATTCAACGTCAACCCACTCAAGCACTTGCTTCACCTTCCAGGCAAAATAGGCACACATTCTTGCATACGGTGAACTGATTTTGATAATGCACTCCAGGCTCCTTTTAAGGACCTGTTTCAAAATGACAGCTGCATCATTTGAAGATCGATGCCGCTGTGCTCTGTCTGCACTCTGTTTAAAAACACAATGCGGTCATATTTTTAGGCTATTTTTTATGATGTATCCAGGCTTCTCTGCACCTCAAAGGAATTATGTACGCATATTTTAAAAGGTTTCTTATCAGTGCAGCTGATATTGCCTTTGTGTGTTTTACTATTTTCTCCTTTTCTCATCTCCCTTGACTGACTTGGCTCCTTGCTGAGCCGTGGTTCTGTGGAGATTGCCACCCCTGCAGTATTAAAGTAGGCATTTTAATGTGCAAGTGTTGACCATGATAGTGGGATTTTTATTCATGGGAGCAGTAAAAAGGAGCAAAATTATGCCAATCCCCAATGAACTTCATGAAACTGGCCCCCGTCCATTAACCTCGTGCTGACACCAGTGTAACTGCCACCAGGGAATAGTTTGTATTGACCAGAGAGTAAAACTTGTCTTGTGTGGCTCAGCTACTCAGTGAATAAATTTGCTGGCTTAGCTAATGACTGAATCGGTTTGCTCAGCCGCCTGTTCTACCTTTTATTTAGTTTATCCACTAGGAACCAGCACGTCAGCAGGGAAGCCAACAAATGATGACAGGCATGTGAGATGTTTAGAATCTTGTGATATTGCATTACTGATAATGTTTTGAACTCTGACAAAAATTGTAATTATTAACTATTTTTAAATATTTTGTTATCCTATCTCCTTTTAAATGTATGATTTTCATCTCTCATCATTCAGCCACGATGGAACGGACTCTCCAGCTGGGACTGATGAAGTGACTGTGGTTCTTAATAGCTTCAAGAGCAAAATTATTAAAGTGAAGGTATATGTGCTGCAGTGTTTAAATTAGGGTGAAAAGGAGAAAATGGTTGTTTATTCAAAACTACATAGCTTGTAAAATTTGTTCTTGTTGACTTGGTTTAGTTTTTTAAGTAACTCTGTACACTGTTTCTATGCGCTTGTGCAATGTGTTATTTAGTTAGAGAACAAATGTCGAACTGGAATGTTTCTACAAGGAAACCAAATTAAAAGAAATGTACAGCAAGATTGTTAAAACCTGGAAAGGGTTAACAATGCAGACTTTTAAACTCTTTTTAAAAAAATAAATTTCGAGTCCCCAATCATTTTTTTCAATTAAGGGGCAATTTAGCGTGGCCAATCCACCTATCCTGCATATCTTTTGGGTTGTGGGGGCGAAACCCACGCAAACACGGGGAGAAGTGCAAACTCCACACGGACAGTGATCCAGGGCCAGGATCGAACCTGGGTTTGCGGTGCCTTGAGGCAGCAGTGCTAACCACTGCACCGCCGTGCTGCCCCACTTTTAAGCTCTTCATTGGAACTGAGGTTGGTTAGGATGTAGGAAAAGGAACACAGAATCTTGGAAGGTGGAAAAGAAATTGATGATAATTGATCTTCGAACAGACAGGTCCCATTGATGAACAGTGTTGTTGATGTGACACAAGGGGTCCTCTGTTCTACATTAAGTCCAATGAAATTGATGAACAGATTGCTCAATGGAAAAATCCTATATCAAGGATTATTTAAAGATGACATTGATTTAGAGACTCAAATTGGCATTTCTCCAAGGGGTGGGAACTTGCAGTTCCCAGAATTTGAATCTATAATCACATAGACATGTAGACTCTTGACATTAGAGATTTGACTACAAATCACGTGTCATCTGAGCAAGTTTGCTTTTAGGAAGGAAATTAACGTCTAGGTATAAATTATGAACCAAGGACAAGGGAAAGCTCACTGCACATCAACCCAAATAAGTTGGTTTTCTAGGCTCCCTTTTTCCATTCACATAGGGCACTTAAAATGATTTTAATTTGAAGGGCATGCTGAGGATGAGTGGTTAGACAGCTGACAATTTCTGATCTATGTCACGAGATTCACTATCAAAGCGATTTATTCATAAGCTGTTTATCTTTTGTATCACACTCTCCTCCCAGAAGATGCCACTTGTGAAAACGTGGATTTAAATGATCATCGTGGTACCCAGTATAACCCAATGCACACTGCTGTGGGGATACCCTTCGAACATTTGTGGAAGTGTTAGTTAGTTTGAAAACAAGCAATATACAAAATTTACTATTAAGCCACAATAATAGTCATTTAAGATGTTTCTCAAACCAGAACCCATGATTATTTGGTATTCATTACAGTGCTGAGTTCCATAGCCTACTCCTTCTCAGAATTGTTTAATTTTTTTTCAAATAAGGGGCAATTTAGCATGGCCAATCCACCTACCCTGCACATCTTGGGGTTGTGGGGGAAAGATCCATGCAGACACTGGGAGAATGTGCAAGTTCCACACGGGCTGGGATCGAACCTGGATCCTCGGTGCCATGAGGCAGCAGTGCTAACCACTGTGCTACCATGCCACTAAGACGTCAGTTTATATAGTATTTTTCACAACCATTGGATGTCTCGTAGCACTTTACTGTTGAAATGTAGTCATTATTGTAATACAGGACTACTTTGCACTAAGCTACATCCTTTACTTTATTAAGGTCATTAGTTGTTCAATGCATAGAAACTATACTTTGTCCAAAATGTATTACAATGAGGTCCAGAGAGCGTCAAGTGTCTTTCTCTGGCTCTGCAGGTACAAAAGAAAGCTGACAAAATGAATGAGGAACTCCTCAGCGATGGAAATGCTGAAAACGAAGGCTTCTGGGAATCCATTAAGAGGTCAATTAACCCTTTTGGACCTGTAGAGATATTATTAACATGATAATGAGCACTATATAAAGAATTTAAAGTTGTATACGCAAAAATTCCCAACTGGAAAAATCCAGAGTGCAGCAATTCTGTCCATATTTCTGCCAACTCTTGTACCCTCATTTACACGTGCACTGCTTCCACTTCTTTACACACGCACATAGGAACATATGCATTAAGCTGAGGTAGGGACAAGTAAATACTTTATTTATGGGTCAACTATTACGTAGACTTTCCACGGTGCTTGCTGTTGGGAAATTTAAATTATTTTTAAAACTTTGTTAATTTTTTATTGTTAGCCTGCTTTCTAGTTTAGGGTATGTGCGTTGTTGGTGTTGGTCTTCATGCTCTCTAGAGATTATAAGGAGGTGGAAGAATGTAAGATAGAGATAAAAGTTACTTCAAGAGCAATTTCTTAACATTGTTAACTGATGAAATAAATGACTGACGATTGCGGCAAATTCTGAATTCTTTATCGCTTTGATACATTCGGCATGATTCCGCATGATGTAGAGAACTCAGGTTCAGGATGGGAAAGAGATTAATTTGCCTTAGAAAAATGATTTGGATAATGAAGAGGATTGTGAGGTTAAATGGCTTTTCCTCTCTAAATCTTTATTTTGGTGATTTAAAAAAATTTATTCAGGGATATTAAATATTGGGAAATGGAATAAATTATATTTTTAAGAGATTTAAAGTACTCAATTTTTTTTTCCAATTAAAGGGCAATTTAGCGAGGCCAGTCCATCTACCCTGCACATCTTTGGGTTGTGGGGGTGAGACCCTCTCAGACACTGGGAGAATGTGCAAACTCCACACGGACAGTGCCCTGGGCCGGGATCGGACCCGGGTCCTCAGTGCCGTTAGACAGCAGTGCTAACCAATGCGCCACTGTGCTGCCCCTCATAAAATGTCTATTTCAGGTATCACTGTCAACAACATACTCACTAAATGTAGAGGTAGCATTGAATGCAATGTAAAGCACCCCATTTGGTTCCAATCTCTAGCAGATTTTAAAAAAAGAAATTGAACATAATTAATAATTGTTTCTTTTCACAGAGGATTAACTGGAGGCCCAAAACCTGAAGAACTGAAATTGGATAAGGAAGATGTCATCAATATATTTTCAGTTGCATCAGGCCACCTTTATGAGAGGTTCTTGAGGTCAGTTGAATATCTCTCCCTGATCACCCTTTAGTAGTTTCATTTTTGGCTTCCAGGAATTTTATGTATCCTCAGATTTCAGCACAAGATTCAGTTCAATGTCACTAGAATGTTTTTAAGTGTATGCAGAAATAAGTCTTCACAAAGTTCATTTGTGGGGAGACAGTGCAGCAGAAAGAAAACTTGGGGGCATGTCTGAAGTACAGCTTTGAGAGTTTGGATTGGTGTGATCCTGTAAATTAAGTTTCAGGAGCCATGTGATCTTTGGGCCAAGCTGTATTAGGTATCTCAATTTACTGAAGAACCAATAATATCCATACAAAGGAAAGCATTAAGGCTGCCCTGATGGTTCAGTGGTCATGACCACTATGTGGTATGGCTCTGGCCCTGAGGGATCAGTGAAGTTTCAGGATGGGCATCATGGCGTTGTTACATTGGCTGATCGCAGTCTGGGCATCGTGAAGTTGTCATGATTTGCACCTGTTAAGATTCCTAATTCCACTTTGCAGCTGCCTTTGCTAGAAACCATCGCTATGAGGTCAGGACTGGACTTAGTTATAATTTCCATTCCTCTCCTACTGTCAAGTAGCTTTCTGACATTTGAATCATCATAGAATTTGCAGTGCAGAAGGAGACCATTCGGCCCATCGAGTCTGCACCGTCTCTTGGAAAGAGCATCCTACCCAAGCCCACACCTCCACCCTATCCCCATAACCCAGTAACCCCACCCAACATTAAGGGAAATTTAGCATGGCCAGTCCACTTAACCTGCACATCTTTGGACTGTGGGAGGAAACCGGAGCACCCGGAGGAAACCCACGCACACACGGGAGAACATGCTGACTCCGCACAGACCACAGACAGTGACCCAAGCCGGGTATCAAACCTGGGACCCTGGAGCAGTGAAGCAATTGTGCTAACCGCTATGCTACCGTGCTGCCCGTTCGCAGTCTGCATTTATGCACCAACCTCGTACCTGAACAATAGACTTGTCAACGAGGAACTTGGGGGGGGGGGGGGGGGGAAGAGAAAGGGGACTGTGGTGCTTGTGAAATTACACCACAGAATAACCTGATGCTCATTACCATCACTGAATCCCCTACGATCAGCGTCCCCGGAGTTACCGTTGATCAGAAACTGAACTGGACTAGCCATACTAATACTGTGGCTGCAAGAGCAGGTCAGAGGTTAGGAATCCTGCGGTAAGTAACTCACCTCCTGACTCCCCAAAGCCTATCCACCACCTACAAGACACAAATCAGGAGTGTGATGGAATACTCCCCAGTTGCCTGAATGGGTGCAGCTCCA
The DNA here is from genome assembly GCF_047496885.1 of Scyliorhinus torazame. NCBI lineage: Eukaryota > Metazoa > Chordata > Chondrichthyes > Carcharhiniformes > Scyliorhinidae > Scyliorhinus > Scyliorhinus torazame. The sequence continues at coordinate 115,323,426 of NC_092720.1, read as the reverse complement.
ACAGCAGTCAAGAAGCTTGACACTATCTAAGAGAAAGCAGCCTGCTTGACAGGCACCCTTTCCACTCCCTCCACCACTGCCGCACAGTAGCAGCAGTGTACACCATCTACAACCGGATATCGATCAAAGGACCACACAAGCAGTTAGTCAGTTCAAGTTCAAAGATGGTTTATTTACACACAAGGATTACTTTGACATGCAACACAAAACACTACAAGTTAAACTACACCTAACAACTACAATAACCTATACTTAACTTCAGGGCAACTGGCTCCATGCAGATGGACAAGGCCTTTGTCCGGATCTTGAGTGGCTGGGTGGAAGAAGTGGCTCTGTTTCTGCTGGGCTCATCCATCTGGTAGTGATCGTTGGTCTTGAACTTGTCTGTCTGGTTGTTATACTGCACTTGGGTTGGCATAGGCCGGATCTAAGAGAGACCGAGCACATGGCTATGTCTCTTCTTTTCCCTCTGGGATTTTGCGCTCTTTGGGGCGGTCCTGAACTTGGACCCAATAATTCGACAAGCTTCGATCACTGCCTTCGATTTTGGCCAATAAAGGGGGCGGGTGCATTGATGTCTGGGCGTGTCCTTAGCGGTCATTGACCTTGGCTGTTTGGGCTCCCTGAGTAAAGGGAGTGGCGCTGATTAGTCTGTATCTGTATCGGTTACCTGAGTACAGTTCTTTTGTTCGGGGGAAATGGGCCATTAGAATGCAAACGATCGGCAGTTTCGATCGCGTCTAGCTATCTGGGTTGCAAATACACACACAAGCTCTGAGTCCTGGGTTGGCCATAATTCCCACTCCTTTGCAGGTGGTCATCTGAGATGGCTACAAGGCTCCTTAGGCAGCACCACCAAACCCCCGATCTCTACCATCTAGAAGAACAAGGACAGCAGATACATGGGAACACCACCACTTGGAAATTCCCCTCCAAGTCACTCACCATCCTGACTTGGAAATATATCGCTGTTCCTTCACTGACACTGGGCCAAAATCCTGGAACCCCCCTCCCTAATAGCACAATGGGTGTACTGACATCACATGAACTGCAGCGGTTCAAGAAGGGAGCTCACCACAACATTCTCAAGAGCAATTAGGGACAGGCAACAAATGCTAGCTTAGCCAGCAACACCCACATTCCATAAAAATTAGGTTGTTTCTTAGAACAGTATACTGGGGAACCAACCATGGAGCAGGCAACTCTGGATTTGGTATCGTGTAATGAGGAGGGATTAATTAATGACCTCATAGTTAAGGATCCTTTAGGGAGTAGTGACCATAATATGGTTGAATTCAAAATTTAGTTTGGGGGTGAGAAAGTGGAGTCCCATACTAGTATTCTGGAATTAAACAAAGGAAATTGCATAGGCATAAGGACAGATTTGGTCCGGATAGAGTGGGCAGAAAAGCTAAAAGGTAGGACAGCTGATGAGCAGTGCCAGTCGTTTAAGGAGATATTCAATTCCTCGCAACTAAAATATATCCCAGTGAGGAAGAAAGATCGTAAAAGGGGTGAAAAAAACATCCATGGCTAAACAAGGAGGTCAAGGACAATATCTTCATGGATAGGATGGGTACAGAGGGATACGACACTAGGAAGTGCTGAGGGTTTTGGCAAGGGTAGTATCATGACTGGTACATGCTTGAAGGGCCAAAGAGCCTGATTCTGTGCTGTATTCTTTGTATAAAGACAAAAACCAAGCTATGATATCGTATTGCAAAGGCCTGTGGCAGGCTGGAAGATTGGGAAACTTTCAAATATAAACAAAGGGACATTAAAAAAGTAATAAAAAGAGTGAAGGTAAATTAAGATAGGAAACTAACACAAAATAACAAAGTTTCTATAAGAACATAAAAAGGAAGAGAGTTGCTAAAGCGAATGTTGGCCCCTTGGAAGATGAAACTGGTGAGTTAATAGTGGGGAACACAAATGGCAAATTTGCTAAATCAATACTTTACCTCAGTTTTCACAATGGAGGACACTAGTACCATTCCTATAGGAACGGGCAATTCAGAGGTAATAGAAAGGGAGGAACTTGGAACAATCAACATCAAAAGGGAAATGGTACACAACAAACTATTGGGATTGAGGGCAGACAAATCCCCTGGGCCTGATAGCCTACATCCTCGGGAAGTGGGAGCGGAGATAGTGGATCCATTGGTTATAATATTCCAAATTCCCTGGACACGAGAAAGGTTCCAGTGGATTGGATAAATGCTAACATTACGCCCTTATACAAAAAGAGAGAAAGGCAGAATGTGGCAAATTACAGACCAGTTAATTTAACATCTGCTGGGAAATTGTTAGAATCAGTTCTCAAGGAAGTAATATCAGGATATTGGAAAGCCAAAATGCTATCCATCAGAGTCAGCATAGTTTTATGAAGGGCAAATCATGTCTGACTAATTTGCTAGAGTTTTCCGAAGATGTAACAAGCAAAGTGGATAATGGGGTTCCTGTAGATGGGATTTACCGTCGGTCGCCACTGGAAGTGGGTACGCGATTTGTCGGAGAATCTGTTTTGACGTCAAAATTGTGGTGGGTGCCAGTTTCACACCAAATTTCAATCCTCTTTTGCCTCGACAGCGGCATCAATGCACATACAATAAACACTGTTGGCATATCATTAGCAGGCCTGACCCGGTATTCTCCGGGGCCTCTGCGATCTCCGCAACCACTGGGGCGAATTCCCGATGGTGAGGCTCACTTGTGCTTTTACAAATTGTGCAACAGGCGCCGTGGCTGCTGAGGGAGAGAGAGAGAGAGAGACGGTAGGGAAAGTGTCCAACATCGCCATAGTTTGCTGACAGTCATCCTGCTGGCTGGGGAGCTTCTGCCAGGGCCAGCGTGAGTAACGGGGTGTGGCCAGGAGGTGGGCTGTGGGGCCGGAGTGGACGGGCGCGGAGCAGTATTGCCGCGGCCTGCAACGCAGCCATGCAGCTGCGCATGCCGCTGACTGCCCACTGTGAACTTGGGGCCACAGGTCATATGGGTCTCCGTCCAGATGCCCTCTGACCCCAGCTGACCCATCAGTGGTGAATCCCGCACCGTTTCTCATTGGAATCGATTGTGTTCAATGTAGTGTTTGTGCTAGCCCCTCCACAGTCGCTGAATCAGTCCAGGTGGGGCGCCAGTATTGCTGTCGTGGAAGTCCACAAATCCTGCCCCGGCGTCAACACTTAGTCTCTAACTGAGAATCCCGCCAAGTATATCTGGACTTCTGGAAGGCATTTGATAAGGTGTCGCACAGAAGGTTAATTCGCACGGTTAGGT